>NW_024748109.1:12601572-12673122 GCF_018991925.1 Homarus americanus
ACGGTCATCATCATCGGCGGAATGAGCGGGCGTGAACATATGGCGTGAAAACGGGGACGTGGAAGACTGGATGGGGAATGACGTGAAAGAGACATACGGCACGAGGATGAACATGGGCGCAACATGGCGGGGAAGATTAATGTCATGAAAGATGGAGTGGCGTGAAATGGAGGGTGTGGAAGACGGGAGTGTGAAAGATGAGGCGTGCTGATTGCAGGATGAATAAGGGTATGGAAGCAGGCGCGTGAACGGAAGGTGGGAAGCTGTGTGAGTGGAGGAAGGTGTGGGAAGAAAGGGTGAAAGATGGCGTGGAATGCAGAGGTGAAAGAAGCAGAGTGGAAAACAAAATGACGGGAAGACTGAGGCGTGACGGAAGATGGCGTGGAATGGGATGGAAGCTGTAAATGGCAAGAATGAAGAGGCGCGAAAGACGGAGGCAGAATAATGATGGCGTGAAAGACGGAGCGTGAAGCGTGAGAGGGCGTGAAAGACGGATGTGAGAGAATAAGGGAAGACGTGAGTGGGAAGAAGGGAGGTGTGAAGGTGGACAGGAAGATGGAGGGTGAAGGGAAGATGGGAGAGGGAAGATGGGAGGGGTGGAAGGGTGAGGGTGGAAGGTGGGAAGAATGAGAGGTGAAAGATGGAAGTGGAAGGTGGGAGGTTGTGAAAGATGGAGGGTGGAAGAAGATGGTGGGAAGGTAGAGGGTGAAAGATGAATGTGGAAGTGTGTGGAAGATGAGATGTGGAAGACGATGGAACGTGAATGAAGGATGGAAGATGGCGTGGAGGGTGAAGGAGTGTGGGAATGGTGAAATTGTGGAGAAGAAGGGATGGGCAAAGGCGTGATGGAAAGGTGAAGAAGGAGGAGGTGTGAAAGACGAGTGTGGAAGAAGGAGGGAGAAAGACGAAGGGTGGGAAGGGGAAGATGAGGGAAGATGGAGGGGAAAGATGGAGGGAAGATGGAGGGGGAAGGTAGAGGAAGAATGAGGTGAAAGATGGAGGTGAAGGAAATATAAGAAAGATGAAGGGTGGGAAGACGGAGGGTGGAAGATGAGGGTGAACATGGAGGGTGTGGAAGATGGAGGTGGAAGTGATGCGGAAGAGTGGCAAGACGGCGTGAAGACTGAATGAGCGGAAGATGTGACGAAGAGGAGGGGAAGATGGGAAGCTGAGGCGGGAAGACGGGAGGGGAAGATGGAGGGCGTGAAGAGGAATGGGAAGGACAGGAAGACGGGAGGGTGGAAGATGAGGGAAGGTGGGAAGCGAGGGTGAAAGATGGAGGGTGGAAGGTGAGTGAAAGATGAGGAGTGGAAGGTGGAAGAAGTGAGGTGAAAGATGGGAGGTGGAAGGTGAGGGAAGGGTGGAGGATGGGAAAGATGGAGTGGGGAAGGAAGAAGAGGTGAAAGATGGAGGGGGAAGGTGAGGGTGTGAAAGATGGAGGTGTGGAAGGGTGGAAATGATGAGGGGTGAAAGATGGAGGGGAAGAAGGAGGTGAATGGTGATGATGAAAGCAGAGGATGGAATGTGAAAATGGAGTGAAGCGTGCGGAAGGTGATGGGCGGGAAAGACGATGCGGAGAGGATGGGGGAAGGATGAGGCAGAAGACGGGAGGGCGTGAGATGAAAGCTATGGAAGACGGAGGTAAGGGGGAAGACGTGGGGAAGAGGGGAAGACGACAGGGAAGATGGAGGGTGGAAGATGGAGGGCAGAAGATGGAGGGTGAAGATGGAGGAGATGAAGGTGGAAGGGAGGGTGAAAGATGGGAGGGAAGGTGAGGGTGGGAGGGAAGATGGAGGAATGGAGGGTGTGGAAGATGGAGGGGAAGGGAGGTGGAAGATGGAGGTGAGAGAAGGTGTGAAACATGGAGGGTGTGGAAGGTGGAGGGTGTAAGATGGAGGGTGAAGAGGGAGGTGAAGATGGGAGGGTGAGGAAGGAGGTGGAAGATGGAGTGTGTGGAAAAATGATGGAGGGCGGTGTGAAAAGACGGATGGTGTGAATGGATGGGTGTGAAGGTGAAGACGGGTGGAAGACGGAGGTGAAAAGATGGTGACGTGAAAGACGGAGGGCGAGTGGATGAGTGGGGCGTGGAAGAGGGAGGGGGGAAGACGGAGGGGTAATGTGGGAAAAGATGCGGTGAAGATGAGGGTGTGGAAGGGGGATGGGTGAAAGATGGAGGGGAGGGAAGGAAAATGAGTGGTGAAAGATGGAGGGTGGTAAGGGAGGGGTGGAAGGGAGGTGTGGAAGGTGGAGGATGTGAAAGATGGAGGGTGGAAGGGTGGAGGGTGAAAGATGGAGGAGTGGAAGGAAGGTGTGGGAAGGTGGGTGAAAGATGTAGGGGGGGAAGGGGGAGGATGTGAAGGAGGATGGAGATGAGTGGGTAATGGAAGATGATGAGACGTGAAAGACGGATGAGGCGTGAATGCGGAATGTAAGGAGGCGTGGAAATGGTGACGGTGTGAAAGTGAGGGTGGAATGTGAGGGCGTGAAAGAGGAGGGAGAGAAGGCATGGAAGATGGAGGGTGGAAGGTGGAGGGTGAAAGGAGAGGAGGAATAAAGGATGAAGATGGAGTGGTGAAGATGGGTGAGCATGAAGATGGAGGGGAAGGGAGGGGAGGGGAAGATGAGGGGTGAAAGATGGGGAGTGGAAGATGAGGTGGAAGGACGGTGAAGAGATATTGTAGAGAGGGGACATGGGTGAATATAGTGAAGATGATGAAAGAGGGAGGGTGTGGAAATGGAGGGTGGAAGATGGAGGGTGAAGATGGAGGGTTGATTATGGTGGATGGAAATGAGGGAAGACGATGGCGTGAAGGTGGAGGAAGGTGAGGATGTGAATGGTGTGAATGATGAAGGAAAGACGGATGGGGTGTGAATGGAGAGGGGTGAAAGAGGAGGTGGGAATAATGAGGGGTGAAAGATGAGTGTGGAATAGAGGGGTGAAAGATGAGAGATGCGTGGAAGATGGAGGGTGTGGAAGATGGAGGTGAAGGGAGGGTGAAGACGGAGTGTGAAGATGGAGGTGAAGGTAGGGTGGAAGGTGAGGTGGAAGCGTGAGTGGAAAGAGGGTGAAGGAGGGAAGAAAGATGGAGGGTGGAAGGGGTGAAAGATGAGAGGGTGTGGAAAGAGGAAGATGGGAAGGTGAAGGTAAGATGATAATGGAAGATGATGAATGAAAGATGGAGTGAAGATGATGGTGAAGGTGGGGAGGGTAATGTGTGGAAGATGATGATGTGAAAGATGAGTCAGTGAAAGATGGAGGGAAGAAAGGGAAGTAGAATGAGTGGGTGAAAGACGGAGGGTGAAGACGGAGGGTGAAAGATGATATGTGAAGATGGAGGGTGAAAGATGTGAGGGAAGAGGGAGGGTGGAAGATGAGTGTGGGAAGGTGGAGAGGGTGTGAAAGATGGAGTGTGGAAGATGGGAGGGAAAGATGAGGGTGAAGGTAGAGGGTGTGAAAGATGGAGGGTGGAAGGTGGAAGATGGAGGGTGGAAGATGGGAGGGGAAAGATGGAGGTGAAAGGTGAGTGTGAAAGATGGGAGGGTGAGAAGGAAGATGGGAGGGGAAGATGGAGGTGAGAGGAAAGGTGGAAGGAGGGAGGGTGTGGAAGATGGAGGGTGTGTGGAAGGTGTGGAGGGTGTGGGAAGATGGAGGGGTGGAAGATGGAGGGTGGAATAAGTGGAGTGGAAGATGGAGGGTGGAAGATGGAGGGTGGAGAAGGAGGTGGAAATGAGGGAAGATGGAGGGGTGAAGATGGGTGTGAAAGATGGGAGGGAAGGAGGAAGATGAGGGAGAGAAGATGGAGGGTGGAAGGTGAGGGGTGAGAGAAGGGAAGATGGAGGGGTGGGAAGGGGAGGTGAAAGATGGAGGAAGATGAGGGTGAAAGATGGAGGAAGATGGAGGGGAAGGGAGGGTGAAGGTGGAGGTGGAAGGAGGAAGATGAGGTGGGAAGATGGAGGGTGTGGAAGATGGAGGGTGGAAGATGGAGGTGTGGAAGATGAGGGTGAGTGAAGATGGGTGTGGAAGAGATGGAGATGGAAAGATGGGAGGGTGGAAGATGGAGGAGGAAGGAGGTGAAAGATGGAGGGAAGGACAGGGGAAAGATGGGAGGGGGAAGGTGGGGAGGGGTGTGGAAGATGGAGTGTGAGGAAGGAGAGGATATGGAGGAAGATGGAGGGAAAAGGATGATGGAGGGAAGATGGAGGAAGATGGAAGATGGAGGAAGATGGAGGGGTGAGAAGGAGGTGGAAGATGGAGGAAGATTATGGAGTGGGTGAAGATGGAGGGGTGGAAGATGGAGGGTGGGAAGGGAGGGAAGATGGAGGGAAGGATGATGGAGGGTGTGAAGATGGGAGGGGAAGGAGGAGGGTGGAAGGGAGTGTGGAAGATGGAGGGTGAGGAAGATGGAGGGTGGATTATGGGGAGTGGGAAGGAGGATTGTGAAAATGAGTGGAAGACAGATGGAGAAAGATGGAGGAAGAGAGAAGGTGACAGATGAGTGTGACAGATGAGGTGAAAGACAGAGGAAGGGAGGTGGAAGATGGGAAGGTGTGATAGGGAAGGGTGTGAGATGAGGGTGTGGAACAGGGGAGGGTGTGGAAGATGGGGTGAAGAGGTAGGGGTGTGAAACAGGGTGTTGAAGATAGGGGTGTGGGAAGATGGAGGTTTGATAGGAAAGGGTGTGAGGGAGGGTGTGAAATGGGGAGGGTGTGGAAGATGGGGAGGTGTGGGAAGAGGTAGAGCATGGAAGAGGAAGGGTGTGAAAGGTGGGGGGTGGAAGATGGGGGGTGGAAGATGTAGGGTGAAGAGGGGTGAGGAAGATGGGAAGATGGGGGTGTGGAGGAAAGGAGAAGTGTGAACAGGGAGGGTGTGGTAGATGGGGTGTGGAAGAGGAGGTGGAAGATGGGGGAAGAGGTAGGTGTGGAAGAGGAGGGTGTGAAAGAGGGAGGGTGTGGAAGATGGAGGGTGGAGAGGAAAGGGTGTGAGAAGGTGGAACAGGGAGGGTGTGGAAGATGGGGTGTGGAAGAGGGAGGGGTGGAAGATGAGGTGTGGAAGAGGTAGGGTGGGAAGAGAGGGGTGTGAAAGGAGGAGGGTGGGGAAGATGGAGGGTGTGAGAGAGGGTAGAGAAGGGTGTGTGGAACAGGAGGGTGTGGAAGATGGGGTGTGAAGAGGTTGGGTGTGGAAGAGGGAGGTGTGAAAGAGGAGGGTGTGGAAGAGGGGTGGGAAGAGGGGTGGAAGAGGTAGGTGGAAGAGGGAGGGTGTGGAAGAGGGAGGGTGTTGAAGATGGGGGTGTGGAAGAGCTATGGTGTGGAAGGGGTAGGGTGTGGAACAGGAAGGGTGTGGAAGATGGGGTGGTGGAAGAGGGAGGGTACTACCATGAATCAATCCCAGGTATTATACATTGGTTTCCTCATAAATCCAACGCTGAAACAACCTTCTAAAAGTACACACAAACGATGAACAACATCGGTATTCACAGCACAAAATACCATTATCTTTGGCCAATATTTATGAAATATAAAATAAATGTAGCCGCGATACATTCATAATCTCTTTTGATATAATTCCTATAAGCACACGGTACAGTAACCAGAAGCTGCACATTCATACATATTTATAAGTTACGGTGTATAAAACATATTTCTTTTAGGATTTTTGAGCTGACAGGGGGCATTAACGCACACACGCCCTCTCTCTCACACACACACAAAATATATACCACACTTTAAAGACACACACAGACACATACGCACACACAGTAGTAACAGAGTTGGTTTGGCTCCTTCTAGTCAGGTGAAATACTACTACGTGAGATAACACACAAAAAATAGTGTTGCCAGTGCCATGCTCTTGACGTGCTCACTTTCACAGTTCTTTGTTCCACCCACACTTACCCGAGGCTGCCGAATCACCCTTCCACAGCCTCCCCTTTTTTTCACACTCACTACCATGCAAGTGCTGGGCTGAGGCACCGGCTTTCCTGAACCACAGCCCACCACATACACAACTAGAGCCATTCTCTCCTAGATCTGCAGCCATCCGTGACTCGAACTGTGACACTATATCCATTTATTTTATTCTTAAAGCGTCGGGTGTGTGACTGTGATTTGTGCAGTTACCCGACGCTATTCTTCATGAAACACACACACACACACATACTACTACTACTACTACTTTGCTGTCACTTGGAATCGAGTATGACGATCATCCAGCTCTGATACAATGATCTGAGGTATTAGGGATGTTACCTAGGTTAGTGAGTTTTCAGGTGACCAAAGAGCCCGATACGGGACCCGCAGCGTCGTTCACATTCGTTGCACATGTGGAGGGGTCCAATTTTTGCGGGAGGGGCGGTGGCAGCGTCTTTCCGGCATTGGCGCTTGTCTGCCTCAGTTTGCAGTCGGGCTAACTTGAACGTATTGACATCTTCTCGTGTGGTGCTCACCCAAGCATTACGATGTGGAGTAATCGACTCCCAGGTGAAGGGTGTCGATTTGGCACTTTTTCAAGTTTGTCTTAAGACTATCCTTATACCTTTACAATTGCCCGCCGGCGTTACGTTTACTATTCATAAGGTGACTGTAAAGTAGCTGCTTTGGCAGTCTACTGTCGTACATGCAGGTAACATGGCCAATAAAACGTAGTTGTTCATGGATAATGGTAGCCTCGATGCTCCTACAGTTGGCGTCAAGAATACAGGCATTTGTTCTCTTGTCTTCCCAGTGAACTCGGAGGATGGAACGCAGACTACTTTGGTGAAAGTTTTCAAGTGCCTTGAGGTGCCTCCTGTATGTGAACCATGACTCACAGCCATATAGCAGGGTGGGGAGGACCACTGCTCGATATACGTGCAGCTTTGTAGATAATTTCAGCTCCCTATAGTTGAAGACACGATTTCGGGATCTGCCAAGGGCTAGAGATACACATATGATCCGATGCTGAATCTCTTCATTGATGTCTGCGGTGGAGGACAGGTGGGAGCCGAGATACCGAAAGCGGACAACATTAAAGAGGGTAGCACCGTTAAGCTGGATGGATGGTGGAGATGTGTCTGAACCAGGGGCAGGTTGAAAGAGAATCTGAGTCTTATGTGCATTCACCTCAAGACCGATGTGTGCATATGCGTCTACGTAGATGTTCAGGATCTGTTGTAGGTCGTGTTCAGTGTGAGCAACAAGGGTGAGGTCGTCTGCATACTGAAGTTCAGCAATGGAAGCTGCCAACACCTTTGTTCTTGCCTGGAGTCGACTTATATTGAAAAGACCCCCCCCCCCTTCACCGAGTATTCGATGTTCAGCATGCTGGCTAAATTGTCACCGGCACGAGTAAGGAAGGCAGCCAAGAAGATAGAAAAGAGAGTTGGTACCAGTACACACCTTTGTTTAACCCCTATTTGGATGGGAAAGAACTCTGACTGGGTGCCGTTGTGCAGGACACTGCCGTTCATACCATCAAGGAGTTGCCTCAAAATGGCGATGAATTTTGGTGGGCAGCCAAAACGGCTGAGGGCCCGCCAGATGGCATCCCTGTTGACCGAGTCGAAGGCCTTGGTTAGGTCGATGAAAGCCATGTACAGGTCACGATGCTGTTCTATACACTTTACCTGTATCTGGCGGGCAGCAAAGATCATGTCAGTGGTGCCATGTGATGGTCTAAAACCACATTGAGATTCTGGGGGGAATTTTTCCGCCTCAAGAAGTCTGCTTAGGACTCGGGCGATAATCTTGCCAGCTACAGAGAGCAGCGAGATCCCACGGTAGTTGCCAGAGTCTGACCGGTCCCCCTTGTTCTTATAAATATTGACAATGGAGGCATCTTTAAGAGATTGGGGGATTTCCTCCTTTCCCCATATGTTCTCCAGGAGAGAGTGGAGACGGCTGGTAAGTAGAGGTCCTCCTGCTTTATATACCTCGGCTGGGATTCCATCAGGCCCTGAGGCTTTTTTATTTTTCATCTGTTTGATGGCAGTAGGTACCTCATCCAGGGATGGAGGATAGCTGAGGTGGGACAGCTCTGGATGCTGAGGGACCTGCTGGGTAGTCAGGACATCCACATCGGTGTTTCGGTTGAGCAATGAATGGTAGTGCTCTTACCAGCGCTGAAGGAGGCCTTTATCGTCTTTAATTATGTGGTTACCGTCAGATGAGCGAAGAGGGACTGTGCCACGAGTGACTGGCCCATAAAATGTTTTAGTGGAAATTAAAAATTTGCGCATCGGGTGCTGATCTGTAAGTTTTTTGCTTCACATGCTTTATTTTTAAGCCAGTCGTTCTTTAGATTGCGAGGTTCCCGCTGGGCTCCCGCTTTCTTCTTGCTGAAGGTATCAGCTTTGGTCCGAAACTGAGGGTTGTTCTGCCAGTCAGTAAAAGCAGCACGTTTATCGTCGATGTGTTCTTTGATTTCCGCGTCATTTTCATCAAACCAGTCCTGGTGTATTCTTTTGAACTGGCCGAGGGTCTCTCTGCAGGTCTTTGTCATAACAGTATTAAGAGTATCCCATTCGGCACTGGGATTCACGTTGTTTGCTGTTGGGTTGTTTATAAGCCCATGTTCGAGCTGCTCTACGAAAGCATGTGCTACCCCTGGATCTTCCAGATGCTTAGTATTAAAACCTCTTCTGGAGGCTTGCTGCCTTCGCCGTTTTGGGGGAACATGAAGTGAGAGCTTGGAGCTGACAAGTTGATGATCAGTGTCACAGTGGTCTGAGCCACGCATGGCATGGGTGATGAGGACATCTCGGCGATCTCTTTCTCTGACAATGATGTAGTCAATGAGATGCCAGTGTTTGGATCGTGGTTGTTGCCATGATCCCTTGAACTTGTCGGCCTGCCTAAACAAGGTATTGGTGATAGTGAGGTTGTGAGCAGCACACTTGCTGAGGAGTAGGCCATTGGATTTACACTTGCCTAGTCCATTTCTCTCTATGGTTCCCAGACAAATGTTAGCATCTCTGCCAACTCTGGCATTGAAGTTGCCAAGAAGCACAACCTTGTCTTCTCTGGGAATAGAGGTTAGCACTGTCGAGGTCGGCATAAAAGGCCTCCTTGATGTCATACTCTGCATCCAGTGTTGGGGCATATGCACTGATGAAGAAGGCATGACGTGAGTGATTCGGTGGGACTCGAAGCGTCATGAGGTGCTCGTTGACCCCAATAGGCATTTCAGTTAGCCTGTGTAGGATGCATTGCCAGATGGCAAAGCCAACTCCATAAATGCGGTTTCTCTCTGCAGCAGGCTTATCCTTCCGGAAGGTATAGCCAGACCTCCGTTCTGTGAGTTGGCCCTCATCTGGGAGCCGAGACTCACTGAAGGCTGCTATGTCGGTTATACCTAGCCAGCTCTTTTGCCACAAGGGCAGTTCTACTTTCAGTATGTGCATTTGTGCCAGTATCCAGAAGGGTCCTGACATTCCATGCAGCGACCATAAGAGGTTGTATGGTTTGTTTTTGTTTGGATCTGTGATTTTTATTGTGTTTTCGACCGCATAAGGATGACCATACTGGGTGCAGTTGCCCAGTCAGGTTGGGTTTTTAGGCAGGCTATGTTTAAGGCACCTTTTCTAGCCCCCTCCCAGTGTGGGGTGAGCAGAGTAGCTCCTCGTAGGGGCTGCTCAGTCGCACAGACAGGACTGGATTGCACTGCTGCCTAGATCCCAGTGCATAGACGATCATCTTACCTGTGCAGCCCATGTTCAGAGTTGTGACTGGAGACTCCCGGCAGTCATCTCTGCCTGTCCCCGTCGCCATTCCTCCGTCGCCATAGGACTTTTGGGGGGTATAAGGGGTTTGGTGATGATTAGTGGTTATGAAGAGCTGGGTGATGGCTGCACGTGAGTTGATTTATGTGGTGAGGCAGGAGCGCAGGCTGCAACCACACATCTTGGCTCTCCCTTTTCCTGCTCCAGTGCTGCAAGTGTTGCAACGACTGGGGTGAGGGAGAGTTGCCTTAGTAGCCTGTCCATCAGGCATTGCCTTCGTCCGCCGGAGTAATCGTTGAGTTTCTATGGTGGTCACCTCTTCCCCCTACACCGCCGTTGGGGTCTTGTTGGAGCTCTGTAAGCATGTCTGCTTGATGCAGAGCTCCAATGCATATTTTTCGTTCGGGTTTTACTCCCGTAGCCTTATACTTGCCAAGGTTAATCCGCAAGGCAGCGGGGCGGTGGTTGGTAGGTGCCAGGACGTGTCCACATGCCAGTGAGTCTGTGCGCCATCCTTCTGGGACCCACTGCTACTCCGAGATTGATGAAAGAAATTTACCAAAAGTAGATGTCTTTGTGATTGTAGAGTATTATCAAGAGCTCGGCCATCCAGCAATGAAGCACGTTAAATTACATCTGTCCTCTGATCATCCCAAGCCCATCCCCTGGCCATGGTCGTCCCTAGGCCGTCCACATTAAATATAGACATCGTGAAGAAAACTTACATTTTCCAGACATGAAATAAAGAACAGTGATGAAAACCTCCATGTTGGAGTTATCGATCATTTGCATCATTTTGGCACCCAACAAGTAAATGCACACGACGATACTTGAGCAGTGTATGTGTACTATGTATGTTGTATGTATACCATGTATGTACTCTATACATGTATATACACATTATTTCTCTAGTCAGTAGCGTGTGGCAATGCCCCTGATTCATGTCACCACACGCTTAGATAAATGTGCCTGGCGACATCTGGAAGCTGCTAGTATACCACTTACCACATATCGCCTGAGAGGTCAGAGTGAGGTCAGTTGACCTTATAGGAGTGTAAGGACTACCTGCGCTTGTAAGCGCACTCCTGTATATTTACGTTAATAAGAACCTACAAAACTCTACAGGTGTTTATATTCGCCCCTGTAGTTAGAACCAAGTACCCGGAACATCTCCAAGCAGTAATTTATTTTAACCTAAAAATAAGGTATGCCTGTGTACATCAACATTGTATATGGCCACAAGTCCTGTATTTCTGCTGATAACAACACGTAAACCACAGCTGGCTGCCTCCAGGCTCCCTCTCGGCGGCTCGAGCCAACCTGTGACGTCACAACCAATCACAGTGCGTTTCGCAGTCACTTGACTTTTAGGCAACTTTAACCCTTATTTGTTTTTACACTTTTTGGCCCAATTTATATAAAAATACCATTACCATAGTGAATTTAAGCGTTTTCTTTACCCATAGACCTGCCATCTTACAAAAAAATTCCGACCGACAACTCGTCCATTGTGAACACATTTACAGTAGTTTGAATTTTCTATGAAGCAAACAGCAACGTATTAGTATTGAAGCGGGGCGGGACCTGTGGGCCAGATTTGTATGGAAAGGGTATAGTAGGCCTTTGAAGTAGTACCGTTGTTGACGGCTTGAACGGTAAAACTATACTACGATTACTTCTTTTTTTTTCTGAAAGGTACCAAAAATAACACTGAAAATACAAATAAAACTGGCGTTGATATTTCCAAAGGAGAAAAAGTGTTCCGCCCTTTCCCAGAAGACAACTTTACACCTACTGAAAAAGGAAGCAGTTGGCCCAGCCTACACAATTTTAATCAGTGTGTTTGTAAACGGAGTGGGGATATGAAATAGCTGTAAACGGAGTGGGGATATGAAATAGCTGTAAACGGAATGGGGATATGAAATAGCTGTAAACGGAGTGGGGATATGAAATAGCTGTAAACGGAGTGGGGATATGAAATAGCTGTAAACGGAGTGGGGATATGAAATAGCTGTAAACGGAGTGGGGATATGAAATAGCTGTAAACGGAGTGGAGATATGGAATAGCTATAAATAGTAGGGATATGAAATAGCTGTACACGGAATGGAGATATGGAATAGCTGTAAACAGAGTGGGGATATGAAATAGCTGTAAACGGAATGGGAGTAAAAAATAACTGTAAATGGAGTGGGGATATGAAATAGCTGTAGACGGAGTGGGGGTATGAAATAGCTGTAAACGAAGTGGAGTAAAAAATTGCTGTAAATGGAGTGGGAATATGAAATAGCTGTAAACGGAGTAGGGATATGAAATAGCTGTAAACGGAGTGGGGATGGGCTGTAAATGAAGTGTAAAAAAATAGCTGCAAACGGAGTGGGGATATGAAATAGCTGTAAACGGAATGGGAGTAAAAAATAGCTGTAAATGGAGTGGGGATATGAAACAGTTGTAAACGGAATGGGGGTATGAAATAGCTGTAAACGAAGTGGAGTAAAAAATAGCTGTAAATGAAGTGGGGATATGAAATAGCTGTTAAACGGAGTGGGGATATGAAATAGCTGTAAACGGAGTGGGGATATGAAATAGCTGTAAACGAAGTGGGAGTATAAAATAGCTGTAAATGGAGTGGGGATATGAAATAGCTGTAAACGGAGTGGGGATATGAAATAGCTGTAAACGGAGTGGGGATATGAAATAGCTGTAGACGGAGAGAGGTGTAAAAAGTACAGCTGTAAACGGAGGGGCTGTTTAAGAGTAGATGTAAACAGTGGATATAAAAGTGCTTAGTGCTTGACGTAGTGGTGTAAATAACACACCACAAGAATGATGTAGTGGGTGTAAATAACACACCACAAGAATGATGTAGTGGGTGTAAATAACACACCACAAGAATGATGTAGTGGGTGTAAATAACACACCACAAGAATGACGTAGTGGGTGTAAATAACACACCACAAGAATGATGTAGTGGGTGTAAATAACACACCACAAGAATGATGTAGTGGGTGTAAATAACACACCACAAGAATGACGTAGTGGGTGTAAATAACACACCACAAGAATGATGTAGTGGGTGTAAATAACACACCACAAGAATGATGTAGTGGGTGTAAATAACACACCACAAGAATGATGTAGTGTAAATAACACACCACAAGAATGACGTAGTGGGTGTAAATAACACACCACAAGAATGATGTGGTATATCTCGACTTTAGCAAAGCCTTCGACACAGTCCCCCACGAAAGACTAATAAGAAAGGTAGAAGCACATGGCATTAAAGATAATATTCTAAAATGGATTAGGGCGTGATTACAGAACAGGAAACAGCGAGTGAGCATTAACGGCACTAAATCCCATTGGAGCAACGTCACTAGTGGAGTTCCCCAAGGCTCAGTACTTGGACCATTATTATTTATTATATACATAAACGACATAGATATCGGCATAGACAGCAACAAAAGTAAATTTGCTGATGACACTAAAATAGGACGTGTAATTAAATCTGACGAGGACTCAGCAAAACTACAGGAAGATCTAAACAAATTTTTCGAATGGTCTGAAAAACGGCAAATGAAATTCAATGTGGACAAATGTAAAGTACTCAGTATAGGAGATGCAAACAGGGAAACCAGTTACCAGATGAACAACGATGCCATTGAGAAATCCGACTGCGAGAGAGATTTAGGAGTAATGATAAGTAGGAATCTTAAGCCAAGTAAACAATGTGGTTTTGCTCGTAACAAGGCTAATAAAGTACTTGGGTTCATACAAAGGAGTGTTAGTTACAAGACTAGCGAGGTCATCTTAAGATTATATCTTGAGCTAGTGAGACCTCACCTGGCTTACGCAGTTCAGTTCTGGTCACAGTATTACAGAATGGACATAGAATCCTTGGAAAAAATCCAGAGGAGAATGACAAGACTAATTCCGGGTATTAGGAACCTTGAGTACAGAGACAGGTTAAAGCATCTTAATTTGCACTCCCTCGAGAGACGTAGAGCGAGGGGCGACATGATAGAGGTGTATAAATGGAAGTCAGGGCGAAACAAAGGGGACATTTCAAAGGTACTCAAACTATCCAACCAGGAGAGAACTAGTAACAATGGTTTTAAATTAGACAAATTTAGATTTATGCGCGAAATAGGTAAACATTGGTTTGGAAACAGAGTAGTGGATGAATGGAACAAGTTACCAAATATCATCATTAACTCGAATACGCTGGATAGCTTCAAACATAGGTTGGATGCTTATATGAGCAATAGGGGTTGGGTGTAAATGGGACTGCCCAGTATGGGCCAATAGGCCCGCTGCAGTTTCCTCCATTCTTATGTTCATTCATATGAAACGTCATACAAATTTTCTCACAATCCCCACTTAAAAAAAAAACATTTTTCTCAATGTTAGTGAATAATAATAACAATAAACATATATAATACAGCATTGTTTAAAATATTAATGAACCATCATGTTAATTCTGAATCTTTTAATAACGACAGCAGTTAAAAGTGTATCACTTGACTTCCATATTAAATTAAAGTAGTTTATAGGGACATATAAAATTTTTTTACTAAGGCTCGTTACAATGTTACTTAGCTTTCACCTTAATATAGACAAAGAAAATATTTTGCACAATTCACCCCTCTGTTTATTAATGACCACACTACAATTCAACAGTTCTCGTGGACAATATTAAAACAATGTGTTCCTGTCTAGTCACCTGACAGACACACTTTACTCAATCCCCCCCCCCCCCACAAGGTATCTACTCTGTGTTATTATTAGGCCATGATGTCTGAACGTTAATTGGTGAGCTTGAACAAGGCCGTAAAATTCCTAATACTGTATTTTGTTTCTAAAGATCATTTCTATGCAAACCAGGATTATTAAGGTTGGGTTAAGTTTGAATTGGATTAATATTAAGTTAGAATAGGTTAAGATAAATTAAGATAGGTTAAGTAAGGTATGGTTAGGTTAGGTGTTGATCACTTATCCTGTGAGACACCATGTGAACAATCCCAGGAATTTTCCCGCCCTTCCGCTGCACTTGTCCACCCACTCACCAACACTCCCACCACCTTTACCGACTTTATTCCACAAACTGTACAGTACAGTCGCTCAAAAAAGTATCAGAAAAATATTGCTCATGACAATATGACACATCAGACTTATGTTTTGGGGAAATGGTAGAAGACCAGAAGTAAAGGTGGTAGTCCTCCATGCCACCATGGTTGCCATGTAATATATAAGACGTTTCCTGCAGTTTGTCATTAACGTGTTTTATATAAATATAATCAATATGGTTATATTAACAAGGAATGACAGTCTAAAAAGACATTATCCATGTTAGACACATACAGTAAACAATATGTACGTGGTAATACTTAAATTTCCTCTGCGCAACAACAACAAATTGCACATGTTGACTTTATCCATACGTAGCATTTGGTATGCATACGTGTACTAGATATCGGGGTATGTTATATTAATGGGAAAAGTAAACACTAATGGCGTCTCACGTTTATTGAATCAATATTTGGTGTAACCACCTCCCGCGTCGAGAACACTGTTCAAGCGTCGAGGCATACTGTAGTTTCGCCAACTGTTGTCCCTCCGGGCTACGCCATGCCTGCAAGGCGCTACTGATGACCGTAGCGCGACTACGATGGCAGTTGTGTGGGAAGTCTTTATTCATAGCAGCCCAGACATGTTCGATAGGGTTCAGGTCAGGGGATTTGGGTAGGTGTGGCAACACTGTGATTTCCGGGTGTTGCTCAAACCAAGAATTAACAGCCCGACAGGCGTGAATGGGGCTGTCGTCAGGGAGGAAGTAAAAAGGCTATGTATGGTAATTATACTGCTTTCATGCAGGTATGATTTATAATGCAATGTTTACTGTTTACATGTCGATGGATACTTGTAATTATAAAATAAACTACCCTGGTTATAAGCAGTTGCGGCACCTACGCCTACTCACGTTTACCAACCTTACCGAGGCAAGTGCCCAGGTAACAGGGGTTGTATTGTTCGTTTTGACAGCCAACGGACACCACTTTTTAGATATTTTTTGAGCGACTGTACATCAGATGAGACAGATAACCGGTACATTAACGTACAACAATCAATAGACATGAGTTTGTTGAAAAGTGTGTTCTGGGGACTTCAGGGTCTTAAATTGGACGCGGTAATGTTGACGGAACTTGTATATTAAGACTATGTAAAGACAACGTTTATATTGTGTCTATGGGAGCAAAGACCAAGTTTCGTGCCAGCTTTGACATCTGAAATCTTGCGCACACACACACACACACACACAAGGCACCTTGGACAGGCTACAGGCATGGACTACGGAGAACAAGGTCACCATCAACCACACCAAAACCGTTGTCATGCACATCAATACCGCCACCACTCCAGTGCAAGCCCCAGCAGTCACAGTGGGTGCCCATCCTCTCCAGCTGGTGCAGTCTGCTAAACTCCTGGGTGTTACCATAGACCACAAACTGGACTGGAAGGCCCATGTAAACAACACAATCAAGGCAGCCTCGTACCGACTCTACATGCTATGGCGACTCAGATCACTTGGGGCACCCATGCCAGAGCTGAGGACTATCTACAACGCCTTTATTCTCTCCAAATTAACGTATGCGTCACCAGCCTGCTCGTCTTCTCTCAACTCTACCCAACAACGTCAGCTAGAGAAGGTACAGAAAAGGGCCTGCATAATCATGCTCGGTGCAGACTACTCCGGCTACAACGCTCTCTCCACCCTGGAAATGCCATACCTCAGTGACCTCCACCACCAAGCACTAGCAGTCCCCCGCCCACCTCACGCAGGCAGCCACTACAACAAAATTCAGCCCAGAAGAGCCCGCACTGATAGATATAAGAATAGCACCATCCCATCTATTGTTAAAATAATAAACAACTCCTGATTTATGTACTGTACAGCCCTGTAAATGTATTGAACGCATATCATTATGTCTAAATCACATGTAAGTTTGTATATTTTCAGGCACCGGCTGCAATAAACCGTTTATTATTATTATTATTATTATTACATTCATACATGCATGAACACATACACCAAAATGCTTTAGAAAAACAGTGATCTACAATAGAAAGGTAGAACAACTATTCCGTCGATGTTTAACATGACACTCAAGTAATTTTATCTATAACGCCTCCGTGATAAATTGTAACAGTTTTAAATATTTGTTTCTCACACTATAATATTAATCATCTAAGAACATAAGAACACCAGAATGGAAGAAACTGCAGCCGGCCTATTGGCCCATACTGGGTAGTCCCGTTTACACCCAACCCCAAATGCTCATATATCCACCCAACCTACATTTGACGCTACCCACTATTCTATTTACAAGCCAGTGTTTACTTTTATCGTACCTAAATCTAATTTTGTCTCATCTAAAACCATTGCTACGAGTTTGTTCCTGGTTGGATCATTTAAATACCTTTGTTTAGGCCTGACTTCCATTTATCACCTCATTCATATCGCCTCCCCCCCCACCCCACTCGACGTCTTTCGAGGGAGTGCAAATTCAGATTCTTTAAATCTGTCTCTACTCAAGGTTCCTAATGCCCGGGATTAGTCTTGTCATCCTCCTCTGTATGCTTTCTAGGGATTCTGTATCCATTCTGTAGTACGGTGGCCAAAATTGAACCGCATAATCCAAGTGAGGTCTCACAAGCACAAGATATAGTTTTAAGATGACCTCGCTAGTCTTGTAACTAACACTCCTTTGTATGAACCCAAGTACTTTATTAGCTTTGTTCGATCCCCAGGCAGGGTGAAACTAAGGGCAAATTTCTTTATGCCAATTACCTTTGTCTATCCAGCAGTAACTGGGACCAGGATTTTAATCGATTTGCAGATCGTATTCCGAGGTAATGGTTAGCTAGTGCAGTTGGCGAGTTGCCCTGTCTTTTCGGACTATTCCTTGACACTGGGTCATGCAACTCGTTAACTCAAGGTGTCGTTGTTGTGTTGGCGACAACTTCTACACCTTAAACAAATTCACGCCTAGGTGGCCCTTGGGCCGGCCATCCTCGTTACACAAGGGGCAACCATTATATATCTATGTCATTTATGTATATAATATTTAGTAATGGTCCAAGTACTGAGCCTTATGGTACTCCACTAGTGACGTCACCCCAGTCGGATTTAGTGTCATTAATGCTTACTCGCTGTTTCCTGTACTATAACCATGCCCTAATCCAGTTTAGAACATCTCCTATTCCATGAGCCTCCACTTTACGTATTAGTCTTTCGTGGGGGACCCTGTCGAAGGCTTTGCTAAAGTCGAGGTATACCACATCATAATCGTGTCCGTCGTCCATTGATTCGGAAACAGTTGAAAAAAAAATTATAATAGATTTGTCAGACTCGTGATGCCATGCTGGTACTAAAACTGTTTTTACTGTCATGCTAAACAAGTTTGCTAAATGTTACAGTGTTCAAGTTAACACAGTTTATTCCCTGAAGATGTTACAGCACTAAGTAACAGTACAGGAACATAATAAATCTTGTGGCTTTCTGTGTTATCCTTGGAGTTTTATTACATGTATATTATATTATATAAGTGTTTGCTTGTAAGTGTTATTCATACCCATATTGTATTTTATTGTGCAGTTGAGGACAAAATTCCCTGGACAATTGGCAGTATATGGCATGTAAGTACTAGAGGGTCATTGGGTGAAGGGATTAGATATTTAAAATAAGTTATCAGATTTTTCTTTGTATTGAGAGATGTTTTCTCCCATTTTGAGGTTTTAACATAATATGTGATAAAAGACAACGTTATTAGTTATAAAGCCATCATAAACGTGACCCAGAAGTACAGTAGATGCCAGATTTTGCCAAGTGGTCAGGGAATTTTATCCGCGATTGTAGTCCCCTAAAAAAGTACTTTACCCAGGGGGTCGATGTGGTTCGTGGTCTTGTGAGCAAGTGTTAGTCCATTAATTTCGGAATGATTGGTACCGTCGACCACATGTACTGGTATACACCATTATCTGTGTGGTTCAAATTATCTGGTAACACTTTGGTGCAGAGAACTCCACAGTTTCAGAATGACAGGCAATTTAAGTTTTATTCATGCATGTATTTAATTAATATATCTATTGTGTATATATATGGAGAATAAATTAAAGCATGTCATCCAGCCTTTCAAAACGTTTAAAAAAAAATAACGATACCTCTTTTGTTGACAGTACTGTACATATGATGAATTCTCAATGAAATCGGTCAAAGATGTTGCAAAGTACTTGAAAGTTTCTAATGAGAAATTCTGTACAGTATTAGTATTTCCAATAAAAGTCAAATGGCAAAGAAACTAACCAATCAGCGCACGACATGACAGGGAGTGACATGATAGATGACAGCACAAGGTGGAACATGAGGGACGGCAAGGAAGAGACAGGGAGCGCAAGGATTACGGGGTCCGTGGCATGACACGTCCTCTTGAAGAAGTTCCCAGTCGACCTCCAGCACGTGGCCGAGTACGTGTCACAAGGGAGTTTATAAGTATCCAGCCAGGATACTCCTACCTACACAACTGCGGCGGAGAGAGAGAGAGAGAGAGAGAGAGAGAGAGAGAGAGAGAGAGAGAGAGATCCCCGTGATAGTCGTTAATTACAAGGTCCTGGTTAGGTTAGGTATACGTCACCGTCAGAGTGATCATCATCTTACAGGATCCAAGTAGTAGGAAGTGATGGGACGGGAGGGTGGGGGGGCGGGGGGTGAGACTTTTCTTAAGACTGAGCGAGCCACAATAAGTATAATAAACTCAGACACAAAGCCAAACGTCTTTCTCTCTCTACTCTGTAAAGGTTTGAACTGCACTTTAAGAAGTTCTACGACCCAACAAGGCCCAGGTGGAAGGGGATGGGGGCGGGGCCATGTTGAGGAAGATTTATTTAATTATTTACTTATTTATTTATTTATTAACATATTTGACCACCGTGTACGACACACCAGGGAAAACAAACAGCAGTGAGCCCTAGGAAGAGCAGGGATAATTCTAGTAAAACTGGTGGCAAGAATAAACAACAAAAACGCAAAAGAGAAAGAAAAGGGGACCATGCTCCAGTAAAGCTGGTATCCACTAGGTGAACAAGAAAAAGAGACAGTGGAAGGAAGAATAATATTGGTAAAGATGAGAAAAGACAGAACAGGGAGAATGAACAGCAACATGCAGGGGGTGGGGGGGGGTGTAGAGGGTGTAGCAAGAATTTTGGGTCGATGTATCCACCTTGCTAATTCCCTGAGACAAGTGTAGCTACTGCCCGGGGCCTGGTGACCATCCCAAGACGACGTTCAGTCTACCACACACCTGACTCGCCACAACTCCTGCCATAATGCCATAATAAAGGATCACATGAAGAGTAGGCTCCCAATTCATTTTAGTTGATGATTAAACACCCTAGTGCTAACTAGTTTAAGTTATGTTAAGTTAGGTTTGGTTAGATTATGCTAGGCTGGATTACGTTAGGTTAGCGTTAGGGTGGTTCAATCTTTAGGTGTAAAATAAGAGATGGGGGCTAATTTTCCTATGATAAAAAATACTAAAATACAAGCAGCTCATTGGCTCAAACATAATATTCAATTTGCATTGAAATCACAAAAAATCCTTATAAACTGTTTTGGATACTCAATTTTGCCTCACTTTAATACTCACTAGATCTTGCTCTTGCGAGACCTCACTTGGAATATGCAGTTCAGTTTTGGTCACCTTCTACAGAAGAAATATCGAATCCCTAGAAGGCATACATAGTAGGATAACAAGACTAATCCAGGGCATTAGGAACCTGGAGTATAGAAACAGATTCAACCATCTGAATTTTCACTCCCTCGAGAGAACTAGAGTGAGGAGCGATATGATCGAGGAGTATAAATGGAAGACATGATTAAAAAAAGGTGATATAACAAAGGTACTTAAATTATCCAGCCAGGAGCAAACTCATAGCAATGGTTTGAAATTAGACAAATTTAGATTTAGGCGAGAGATAGGTAAACACTGGAGTGGAAATAGAGTAGTGGATAGGTGAAACAAGTTACCAACCATCATCATTAACTCTAACACATTGGGTAGCTTCAAATATAGGTTGGACGGATATACAGTATGAGCAATAGGGAGAACAGTCAGACTGTGGCAACTACCGCGAATCTCGCTGCTGTCCGTAGCTGGCAAGATTATCGCTCGAGTCCTCCGAAACAGACTTCTTCCTGAGGCGGAAAACTTCATCCCAGAATCTCCATGTGGCTTTAGACCATCACATGGCACCACTGACATGATCTTTGGTGCCCGCCAGGTACAGAAAAGGTGCAGAGAACAGCGTCGTGACCTGTACATGGCCTTCATCGACCTAACCATGGCTTTCGACCCCGTCAACAGGGAAGCCCTCTGGCGGATCCTCAGCCGTTTTGGCTGCCCGCCAACATTCATCCTATTGTGAGGCAACTCCACGATGGCATGCATGGCAGTGTCCTGCAGAATGGCACCCAGTCTGAGTTCTTCCCATCCAATCGGAGGTTAAACTGACACCAACTCTCTTTTCCATTTTCTTGGCTGTCTTCCTTACTCGTGCCAGTGCTAATTTAGCTGGCATGGTGGACATCGAGTACCGGATGAAGGGTCTTTTCTACATAAAACGACTCCAGGCAGGAACAAAGGCGTCGGCAGCTTCCATTGCTGAACTTCAGTATGCAGACATCACCACCATTGTCGCTCACGCTGAACGCAATCTACAGAGATCCTTAACACCTACGCAGATGTGTATGCACACTTCGGCCTTGAGGTGAATGTATGTAAGACTCAGCTTCTCTTTCAGCCTGCCCCTGCTTCAGCCAGCCACACCTCTACCATCCATCCAGCTTAACGGTACTACCCTCTCTGTTACCCACTTTCGATATCTCAGCCCCCACCTGTCCACAACCGCAGACATCAATGAGAAGATTCAACATCGGATCATATGTGCATCTCAAGCCTTTGGCAGACTCCGTACCCGTGTCTTCAGTTGCAGGGAGCTAAAATTATCTGCAAAGTTGCACGTATATTGAGCAGTGGTCCTCCCCACCCTGCTATATGGCAGCGAGACATGAGTCACATACAGGAGGCACCTCAAGGCACTTGAAAACTTTCACCAACGTAGTCTACATTCCATCCTCCGAGTTCACTGGGAAGACAAGAGAACAAATGCCAGTATTCTTGCTGACACCAACAGCATGAGCATCGAGGCTATCATTATCCATTAACAACTACGTTGGACTGGCTATTTTACCCACATGGACGACAGTAGACTGCCAAAGCAGCTACTTTACAGTCAGCTAACGAATAGTAAACGTAACGCTGGCAGGCAAGTGAAAACGTATAAGAATAGTTTTAAGACAAAGCTGAAAAAGAGCTAAATTGACCCCCTCACCTGGGAGACGATTACTCCACACCGTAACACTTGGAGGAGCACCACACAAGGTGTCAATACTTTCGAGTTAACCCAAATACAAACCGAGGCAAACGAGCGCTAACGCCGGTAAGACGCTGCCGCCGCCCCTCCCGCACTAGATGTAGCCTTCCACATGTGCAACATCTGTGAATGACCCCGCCGGTCCTGTATTGGCCTCTTTAGTCACCTCAGAATTCACCAATGTAGGTGACATCTTTAATAACTCATATCATTGTATCATAGCTGGATGATCGTCATACTCGATTCCGAGTGACAGCAAAGTAGTAGTAGTAGGTGTAAACGGCACTGCCCAGTATGGGTCAATAAGCCAGCTGCAGTTTCCTCCACACATTTATAATACTTAATTTCAGTCGTCACTCAGCAACATGCTCAAAACAGATTATTGTTGGAATATCAGGCCTCCACTCCACACAGAAAGCCACACTGCACATGACAAACAATTAAGTTCTCCAGAACAATTTCAATGGCATATTTTTTTTAATACCATTTGTGATCATAATTTTTTTTAACAATTTCCCCAACATATTTATAAATCTGCTGATGTTATATAAGCATAACTAACAATACCACTGTTATGCATCTCAACTTGTCAACCTCGGAACCTCGGAAACTAGTTCAGAGACCAGGAATGGAGAGAGTTTACCCAGAAAAAATCCCAGCCAATTACAATTACGGGTATTGGAGTCCGGGTAGTACATAGTAAAATTGTGGTATACCGCATATACGCATAAAGGTCACACAGCCTTCACATTAATAAATAATGGTATACATTTGGATAATTGCCACACCATCTCCCCTAAAATCAGACAGTACTATTTGAATAACTCAAGACACTTTACTTTCATTTCTTCAACATATCTAAATCTGTAGATGATGCATAAACGAAACTCGCAATACCACTATTATGCCCTTCAACCTTTGATTATCTCTGCAAATATATTATAAAAAAGTAAGGTAAGGTAAGGGACGGTAAGGTAAGGTTAGGTACGGTAATGCAAGGTTAGGTACGGTAAGGTAAGGTTAGGTACGGTAAGGTTAGGTACGGTAAGGTAAGGTTAGGTACGGTAAGGTAAGGTTAGGTACGGTAAGGTAAGGTTAGGTAAAGTAAAGTAAGGTTAGGTTAGGTAAAGTAAGGTTAGATAAGTTTAGGTAAGGTTAGGTTAGGTTAGGATAGGTTAGATTAGGTTAGGTAACGTTAGGTTGATTCATTTCACTTATCTTGCGGTAAAAAAATGGATATATATATATATATATATATATATATATATATATATATATATATATATATATATATATATATATATATATATATCCTCTCTTAGGGATTATGGGGAAACTTTTGTCGTGGCCCTCGACATCTCCACAGCATTTGACAGGGTATGGCACAAGTCTTTGCTATCTAAGCTTCCCTCTTTTGGTTTCTCTCCCCCACTTTGTTTTCTCATCTCTAGCTTCCTTGAGAATCGATCCATGGCAGTTGTTGTCGAGGGATCGATTTCTCGCTCTTTCTCTACCAGTAGTGGCGTCCCACAGGGTTCTTTTCTTTCACCAACTCTCTTCCTTCTTTTTATCAATGATTTACTTCACACTACAACTAATTCTATCCATTCTTACGCTGATGATTCTACTCTTCACTCTTCCTCACATTTTCCCCTTCCTCCTAACTCTCAAACTAGGTCTGTTTCTAGAACTGATATCATTACTTCTATCAACGCGGATCTGTGCAGCATCTCTGAATGGGGAGGTACAAACTTGGTTAAGTTCAATAGTAATAAAACTCAATATTTACCAATTACACTTTGTAAATGAGACGATCTCCCACCAATTACATTTCAGGACGCTATCATCCTTCCAAATTCTGAAATAAATATGTTAGGCCTCACCATTTCCTCCAATATGTCCTGGAAATCACACATCCTTAGTATAACTAAAGCTGCCTCCCGAAAGTTGGGAATGCTGTACAGATGCCGCAGCTACTTCACTCCTGAGCAGTTGCTCCAAGTATATAAGGGATTCATTCGTCCTAACTTGGAGTACTGCTCTCATATCTGGGGTGGCTCTTCTTCTGTCCAACTATTAGATAGGGTGGAATTAAAAGCAATTCGTCTTATTAACTCTCCTCCTTTAGTCGACAATCTCTCTTCCCTTTCTCTTCGCCGCAATTTTGCTGCACTCTCTCTCTTTTACAGGTACTTTAACGGGCAATGTTCGGTGGATTTGGCATCCTGTGTACCGCCGGCAAGGCCGTGGGTTCGTAACACACGTCTTGCCCGCGGTGCCCACCGTTTCTCTGTGGATGTCGGTCACACGAGAATAACCCGTTATAGTAACTCCTTTCCTCACACAGCCAAACTGTGGAATGCTCTGCCTTCTTTTGTCTCACTTTAAAAAGCTGGTTTTCCGGCATCTTCGTGGTGTAGATTAATACAGTATAACCTTTTTTTTCTATATTTACAATTTCTTTCGGTCCTTTTTTTTTGCCCCCCAGGCTCCGTTGTGGGTCATTTGACCCGTGCCCGGGTGGGCTAATTCCCGAAAAAAAATTTTTATATATATACTGTATATATATATATATATATATATATATATATATATATATATATATATATATATATATATATATATATATATATATATATATATATATATATATATATATATATATATATATATATATATATATATATATATATATATATATATATATATATATATATATACCAGTATTACCCAATCATTAATTACATATTCACCAATTACGCTTTAAGTACGTCTAGCAACTCTGTGTTTAAGTACAGGTTGTTTAGTAGAGAAAATGGCGTTATTTCCGCCTTGCAGAAGCTTACGAGCCCTCCAGTGTCACCGTACGTTACGAATGAAAGTAAGCCATTTTATATCGAGTTGCGTAATTCTTAAGTCTTCAGTGAATCACCACCGCAGATTATGAACTCTAAAGCACTTACGATGTTCGTAACCCGTTAGTGAATCAAGACGCCACACTGTTTATACTTAATGACAATATCACTGCATCAGTATCCTTCCCACTCGTTATATTGAACGTCTTCGTGTACGAAATCGTTAAAAATAAACGTTTGTCCACAAAGTTTTTTATTTTTCCCCTCAAGGTTGTTGCTATAACACTGAGATGTGCAAACGTCTCTTGAGACATGACCGACCCCCAAGCAGCTAACGAGCCCATCAGTGGCGAAGATGATAAAAGTTTAAGTTGAGCGTACCAGCATGGACTTCCTCCACCTGTTTAAAGACATAATAACAAAGATACATAACTTGGTGAAGGCTGATTAACTCTCTAAGGTTAAATAGTTTATATTTCTTACCTCAAACAGTTGTAAATGTAAAAATCAGAGAAGAAGGGAGATGTTGATCTTCCTGCGAGAGTGGCGAGGCAGCAGCTGGTGACCGCGGGCAGCCGGTAAATATTTTGGTTTTGGAATACAGAGCTATTTTTATTTTTTCGTTACTAAATTTTCTTGGCTTTAATATGAATATAAGTATAATGAAGTAAGTAAATAAATAAAATAAATAAATAAATAAATAAATACATAAATAATTACTGTTTATATATTATTATACCATTCATAGTTATTATTATACCCTTCATAGTTTATGCCTTTGAGAGTAAGTGATGTCTGGCAACTACCTCAGATCGCTGCCAAACATTACGTTTTGTAATAATATTGGTTTTTCCTTGTATAATGTGTATTTGAGAAGTATATATATGCGTTGCATTTTGTGTTCAGTGTAACAATTCAATCGTATGAGGACTTTTAGAATTCATGTAAATACTGACATATTTTCATATGTATTTAACTGCAAAAAAAACGAAGAAAAATATATTACATGATTGAGGAGTCTAAAAGTAAACACTAGAAACAGATTACAATTCTGTCATGTTTAATTTGTGACATGTTTATGTCAACATTTAATGTTGTACACCTGGGGGTATAATAACGTGGTTAAGCAACTTAACATACAATTTTCTAAGTTACAATTCTGTCATAGTGCTGTACGCTACAACTATGTCATATTTCATATCTGACATGTGTACGTAATCATTTGATTAATTTTATATACCTGGTGGTATTATGAGGTTAAGCAACATAGCGAACAATTTTCAAAGTTGAAGTTTGAAATACGGGTACGGCACTAATTTTTGTTATAAAAACCGTTAACGAGAATGCTGCCTCGCAGACATACGTGCTTCCAAATTGTACCAGAACCTTGTTAGCTCAATTTATAACCGCTGAATGCCTCTTTGATAAAGTAATCCAAAACTTTGTTATGTCATCTAGACGTCAAAATTTACCTGTTAATTCCGAAATTTAGAGCGCAAAAGAGCCACACTATCTGTCTTAAAGAGACTGAAAAAAAGTACTTGAAACAAGGATAACAAAGTACTTGGGTTCATACAAAGGAATGTTAGTTAAAAGACGAGCGAAGTTTGAGCTTGCAATAACAAACAAGACTAATCCCGGGCATTGGGAACCTTGAGTACAGAGACAGATTAAAGCATCTAATTTGCACTCCCTCAAGAGACGTAGAGTGAGGAGCGATATTATCGAGGTGTAAAAGTGGAAGTCAAGGTTAAACAAAGATGATATAACAAAGATACTCAAACTATCCAACCAGGAGCGAGCTCGCAGCAATGGTTTTAAATAAGACAAATTGAGATATAGGCGCGAGATAGGTAAACATTGGTTTGGAAATAGAGTAGTGGATGACTGGTACAAGTTACCGAATTTCATCATTCACTCGAGCACTCTGGGTAGCTTCAAATCTGGGCTGGATAGATATATGAGCGATAGGGGTTGGGTGTAAACGGGGCTGCCTAGTATGGACCAATTGGCCCGCTGCAGTTTCCTCCATTCTTATGTTCTTAACTCAAAGAATCTATCATTTAAATTTTGTATCCGCATCCGTGTGAAGTAGAGAGTGAACTGAGATGAGAACAGTTCAATGGAGGAGTGTGGAACTTCTGCTGATAAACGTGTCACCAGGGCAAGCCTGATCTGACCCGACACAAGTAGAGTAACTGCGTTAATCCCTTGATTATATTTTATGGTCCCGACTTAACGAGAGAGCACCTACCGGCCACGTCCTTCACTTCTTGATACCTGGACTATAAAAAATCACATGTGACCCCTGCAAGACCTAGGTGACTCCTGCGACCCCATGCATCTCACAACCCCGTGTGTGAGAACCACTGGCACGCTATGTATGCTACGTAGTCCGAGGTATCCTTGGCAAAGTGTGTTTTTGCGTAGTCGCAAAATTTTGTGATTGCTTTTGTATAATTTAGGGGTGCTGAATTCAAATCTGCCGGGTGAGCCAAAATTTTTGGCTCAAACCCGAGGTTTCTAAGGTCAAGGAATTTATATAAATGAATAATATTATCACAAGTTCAATATTAATTAAGTATTTACAACATAGGCAATATTCATCTGGCTATCAGAACGTTCATCTATACAAATAGCGCGTATTGTTCAAAGCATGGGACGCACATGATAATCTGAGTCATTATTGATAAAACACATTACCATGAAGCACAGAAATCATCACACATGCTAGGATATATGGCACCATCAAACACCTTAAGTAACACTCCACCAGTCAAAAAAATTTCAAGTACTTACATCGTTCTGAGTGACCTTACAAACTCAGTCTTCAGAATCACTATCATCGTCATCAGCATTAGCTAAATTTATCTTTGTACACAAAATATGAAGCAAGCAATTGGGCAGCAGAGCAACTACACTAGATTACACCACGCTACACATATTTTGTTCTCCTTACCCCCTCAGTAGACAAACAATAATGCCGGTGTTACAAAAGGCATGTTTACCATTCACTCCGACACATCACACAGACCTACCCTAAACAAGTATACCTTTTATGTACACTTGCTCTCCTTGGTTCATAGCACAAATACACAAAGCCACAAGCATACACAACTTCTAGCCTGCACACACACTTCTAGAATCATTACAAAGACAAACCTGGAAAGAAATGCAGGACACAGGCAGTTTCATGCCTTTCTCGACGCAAATCATGTGGTCACGTGCCGGAGAAAATTGCAGGACAGTTTTCTACCTCACCTCACCTAACCTCGTCTAAGTTAACGCATCTAAATTAACCACACTGAACTTAAACTCATCTAAGCTAACCCAAGCTCATCTCATCTAACCTAACCTAACCCCATCTCATCTAACTTAATTCACCCAACCTCACCTTACCTCACCTCACCGAACCTAATTTAACTCACCTAACCTAACCTCACCTAATCTAAACTCATCTTATCTAAGTTATCTAACCTAACCTCACCTCACCTAACCCTACCTACCAACATCTAAGTTAACCCACCTAACTTCACCTAATCTAAGCTCACCTAATAAACTAAACTAACCACCTCACCAGAATTATCTTATTACCCTAACCTAAACAAATTAAACCTCATTTAAACTAGAAAATTGTACCATATATTGACCTAAATTCAAATAATTTAATCCAGCTAACCTAACTTAATCTAACCTTACATAACCTAAAAAGGCATTAGGAAATTATTTTTTTGGGAGGAAGTTGTCGAGGAGGAAGTTGTCGAGGAGGAAGTTGTCGAGGAGGAAGTTGTCAAGGAGGAAGTTGTCGAGGAGGAAGTTGTTGAGGAGGAAGTTGTCGAGGAGGAAGTTGTCGAGGAGGAAGTTGTCAAGGAGGAAGTTGTCGAGGAGGAAGTTGTTGAGGAGGAAGTTGTCGAGGAGGAAGTTGTTGAGGAGGAAGTTGTCGAGGAGGAAGTTGTTGAGGAGGAAAGTTGTTGTTCGAGGAGGAAGTTGTTCAGGAGGAAGTTGGAGGAAGTTGTTCAGGAGGAAGTTGTTGACGAGGAAGTTGTCGAGGAGGAAGTTGTTGAGGAGGAAGTTGTTGAGGAGGAAGTTGTTGAGAAGGAAGTTGTCAAGGAGGAAGTTGTTGAGGAGGAAGTTGTTGAGGAGGAAGTTGTTGAGGAGGAAGTTGTTGAGGAGGAAGTTGTTGAGGAGGAAGTTGTTCAGGAGGAAGTTGGAGGAAGTTGTTAAGGAGGAAGTTGTCGAGGAGGAAGTTGTCAAGGAGGAAGAAGTTGAAGGAAGTTGTGAGGAGGAAGTTGTTGAGGAGGAAGTTGTTTTGTCAAGGAGGAAGTTGTTCAGGAGGAAGTTGTTCAGGAGGAAGTTGTTCAGGAGGAAGTTGTTCAGGAGGAAGTTGTTCAGGAGGAAGTTGTTGAGGAGGAGGAGGAAGTTGTCGAGGAGGAAGTTGTTGAGGAGGAAGTTGTCAAGGTCAGGAGGAAGTTGTCAAGGAGGAAGTTGTTCAGGAGGAAGTTGGAGGAAGTTGAGGAGGAAGTTGTTGAGGAGGAAGTTGGAGGAGGAAGTTGTTGAGGAGGAAGTTGTCGAGGAGGAAGTTGTTGAGGAGGAAGTTGTCAAGGAGGAAGTTGGACGAGGAAGTTGTTGACGAGGAAGTTGTTGACGAGGAAGTTGTTGAAGGAAGTTGTGGAGGAAGTTGTTGACGAGGAAGTTGACGGAAGTTGTTGAGGAGGAAGTTGAGGAGGAAGGGTCGAGGAGGAAGTTGTCGAGGAGGAAGTTGTTGAGGAGGAAGTTGTGAGAAGTTGTTGACGAGGAAGTTGTTGACGAGGAAGTTGTTGAGGAAGTTGTCTAGAGGAAGTTGTTGAGGAAGTTGTTGAGGAGGAAGTTGTCGAGGAGGAAGTTGTTTGACGAGGAAGTTGTTGAGGAGGAAGTTATTGAGGAGGAAGTCGAAGAAGAAGTTGTTGAGGAGGTAGTTGTCGAAGAGGAAGTTGTTGAGGAGGAAGTTTTGAGGAGGAAGTTGTCGAGGAGGAAGTTTTTGAGAAGGAAGTTGTCGAGGAGGAAGTTGTCGAGGAGGAAGTTTTGAGGAGGAAGTTGTCGAGGAGGAAGTTGTTGAGGAGGAAGTTGTCGAGGAGGAAGTTGTTGAGGAGGAAGTTTTTGAGGAGGAAGTTGTCGAGGAGGAAGTTGTTGAGGAGGAAGTTTTTGAGGAGGAAGTTGTCGAGGAGGAAGTTGTTGAGGAAGGAGAAGTCTGAAAGGGTTATGACCACTAGACCATTGTCTGGGGGGATTTAAACAGTGGGGTGTGTCTAGGGGGGATACGTCCACTGGGTAATCGTCCAGTGTGAGTCTGGCTGGGCAGGTGAGTTACTGCACAAGCTTACCTGAGAATACCTACAGCCTCCACGTCTGTCGAGGTAGGGAACGAACTTGCCAACAGCGATCACAAGGAAATACGATTTCAACTAAAATTTAATGGCAGTCGCAAGGAAAATTCCATTAAAGTCCCAGATTTCAGAAGGGCAAACTTTGATAGGCTGAAAAGGCAGCTGAGAAAAGGGGTATCACATTTGGGGATGGATTACATGACCTCGCGTGAGGTGACCTCACACAATGTACCCACAGAGGGCGACCTCACTTTACCTGGAGACCTAACAACGATATCCTCACAAAATATGACGGTTGAGGATGACCTGATCACGAGATCTGAGGTTGACGAGTTCCACAACAATTTAATAATGAGTTACTTAATGCACAAAGGCAGAACATACCATTCAGAAAACTCAGGCCAAGCAACAATGACCCTAAATGGATAAATAATTATTTAAAGAATATTATTGGACAAAGGAAGGCTATAGGAAGGAGAATAAATCGTGGTGAAGTTTACCTCCGAGATTATTACAAGGTATTGGGCAGTAAGGTTAAGACCGAGATAAGAAAAGCAAAGAGGAATAATGAACTGAAGGGAGCAAAGAGGAATAATGAACTGAAGGGAGCAAAGAAGGCGAAGTCAAACCCCAAGGGATTCTTTCAAATGTATCAAACTAAAACAAGAGAAAAGATTGGACCAATACAGTCAGATACCGGCGAGCTAACTGATAACGACGGAGAAATGAGCAATAATCTGAATAAATATTTTTCAACAGTTTTCACCACCGAAAATTTAAAAATGATACCCGAGGCACCGACTATATACAGAGAGAGTGAAGAAAATAGATTAAGCGAGGTAGTAGTGACTAGTAACGTTAGTAAGCAAATAGACAAACTAAAGCCTAAAAAGTCGCCAGGTCCCGATGCTACCTGACCCAGCTTGGAGAAGGTCGTGCCCGCAAGTGCTCCCGTTAGTGACCAAGGAAAATGGCCGCCTTGGATCGTTGTGTCTTGGGGGAAGAGGAGGGGAGTGTGGGGAAAGACGACCTCCTTACCACTCTGTTAAGGCAGCTGGGGCAGTTGAGGAGTGAGGTTGACACTCTAAAGGGGGAAAATGAAGCCCTCAGGACTGAACTCCTTCAGGTAGGTGTGCTGCCTAGCAGGACACCTGCGAAGGAGGAGCAGGCGTGGAGAGTGGTTGTCTCCAAGGGGACTAGGGTCAGGCTCAGGAAAGCTGACCAGGGTGTGGAGTGTAGTAACCCTTACCAGGTGCTGCAGGAAGCTGGCGACGAAGAGAAGAGGCAGGATGGTATGGAGCAAGGAGAGGAAAGGGCAGTTGCACAAACCCTGCCCACAGGTAAGGTCGTGGTAGTTGGCGACAGCCAGGTGAGGTTTTTAGATAGGACTTTTTGTGTGACAGATAGGAAACGTAGGACTAAGGTGTGTTTTCCTGGGGCTGGGATAGGGCATGTAGCTGAGAGGTTAGACAGGGTTTTGTGGAAGAGACCTAGGGGTACTTGTAAGCCCGGACCTACGGCGTAGAAAACAATGTGTTAATGTTCGAAATATGGCAAACAGAGTATTGGGTTTTATATCTAGAAGTGTAAGTAACAAGAGTGCAGAGGTCTTATTGCAACTATATCTTGAACTAGTCAGGCCGCACCTCGATTATGCGGTTTAGTTCTGGTGCCCCTATTATAGAAAGGATATAAATTCACCAGAGTCGGTGCAGCGAAGAATAACAAAAATGATTCCGGGACTTAGAAACCTTCCATATCAGGATAGGTTAAAGAAACTTAACTTGCATTCCCTAGAAAGACGAAGAGTGCGGGGAGATATGATAGAAGTATTTAAGTGGGTGAAAGGAATCAATAAAGGGGATATAGATAAAGTTCTTATAATATCCAAGCAGGATAGGACTCGGAGCAAAGGATTCAAGTTGGATAAGTTTAGGTTTAGGAGGGAGATAGGAAGAAACTGGTTCACAAATAGGGTGGTGGACGAGTGGAACAAGCTCAGCAACTTTGTAGTAAGTGCGGGAGCTCTGGAAAGTTTCAAAAGGAGGCTAGATAGATTCATGGAAGATAGAGAGTGGTAGTAACTCTCGACAGGAGCTGCCATCCACAGGCCAACCGGCCTATTGCAGATTCCTTATTTTCTTATGTTCTTAAGAGTATTAACGGAATGTAAGGAAGTGCTTAGTATGCCCTTAGCACATTTGTTTAATCTGTCCTTAAAAACGGGAGTAGTACCAGAATCCTGGAGGACAGCAAATGTAATACCGATTTTCAAGAGGGGAGATAGATCACTATCCTCTAACTACCGTCCAATCAGTTTAACATCAATTGTAGGCAAATTACTGGAAGCAATAATTTCAAACTCTATTAGAAATCACCTGCAGAAACACAAGTTGATCAATGATTCGCAACATGGCTTCACAAGTCGGCGTTCATGTCTAACTAATCTATTAACATTCTTTTCAGCTGTTTTCGAATCAGTGGACGAGGGGCACAATTATGATATGGTATATCTTGACTTTAGTAAAGCCTTCGACAGAGTCCCCCACGAAAGATTAAAAAGAAAAGTGGAGGCTCATGGCATTGGAGGAGATATTCTAAAACGGATTAGTGCGTGGTTACAGGACAGGAAACAGCGAGTGAGCATTAATGGCACTAGGAGTAACGTCACCAGTGAAGTACCCCATGGCTCATTACTTGGATCATTATTATTTATTATATACATAAACGACATAGAAACCGGCGTGGACAGCAACATAAGTAAATTTGCTGATGACACTAAAATAGGGCGTGTAATTAAATCTGACGAGGACTCGGCAAAACTACAGGAAGATTTAAAAAAAGATTTCTAATGGTCTGAAAAATGGCAGATGAAATTCAATGTGGACAAATTTAAAGTACTTAGTCGAGGAGCTGTAAACATATATTGTTTCTCACTTTTGATCTTTTATTTTTTTCTTTATTATTATTATTATTATTATTATTATTATTATTATTATTATTATTATTATTATTATAATTTCGTTTTATTATTATTATCATTAATTTTTTATTATTATAGAATTTATTTACTCTGAATTATTATTATTATTATTATTATTATTATTATTATTATTATTATTATTATTATTATTATTATTACATTTTCACCCCCAGGCCCCGATGTGGGTCAGAGACCTGTGCCCGGGTGGGTTAAACCCCGTAAAAAAAAAATGCACAGTTGGGCAAGAGACCAGCCTCTACCATCAACTGTAAGCTATAATTTGTAAGTAAAATTCATGTTCTTTCCCCTTTTAGTAAAGAAGCTTTTGTTAAACGACCCACCAACCCCCATGTCTTTGTATGTAATAACTTAATACGTAATTTCTGTCCAATGTATATTTTCAGCCTTCGGGCTGCTGAACTTTTTAAATAAACCGTTAATTATTATTATTATTATTATTATTATTATTATTATTATTATTATTATTACATACACGAAGCATTAAAAACAACAGATACATGAATTATACTTCCCGACAATATTATGACAATGTATCAATATGTGTTTAAATTTGTTCTCATTACTACTACCACCACTATTACCATGAATATAAACAGCGATCCCTAAGTTTTCTTGAAACTCCGGAATACAGAGCTAGGTAGTGTAAATAAGTGGGCGTACACGACCATCAGTGGGTGAGAGAGGCGAGGTAGATCTTGGACAGCCGTGACCAAACAACAAGTCAAACAAAAACAAAAAAAACTTCAGTGATTGTTTTCCCGCCCGGCCCAGTATAATACTTCAGCAGTTTATGAACACTCCACGCCTCCAGAAGCTGTCAACACCTCCATAAACTAAAGAAACCTCCTCACCACCTTCAGGATGTCATACCTACTGTACTAGAATAATGTAATAATGTGTATTTTATCAATAAGTTGCTTGTATATATGTTTTTATTAATTTTATATTTTATGTATGTGCTGTTACCTTTTTCTAGCAAATTGATACTATCACTGATACTTCTTTTCCTTATATATTTTTCCTAGCAAATTTTTTAATTTTTTTTCCGTTCCATTTTTTTCTTGTTATTTCCTTTCCGATCACCGTCGTGCACACTACTCAGTTTGGAGGGAGCTGGTACTTGATGAGACGACTGGACCAAGCACTGGGCATTCTCACATAGATGCTTGCGAATATGATCCAAAATTAAATGAAACGAAATTCTCCCCAAATCAGCCTTTGATCTTTGCTTCAGAAGGGTGAAAATAGGGAAGTTAGGTAACCTTTTTAGCATGTGTTAATTATTACTTTGACGCTATTTACAGTGTGAATGTAATGGGAAAATGATTATATTTACTTTTTTTCTTCTCCAATTTACAGAATATCTTTGATGTACTGATGTGTTTGTTAAATCAATTTTCGTTTTCGGTCAGCACAATATATTAACCGGGTCTTCAACTTCTGAAGCTTAGGTTAGGTTAGGTTAGGTTAGGTTATGATAGGATATGATATGATAGTTTAGGTTAGGATAGGTTAGTAGGTTAGGTTTGGATAGGTTTGGTTTAGTTAGGCTGGTTTAGGGTTGGATAGGTTAGGTTATGTTAGGTTAGGTTAGGTTAGGTTAGGCGTGGTTGGGCTGGTTTAGGGTTGGATAGGTTAGTTTAGGTTTTTTAGGATAGATTATGATAATTTAGGTTAGGTTAAGCCGCACAAAGAGGTAATAAGGTAGTTTGGACGAAGCCATGTATTTTCTGATACTTTTCTGTTACTTTATTTCCTGTTATTTTTTAGGCGTTACTTTTTTCCTGATTCTTTTTTGTTAACTTTTTTCCTTTACTTTTTTCATCGTTACTTTCTTTCCTATATTCGTGAACGATGACGTTCAGTGTTCGTCTAGTCTCTGGTTCAAGCAGAATGGTGTCCCATTCTTGTTCTCCATACTAACGTAGTATTGTGTAGCGTCGTGTGGAGTGTGTCCAAGTTAATTTCTTCTCCCCCTACCAATTTTGGCCCCAATAACATAAGGCGAGACTTTTTTTCTGTTATTCCGGGTTAATGTGTGCTGTATACCCGAGAATAAGTACAGTATACACACCAGACCCTTCAACGCCAAAGCCAGCCAGCACTCACCGCCACTCACCACTACCTAAACAGTTGGGAAGCTTGTTCCAGACAACGCCCTTTCTGTGTCGCCCGCACTGCTCACAGGGTATCTCCTGAACAGAGGCGGCCCAGATTGGGTGCTCTGCAACGGCTTACTGTAACGGATTTGGGCTGCGACCCCACTGATATTACCTGCACCAGTGGTTGTTTCCTGTATTCTTCCTCCTTTTCGCTCTGGCTTGGGGACCTGCACCCTAGAGGTGTATTCGTCCTTGAGTCCCTCCTGTAGTTATTCACCTCCCTCCCAGGAGATTTTGAACACGAAAGGGGGTAGGAGCAGAACCCATCCCTCCGCCGAGCCTTCCTGAATCCTAGAGAAGTAAGCTCCTCTAGCGGGGCTTCCTGGAGAGAGACACAGGAACCGCCCCACGACCACTCGACCAACAAGGGGCGGTGGGGAGTGCTGTAATTCCTTTGTTAGGTTGCTCTCCCGGCATAGGTAGGGTGTCTGTTCCTTTATCTTTTTTTTATTAATCAGCAATTGGACTGATGCTGAGGTTAACGACGAGGACAGAATGACAAGGACAACTGGAAACAGGATCCAGGTACGCTCCCTCTAGGAGGCGTATCCAAAAAGCGCAAGGAGGAACTGGGCATACTGTTGTGTGCCCAGCTCAACATCAAATTCGCCGCCCTGACAGAAGCCGAAGACTTGTTCATAGTCCTTTTCCTGGAAGAAAAGGACGCGGGCAACATGCTCGCCGCCGATGCAGTAAAGAGACTGAAGTGAGAAAATTTTGTAGTACTACCACAACTCCGAGCCAAGAAATCTATAATCATAGAAAAAAGTTGATAGAAACATATTAAAGGAATCTCCAAACTATATAGCTAAAGATACTGAAGAGAAGAACCCATGGGCAAGAATCGAGGTGGTGGTGCTGATGCCCAGGGCTCTTACCATGATGAAAGTCAGGTTTGCAGAGATCTCCATGGCTGAAAAGGCTATAGAGTATGGACTCTGCATCTCCCACTGCCACTTAACAACAACAACAAAAATGAACAACAAGAGTTTTACCCAATCACACCATGTTGGAACTGCTACCAACACACCCATTTATCGGCAAATTTACCCCAAAAGAACAAAAAAATCTGCTCGGAATGCGCAGCAGAGAGCCAAACCCAAATGCCTGAACTGCAATGGGGACCACAGAAGATTGGCAGCACGTTGCCCCACAAGAAAAGACATCAAAAAGAAATTGAAAGAAAAGGAAAGGGTAAATAAGAAAATGAAGCGGACCCCCAACAAAACATATGCAGTGATACCAAACTTCAAGACACTACCTTTAAAATAGCGGAGAAAACTAAAGAAAACCCCCACACAACCTACCTACCTGAACTGAGTGAAGGACTACCCTTCACAATACCAACGACAATTATCCACGCACACATCAACAACGTGGTAAAACTGGAAACCTTCGGAAAAACGAACAAGGAAATGTTCGCCGCCAATAATCTGCCGGAGGTGAAATTCCCAGACGACACCCCATCAACATAAATCTTCGAAATTATTACCGAGAACAGCCTGGGAATTACAAAGACTCGTGAGTAAACATCCAAAATTGACGGAGAAGAAAACGTAATGGAAATAGATCTCATCAGCCAACCAATCATATTACACGACAAATTACCAGAGAACACAACTTACCAGTTAGAGAAGCCACAAACTGCCAGAGTCGACCGAACCCCACTGGCCATCATGCCCCCCCCTCCCCATCCTCACCAACCAGAGAACAGTTAATAGACCTAAGCGAGGAGATCGGCATCCGTTTCTACTCAGTCAACACAGCCGACAATATCGAATGAAAGACTTGTTCACGAGATCAAGGAAGGTACAGTCAAATTCACCTACGAAGATGAATGGGTAGAAGAGGCTCACATAGAAACATTGATTAAGGGAGGAAGACTAAGCACCAAATACAACAGAATAGAAAAGGTAGATGTAACTCAATACAAGAAAATCAGATCTGGACTAAATGAAGAAAGACAGACAGGAGAATCACGAGCCAGCAAACAACCTGCACCAAGTTCCCGGGATCCACGAATATACAAAACAGATCATTAAAGATAATCCAACACAACGTTCTCGCCTGGACTCAGGCGAAAAAAAAACAGAATTTATAAACCTATAGACATAATAGACCCAGATATCATACTTATCAATGCACATGGACTGAAACAAATAACAATCTAAATATTTAATTACCACGTATAGTATACCAAAGAAATATTAATGAAGCATTCATTGACGGAATAGCAATAACAATTAAACGAACAATTCAACACAAAACAATTGAAAATTTCCAAAGTAACTTCCTGGCAGTAGAAACAAACACCACCAAGGCACCAATAACAATAGGAACATTATACCTACCATTTAGAAGACCAATATTCCCGACAGGTAGTAGGCAGCTATCAAACAGGGAGGTACTACCACCTGGGAAGATATTGGAAGCATAATGTGTTGTCTAATGGTAGACCCTGCTGCCATATGGCATCACGAAAAGTTGTGACCAAGTCCCAGGTTGCTGATCTGACTTTCTGCCTCATTTATACACAATTGCAGGGTCTCAATTGTTTCTCTTACTATTGACAACACAACATACAGTCTCGTTCAAGATTCTTCGAACACTGCTGGAGACAGCTGGCAACTCAAGCCCGTTTGTTTACTATATTACGTAATATAATATAATACGAAACAATAAAGCCCAACCATTAATTAAGCAATGGGGAACTAAGTAAACACTCACCGATCACTTTTACATTCCTTCATAATTTTTACTATATATAATAGTAAACAAAAGGCCTGGGAAGATATTAGAAGCATAATGTGTTGTCTAATGGTAGACCCTGCTGCCTTATGACATCTCGAAAAGTTGTGACCAAGTCCCAGGTTGCTGATCTGACTTTCTGCCTCATTTATACACAATTGCAGGGTCTCAATTGTTTCTCTTACTTTGACAACACAACATACATACTGTGTATCGTTTCTCATTCGTGATTTATTTTTTTCGTTTTTGTATTTATTTATGGTTACTATTATTATTTTTAGTATTTAATTTTTAATTTTAGTATTTTGTATTGCCAGCTGTCTCCAGCAGTGTTCGAAGAATCTTGAACGAGACTGTACAGTACATACAGTATATCATTTCTTACTCTTGTTTTATTTTTTCATTTTTGTTTATTTATTTATAGTTATTATTATTATTATTATTATTATTATTATTATTATTATTATTATTATTATTATTATCATTATTATTATTTTATTTTTTATTAGTTTTTATTAATTATTATTATTGTTGTTGCTATTGTTGTTATTATTATTATTGTTATTATTGTTATTATCATTATTATATCCCCCCCCCCCCGCCCTGATGTGGGTCAGTGACCGTTGACCTGGTGGGCTAATCCCATTGCAAAAACAAAAACAAACAACAACAACAGCATACTTCCTGGCGATTTAAATGGTCGTCACATAACCCTTGGGCACCACAAAAGAAATCCAGCTGGAATAATTCTGCATAACCTGATCGAACAAGGCAGCAGTACACACCTCGGCCCAGACTTCCAAACATTTATAACACCTGGAAACTCGGGGAAATCACCATTTACACACATATAAAAGCTGACCTACCAGCACCAGAGGCCACAAACGAGATCGATATGGCCTTAGAAACCTGGTATACAAAAATAACAACAGCCATGAAAAAAAACATCCAAAAAACAGCATATCACACACTAACATATACACAGCCAACGCATGAAGAAAAGTTCATCCAAACCAGATTCACTAACCTATGCGAATTCATAAAAACACTCGGCTGGGGCCTACACCACAGTATTATGTAGAAACATCAAAGAAGAACTAAACGAAAGGTGCAAAACAAAACACAATGCAAAATGGAATCAATAACCATCAATACACAAACAAACCACAAAGACCCAAAAGCCTTTTGGACCAAAGTTAAAAATCTCATGGGAACCAACTCAGCAGAAAACAGCTGCCTTAGAGACAACAACGGGAAAAGGATCTCAGAACCGAAATTCAAATAACCAATATTTAGAACATTTTGGAGCGTCATTTACCAAACTACGGATGAGGACAACAAAAACCTCTGCAGAGAAACAGAACAGATGGTGAGAACACACCTGAACCAAAACACAGACAAATTGCAACCCTACAGGGCAATCAGCCTCAACACATTAGTGAACAACAACCCACTAATTGCTCCAATAACCACACACGACACCGAAGAAACAATTGCCAACTTCAAGAATAAATCATCCGGAAAAAGTCAAATAAACAAAACCGTGATGTAAAACATACCTCCACCAATGATCAAACAGCTTACAGATATCTACAATGCTTCAATAGCAGCAGGATTCTTCCCATCAAAATTTAAAATGGCCAAAATAAGACTCATTCCCAAACAAGGAAAGAACCCAACACAGGCAGAGAACTACAGACCCATATCACTCCTCGAAACACCCGGCAAAATCTTGGAAAAAATAATAATCAACCATAGACTAAGAAACTCTCCAAGGAACGAAAATAAATACAACCAGAGACAACACGGCTTTCGGAAAAACCGAGGCACCAACACTGCAATAGCCTTAATATACGAATCCATATAACAAATGAAACCAGCAACATAAACTAGTGCAACATAGTACTAAGAGATATCAGCAAAGCCTTCGACAATGTATGGCATGAAGGACTCAAATATAAGATCATCCAACTTGACATGCTATCCAACATCAAGGATCTCCTTTACAACTTCCTTTGCAACTCATCATCGACAACTACATAGGACAAAATTTCCCCCTTCATAGTGGAGTACCCCAAGGCAGCAACATAGCACCCACACTATACACTATATATACAACAGATATGCCGAAACCAAGAAACTCAGAATACATAATTATCATACGCAGACGATGTAACTCAAATCATCCAATACCCAGGGAAATCCAAACAAACAATGAAAATCAGAACAAGTAGAGAAACCGAAACCTTAAACAACTATGCACAAACAGAAGATAATACATACAGCAAATACCCTACTCCATCATTGTTAACAACTAAAATATATGCAGAAAATGGGAAAATCCTTGGCCTTAAAATTACAAGAAACCGCAAACTCTCACATATCAAAGAAAGAATCGCAACAGCCAAGACCCAACTAACTAAACTCAGAAGATTCCGTAAACTAAACAACAGTACACAACTACACCTTTATAAAGCACTAGTCAGATCATACTTGAAATATCCCCCAATTCCACTTAACATTATCACAAAAACAAATAAACTCAAAATACAGGCAGTCCAAAATGTAGCCCTTAGAAGAGCAGCAAAACTCAGACCACCATATACACAAACTGCCAGCGACTTACAGTACATACAGAACATAACCTAACCACAATCAATATCAGAACGCACAATCAAGCAAAAGCAACATGGGAAAACTACAAGGAATAGAGGACCCAAACAGCTAATGCAAAAGCACATTACCACAGCACACAGCTGGTGGCCAAAGAGAATAATAAACGATGTCACAGAACCAGAACCAATATACACACAACGAAAACTAAGATACACAAAAAGTAGTAAATAAAAAAGATGGGGGATATCCCATCAGACATAAAAGGACCTCGATCCCCTCCCCCCCCCCCAACAACACCACAAAACTACCTTAGCTTAGCTTGCCGGAGTGGACCTGACGGAGTGCTGTCGTGGTAGACAAAACTCCGTCCGTAGAAGGTGGATAGACCACCTGGTATCAAAACCCCACTGTGTTTCTCACTTCCTAACTTCACCTTCCTCCTTCACCTTCTTGCATCTTCACAGTCAACGGCTCTTTTCTTTACATCTCAACAACAACAACAACTACTGTGTTAATGATGCAAATACTACCCAGGTTGTTTGTTATCACAGAACGATCCTTGTTTCTTTCATCTTGACCTACTGCCTTCATCTTACAGCCTTGACCGATAAGCTTGACCTACAAACTTGAACTATAACCTTCAAGTTCACCTACAATCTTGACCTACAGCATTGACCTTACAGTCTTGACATTTAACCTTGACTTAAACTTTAAGATTGATCAACAACCTTCACATTACATCCCTGAACTATAACTTTGATCTATAACCTTCACATTACATCCTTGAACAATAAACGTAACCTATGACCTTCATATATAACCCTGACCTATGAAACTGGGGTTTACAAAACGTTATAAATGTTATAGCAATACAAAAATTATTTTTACACCAATGAAATAGTTCATTTTGAGATGAACATTGAACACCGTACTACATTAAAAGAACAGTTAATGTAATCTTATACAAAGATAAATGTTATAACCTTGGAGCAAAATACATTGCAAGAAATACTTTAATCTTTCCATTATTAATCATCCAGTGATCTCACTGTTCCTGTACGGTTGCATTTTTCCACATCCTAATACATAGTGTTGTACTGTCTGTGCATCCCTAAGATGACACAGTTGACATGGTTAACCCGCCCCTCCACTTATCTGCCAGTAATATTTGTATCCCAATCTTAGTCTCATTATAACTGTATCAACAGATGGTAAGTTAATTCCGTACGTTACAATGATGTTTTGTAAAACATACAAATAATGGCAATCACTTCTCTTCTTGCTTTTTCCACTCCTCTCTTTTTCTTTTCATTTCCCTCTTTATCGTTCTAATACTTACATTGTTAACAATATCTATATACTGTACATCTTTTCTGCAGCTTTTTTTGGCCAATTTGTCAGCCATTCTACAGCAAGTTCCTTTACTCTATGTTCTATACTTGGTAGATCTAACTTCATTTTCATTATTTCAGTTCCAGTGTTCCGTTGACAACCTAAAACGATTCTCATAGCCTCGTTTTGTATCACTTCAAGTTTTTAAATAACTTTTTTGCTGTACATTATAAGGATGGGAGCTGCATAGTCAATAACTGAACGTATAGTACTGATATAAACTATTCTTAAAATATGAATACCTGCGCCATATCCCTTCCGTGCCAAAGCTCTTAAAGGTCTTAAACGTCCTTTACATTCAGTCTCCAGGCATTGAATCTCACGTACTTTACTGTTGGACTTATACCCAATGTGCATCCAAAGGTATTTGTAAACACCAACTTTATCTAGCTTTAATCCATTCAAAAATAAATTCCCTTGTTCATAATTTCTGACCTGATATTTAGTTTTTTCATTGTTAATTACAAGGCCCATTCTACAACAAAGTGTTACTCAATGCATCTAAAACCTCTTGCATATTTCTCATACATTTGCATAGTAAAAGTATATCATCAGCATATATTATAACTTGTTTCTCTCCAGGAAATTCGTAGCGAGTCATTATGTTCACCAATATGTTAAAAAGAGTGGGGCTAAGTACACCTCCTTGTGGAGTCCCCAACGCCATCTCTATCTTCTGAGTGCCAACCCTAAAACTATACTCTAGCCATTCTGTTACTCAAGTAATCCACAATCCATTTCAGCAACTTCCCAGAAACCCCTAAATTAATTAGTTCCTCAAGTAAGACTTCTTTATTTGCCCTATCAAAGGCCCGTTCAAGTCTATAAAAGTCCTACATGTAACCTCGGAGTTATTCAAACACTTTACAACACAGTCTGCAGTACTTCTCCCTTTCATAAATTCATGTAAATTGGGCGCCAAGAGATTTTCCACTTTATACAACAACCTGTATAATACTGTTCTTTCCATCATTTTACTAAAACAAGAGGTCAAGGATATTGGACGAAAATCTCCATTGTTCTGTGGTATTGGTACGATTACTGCTTTCTTCCACTTAAGGGGGTTACAAGCTCAATTATAAGACATATTAAACAAGTCTAATAGGGGTCCTTCTCTAATACCAGACAGACAGTTAACGATATCATATGTTATTCCATCATCACCGGGTGCCATAGACTTTCCCTTTGAAATCACATATAATAACTAACCTCTCGTTATAGGAACACATGTATCATCCTCCAGTGTACACTGACTTTGTACTAACTCACGCCTACGTCTACTCTTACTTTGTAATGAGGCCTACACACTCGGAAGTAATTCGGTCAAACTAGCAGTCCCAGCCCATTTCCTACTAAGTTGACTGGTCCTGCCCTGTGGGCCAGCGTAGCTATTGCCCTTGCTTCGAACACCTCGCACTTTATTTACTCCCTTCCATATGTCATCCAAGATCTTGCCTTTAGCGAGTCTCCCTAAAAAGTCAGTCGAGTATTTATTCCGCGCCTCTTGCTTGATTTCATTATCATTTGGATTTGTACTCCATTCTCTTTGCACCTTTCTAAGGAGTTTACTCCAGCCATGAACCAATTTGTCATTCACATACATATTACGTTTCCCATTATTTATTTTCACTTTAAAAATACACTTACTTGTCTTCACAACGGAATCAATAATATGTAATAAATCATCATAAAAGTTATCAACATCCTCTGGTTCACAATCTGTATACCAGTCCTGTATAGTAGTGATCAGCTCCTGTTTTCGTCTTCCGGCAACCAATATCTTTTGCGCTTAATTAACTTCTGTATTTTGTGGGTAAGCTCATGATTCCCCAATATTTCAATATCATCAAACTCCTCCAAGAAGTGTAACCATCCCCTTCCATTAATGTTGCTGGGTCCCAAAGTACCCAAGACTTCGTGTCTAGCATTAATATCACCAACCATAACACTAGCATCATTAAATAGGCACTCAAGCATGTCATCAACATCCAAACTTTGAGGATGTACATAGATGTTAACAATACACATAGACCTCCCTTGATGGTAGATTTTAACTCAAACTTTCAACCCATTCTGCTTGTCAGCTATTACCAATTCAACCGGTACATTTTTCCGAACATAAGTTAACAGACCTCTTGTATTATTTCTATTATTATCTGGTAAACAGAAACATTGATAATCACGTAAATTCATCAAATTACCATCCTCCGTGCCCGTCTCTTGTTAGGCTATAACACCCACCTTATACAACAGTGCATAAGCATGCACAGCTCTGGTCCTAGGACGTAAGCTATTTACATTCCATGAAAGTATACTTAAACTAGTGTCCTCCATTTTCCCTATTAACAACAGAAACGAACCTTATTCTCTCATTCACAAACTGTGCCATTAGTTCTTTCGCTCGAGCTAATACCTTCTCATGTAATACTTGGGATATCACCCCACTTGCGGGTTATCTCTTCACTAATATCCACATTTCCGGTCCCCCATAGCAAAGATGGATTGTCAGATTTTATTACAGTATTATTTTCAACCTTCCATTTTAGTTCAACATCCACATTTCTATGTTCATAAAAATGGGCAATTACCTTCTGGTTGTCCTCTACTTTTTTCCTAAGCATCTGAATTTCTTGCCTGAGTTGAACTACTACACCATACTCATCACCACACTTGTCAATTACCTTACCTTCTGGAACAACTTTTGGTGCAGCTCCAGCACCATTTCCCGTTACCTTCAACGTGTCACTCTGTTCCATCCTCTTCTTCCACACGTTCTCAGTTGAAGGTAGAGTTGTCTCTCCTGCAACACCTCGTCCATCTTCCTTTTCCCGCTGTTGCACTTTCTCCATGCTCTGCCACCGCGCAACACGCATCTGTGGCTTATTGCAAATTGAGGAAACTGCATTATGCGCGCGCCACAATTGCAACAGCACGGCAGTACATGTTGCCCGGACTTTATTTTATTTCCACATTCTATTGACTTATGTTTTTTTTGCCACAGTAACGACAGCGACATTCACTTTGACATTTCCAGGCCATATGGTCCAACTTGCTGCACTTGTAACACAAAACAGGTTGTTCAATAAGCTTTGCAATTCTCCTATATCCTATTCCAGAAATGAATATCTTCTCCAGAACGTCTCCCTTCATCAAGGCTACCACTTGGTTCTTCTTCTCACATCGGATTTCGTGTCGCTTTGCCCATACGAATCGTGTATCATCAAGAAGAAAATCAGGATCCAGTATAACCGGGTACATGAAGACGATCACCTTGGTGTGTTGTTCTGTGTCCTGAGGCATCGCCATAATCACCTCCTTAAATCCTATCGTCAAAAACTTTACCGCCTCATCCCCAGCTACAGTCAGATAGGAATTATTACGACCTTCCTTAAGCAGGGGTTTAAACTTTTTATGCTCTCTTCCCAGTGTAGCAGCCCACAGCAACCGCTCATCGAATGACATCCTTAAATCACCTGGAAAGTTCAACCTCCTCCTACCTGAGCTATTTCCACCACCCGGGTTGCTCGTCACATTGGTGCTGTCACGATGATTCATTCGACCAACCTACTGCGTTTTATTCCCAGTTGAATTCTTTCTGCTTTCTTCTGTGTGTGTCGTCCTTTTCTTCCTATCATTCATGATCTCATCACTATCACTTCCTTCACCTTTCTTCGCCAACTCTCGCCTCTCTTTTTTCTTTCTTACTAATCACCTCCTCAAAACTGCCTGTCACCTCCATTGTTGCTGGCCGCAGATCACCTGCTTCCGATTCACTACTTGAAAGCTGCAGGTCGTCTTCTATGCTGTTCAATAGTGCAATATTTTCTTCTCTAACCAAAGCCTTAACAAGTTTCCGCCCACCACTTGCCCCAGGCATGGTGCAAAGCTTAGGCAGCCAGTGCAAATCACCAGTAATGTCGCATAGTACTGTACAAGGCTGACACGTTGGACCAGTACAACCAGCGTTCAGAGAATCTCAACCTGGACCCAGAAGATTCACACCCTGACTCACAATCCAGAACTAAAGCCTCAATCTACAACCTTGAACTACAACCCCAACAACTATCTCTCGTCTCACACCTACTTCCCTCACAGTTCTATCAACACACTCTAGACTAGGCACTCAACCTACCTGCTGAGTATATATCATCATTTTCACACATACACACACACGAACTTATCTTAGCATTTATCGATCCCTCTCTCAAATAAAAAGAAGGCAAACAGCTTTAAATAGACACAAGGACAACGAGTCTTCAATACTGAACCTTTCAATACTTACTACAATACATTAGTAAGAGTTTTCTCCCCCATGAACTCTTCTGCCCCATACTTTAGTAAAGATGTTGGTACAAACAAAGACACTTAACTAATAACACAATAGTGAGGCTACAAATTAATTAAACAATAATCAACAGTTCCCGCTTTAATCATTCCGTCTTCTAAATTTGACAAATTATCATAAGATATTCGATTTTATAGTTCCAGCGAAAATTCCAAGAGATAATTAATTTTGTCCCTCCACAGATCGAACACAGAAAAAATTCGCACCTATAATCACCACCACATAACACTTAACTAATACACGTGGAAACTAGACACGCAAAAAACCCCGTCCTAGACAGGAGTTTGACCCTAACCTACATACCTGACCTCTTCAACAGTGAATCAGTTCTCTCTTGATCAATATTCAACTCACCTGCAAAAAAATTCATCACGGTGTACAGTAAGCCTCGACATGTCACCTGCACAGCTATCTTCAAACTTAAATAGGTTCTTTCTTCCTTTTCCACACAGTTTCAGTACACTCAGCCACTTGTTTCTGGGAAAGTTTGTCAAGCGTGAAGTTCTTTAACCCTGAGCTGTGACCATGACCCCTGACCTACCTTCACTAATCTGTTAGTTTAGTTCCTACATTAATAGAACATCCAATATGCCCTCTAGCAGTTTTACCTGTTTTAGTGCTTCTAAGGGTTGGACGGTGACGAGACTAGTTAACCTTCAAACTACTTACGGTAATTCCATTTATTGTATGCTTGGCCAATTACCAATTAAAACACACACACATACACACACACCGCATAAAACTATGACGCTACAACAAATTAATAAAATCTCAAAAGGTAAAAATTTTAGTCTGACAGATATGCATCACATCATACCTATATACCTACCGGTAACTTTTTTCTGGTAAGGTTTGAAGGTAATGTAAGAAACAACAGGATGAGAAAAATTATTCGAAATTTTACCATTATGATAATAGTTTTTTTCAATGATACAACATTTTATCGCGGGTATGTTTTTTTCTCATAAAATCATATATATACTTTAAAATAGGAATATAAACAATGAAATCAATAAAGGAACACAGAGACATCCACAAGTCAAGGGAAGGAAGGCTTATTGCGCCGTCTGTCACCAAATGTTCAGGGTGAGGACGGCCACCCGAGCGGAAACTCAAATGAAACTGTCCCGACTTGTCGAGTATGGTATTCTATCGAGGATCTTTCGAAGGCATTAATTTCCATTCAACTGTCGACACCCAGAGTGAAGGTGAGCGATCAGTAACTTCAGTGATATCAAAGAGGCCGTGTGTTTTGGACAGCATAGAGTAAAAGCCGCGTCCACAAACCTTACACACATGTTATAAAAAGCCTACTACCAACCCCATCCCCCCCCCCCTCGTCTCGTAAAATAATAAAACAAATACCAGTGCGAGCGTCTTGTTTTCTACAGCATAATACAAGGACCACATGAACCCAGTTTATTTCACTTGATGATTAAACACCCTAACGCTACCTGGATTAATTCAGGTTTGGTTATGTTAGGTAAAGTTATGTTAAATTAGTATTAGGATAAATTAAGTTAGTGTTAGGTAAGGTTAAGTTAATATTAGATTTGGTTTGGTTAAATAAGTGTTAGGTTAGGTTTAGTTAGGTTAAGTTAAGTTAGTGTTTGGCTAGGTTAGGTAAGCGTCAGGTTAGGTTTAGTTTAATTAGTATTAAAATGGTGTTAGGTTAGGTTAAGTTTAGTGTTAAGTTAGGTTCGGTAAGAGTTAGGTTAGGTATATTTGAATTGGTGTTAGGTTAGGTTAAGTTACGATACCTAATCTTCACGTGATCTTTAATACACTTATGGAAGCCACCCTAGACGAATGTTATCATGCCAGCAGTGTTGCTCTTTTATTTTGGGAACTTAAAGCAGAGAGTAAATATGATGTTTTCAAGACTGATGCAGCTGTGTCACCACTACACTAACGCACCACATCTTTTAATTTTCATGAGGACCTTCATGTTGAGGAGGAGGAAGAGGAAAAGTACAAAGGGGGGAAAAGAAAGGAATAGAAAGAGGAAGGACGAGGAAGAAGAATACAGTAGTTATAAATTTAAGTAACATTAAGATAAATGCTTCTAAGAAGTATGGAAGAGTGAAATGAACCTTAAGTGTAGTGTTGCAGTACATTATGAGAAATAAAATACTACAGTGATATGTTTGTGGTAAATGTCTGGGTAAAGTTAAAAACCATCCCGGTAAGTACAGTAAATTGAATGTCACTTACCAACTACTCCCGAGAAGCCTGGATCGTCTACTTCCACACACACACGCACACACCGAGGTTTTGAGGTTTTTTGTAACAATGATCCACATGGATAATGGCATATTCCCTTTATCGATTATTAATTATATTTTATTTACTCAAACCTCTTCTTGCTCTGACACAGGGAGATCAGCGAGCAGCTGGTGAGTTATTCCGCCACTTTCACAGAATGTTACGACAATGCATAAAGTAAAACTCATCTACTGCAGCGCGCACAACGGCTGGTCTACAGTACAAGGACACCCAGCCCATGTGTTTTCTCCTTGGAAGCGGACACAATATCCTGTACAGTACTAATATATTCACTTTGCGGTGCAGGGTGTTTCACTGGTCCCCACCATTGGAGAATTAGTGTTTTTTTTACTTTATTTTTAGTTGAGGGAATCATAACAAATTAACAATGATGATAAAGATATTAACAGTGGAGGAAAGTCAAATTAATATCCATGTACGGAAAACCAGATCCCACACACTCATTAGTTGAGTAATAATTGAATCGACATCATCTGTATACAGGTATTTGAGTATTGTACTCTTATGCCGAGGCATAATTTGGGATTATATTTTTTGTAAAATAGGTGTTTTGATTGTTTTCTATCCCAAGCAGGGGTTATTTTGGCAGGTTTGGGGAGATTTTCTTGTATATTACTTGTGTATTACTTATGTAAGAATTTTCTAGAATGTATTGCAACAATTTTGTTATGATTTACTATTTATTGTGAACCTCGGCCAGAGTAGAACGTTCCAGAACCTCTGGGACGTGTCTAGGTAGTGCTAGGGACGTCTGATGATGTAGGCTATATAAGCGACAGCGGCTGCTTAGAAGTTCGAGACTGAGAACTGCACCTCGGCGAGGCAAGATGTTCTCTGTTCCCGAGGTACTACGTGAACCTGACGATGCTGACCTGTGACCAGGCGAAGGTCGTAAGACTGTATCCAGTCACATGCTCTTCGCGCAAGCAACTAAACCTCCTTGCCCTAAGGGAGTTTTTTGACTCCTTAGGAATCAGGGTGGTAACAAGGGTCGTCCGCAGACCAGTGAGTGGTGGCCTTATCGTCACCTTCGGGGAATGGGGACAGGCCCAGCAAATAGCCAACATAACAGAAATTAACAGGATCCAGTTGTGTTCTGACCTCACTCAGTTGTGTTCTGACCTCACTAGGGGAAAGGTCACGGCAGGGTTAGCTCCGGAGAGATAATTATCAGATATGGCCAGTGCTATGTGCAGTCTTGGGTATGTGAGTTTGTTGACCAAACTGGAGTGGTCCATGGAAGAATTGGCGAGGGCCAAGGCAGAAATTGAGAGGGCCACGTTGGAGAACCTGAAATTAAAGGAAGAGCTGGCTAGGTTAAAAGGGGAAGATGGACAGGGAAAGCCAGTGTCTGACGAAAACTTAAGCGAGTGGAAAGTTGTGAGTAGTGGGAAGACGAAGCTGGTGGTGAAGAAGTACACCAAGGATACGACAACAACGACAACAACAGCTAAGTGTACCAACCCGTTCAGTCCCTTGATAGACGAATTGGACGTTAGTAGTACTAATAGTACAGTCAGGGACAGGGATGACAAGGAAGGTATAAAAACTTTAATTATTGGCGACTCACAGGTAAGGTACATGGACAGGGCCCTTTGTGGTAAAAACAAAAATAGGATGAGGGTGTGTTTGCCAGGAGCTGGGGTGGGGGATATAATTGACAGAATGGACAATATCTTGTCTGGTAATGGGAACAAACCCATTATCTGCCTCAGTGCAGGAGGCAATGATATTGGCCCGTGTAGGAGCGAGGAGCTTCTTGATAAGTTCAAGGCAGGGATAGATCGTATTAGGTCTAAGGGAGGGATCCCTATCATATGAGGTGTCCTGCCTAGAAGGAGAGTTGGCAGTGAATGGTTGTCAAGGGCGGTTGGCGTCAACGACCGTCTTGACAGATATTGCAAGTCAATATCGGTCCCATTCATTGACAACTGGGACAACTTCTACAGCAGAAGGGACCTTTATGCTAGGGATGGGGTGCACCTGTCTCGGGATGGGGTGGCAACCCTGGCTGGTCTCTAGAGGGGGCAGTTCAAAGGATATCGAAGTCTTTAAACTGCTAGGGGAACATATGGGCACGGGGGTGGGGGAAACTGCAGTGGGAGCGGGTAAACAAAGTAAAAGATTACAGGGAAATAGTGTTAGGAATGAGGACAAAACTAAATTAAACAGGGAGTTTAAAACTAAACACGGTAAAGGGAGGACTTAGAACACGACTAACTTAAATGTCTACTATGAGAACAGTAGAAGTATGAGAAACAAAATGAATGATATTAGGGCCTTGGTATATACCGAAAAAATCGATATAATAGCATTAACTGAAACATGGATCAACGTAGACTCACGGGAGTTGCCGGTCGAATACCAAATTGTGGGTTACAAATTGTTCCATACTGTCACGTGCCTGAGCGCTCGGGAACTCGCATAGCGTGAGGCATATGTTCACGCCTACATTTCACACAAGCTATTAACTTGTTAATTGTACTTATTATATTATTATTGTTCTTATTAACTTAGGTTAATTGTATATTTATGTATGTTATTAAGATGCATCATTGTCTTACTCTGTTAAGTCAAATCAAGAGTAGTATTAATTAATTATATAAACTATCCAGCAAAAGTCCTGGATCACGTGATATGAGACGCTCTCCTCCACGGCGTGCCCCACGCCTCCCCAGTAGCGAAAAACCGTGGCATATGGTAGACGTGTCCATTCGTTCTCTCGCCTTGACCCTTGTCTAGTGCCTTGTCCAGTCTTCTGCAATGCCCTAGGGGTATCAGGTATTAGTGACACGTTTAGTTAGGCCTAGGAAGGGATCTTGGTGGTAAGGAATCTCCTGTTTGGCAGGAAATAACTATTTTGTAGGGATTGTTGTATGCATATATTTTGTATGTCTGTGTAATATAGTTATGTTAAGTAATATTCGTTTGGTCTAACTCCTTCCTGTATATTTTCACCCTTCCGGCATCACTCTTATTTTAATATATAATCACTTATTCCCTTAAATTCTTGTTTGCTAGTCATTACTCCCTTTAGAACATAAATTGAATTAATTAATTATCTTCCCTTTTGTGACTTACTTATTTCAACTTGTTCATACTTATTCAAGTACATTTAGTTGAGTAGGTTTTTGTGGGGATAATTATTGCCGTGTTCCCTATTTGTTCCTTTATTTGTTAATAACTTGGGGTAGGTTTCACTCCCCAGGTATAAAGGGTAGTGGGATCGCGACAATACCGATAGGCAAACCAGGAAAGGAGGCGGAGTTGCAATCTATGTTAGGGATAAACTGAAGTGTGAAATAAATAAGGAAATAAAAACTGAGAGGAATACAGAAGCAATTTGGATAGAATTAAGCGACGGTAGGGAAAAATTAATCACAGGAGTAATATATAGACCTCCCAATCTTGATAGAGTCAATGAGCGACTTATCTGGGATGAAATGCGCACTGCTTCCATTCACAACAAAGTCTGTATGGTAGGCGACTTTAACCTTGGCCAAATAGATTGGACTGACCTTACGGGTAACTCAGAATCAGAGGATTTTCTCGAGACGATCCAGGACTGTTTCCTAAGTCAACATATAACCGAACCCACACGGGGTAATAATATACTCGATTTAGTTCTGTCGAACAGAGAAAACCTCATTAGCAATGTCGAGGTAGGGAACGAACTTGCAAACAGCGATCACAAAGAAATTCGATTCCAGTTAGATTTTCAGGGCAGACGTAAGGAAAATTCCACTAAAGTACCAGATTTCAGAAGGGCAAACTTTGACAGCTTAAAGAGGCAGCTGAGAGAGGGGGTGTCGCGCTTGGCCGTGAACCTGACAGATGACTCCGACCTGATAACGACATCTGAGACTGCCGAGTTCCACGTCAATTTAAATAATGAGTTACTTAATGCACAGAGGCAGAACATACCATACAAAAAACTCAGATCAGACAACAATGACCCTAAATGGATAAATAATTATTTAAAGAACATCATTGGCCAAAGGAAGGCTATAGGTAGAAGGATAAAGCATGGCGAAATTTACCTCCAGGATTATTATAAGATATTGGCGAGTAGGGTTAAAACCGAGATAAGGAAAGCCAAGAGGAATAATGAGGTAAGGATAGCAAGGGAGGCGAAGACAAACCCCAAAGGATTCTACCAAATGTATCAAACTAAAACACGAGAAAAGATTGGACCAATACGGTCAGATACCGGCGAGCTCACTGATAACGACGGAGAAATGAGCAATAATTTGAATAAATATTTTTCAACAGTTTTCACCACCGAAAATTTAAACATGATACCCGAAGCTCCGACTCTATACAGAGATAGTGAAGAAAACAAATTAAGCGAGATAGTAGTGTCTAGTAACGATGTTAGTAAGCAAATAGACAAACTAAAGCCTAATAAGTCACCTGGTCCCGATGAGATATTTGCCAGAGTATTAAAGGAATGTAAGGAAGAGCTTAGTATGCCCTTAGCTAAGTTGTTTAAAATGTCCTTAAAAACAGGTGTAGTACCAGAATCCTGGAGGATAGCGAATGTAATACCGATTTTCAAGAAGGGGGATAGATCACTATCCTCTAACTATCGCCCAATCAGTCTAACATCAATAGTAGGCAAATTACTGGAAGCAATCATTTCAAACTCTATTCGAAATCACCTGGAGAAGCACAGATTGATTAATGATTCCCAGCATGGCTTCACAAGCGGACGTTCTTGTCTAACTAATCTACTAACATTCTTTTCATCAGTTTTCGAATCAGTGGACGAGGGGCACAATTATGATGTGGTATATCTCGACTTTAGCAAAGCCTTCGACAGAGTCCCCCACGAAAGACTAATTAGAAAGGTAGAAGCTCATGGCATCAAAGGTAACATCCTTAAATGGATTAGGGCGTGGTTTCAGGACAGGAAACAGCGAGTGAGCATTAACTGCACTAAGTCCCATTGGAGCAACATCACAAGTGGAGTTCCCCAAGGCTCAGTACTTGGACCATTATTATTTATTATATACATAAACGACATAGATATCTGCATAGACAGCAACATAAGTAAATTTGCTGATGACACTAAAATAGGACGTGTAATTAAATCTGACGAGGACTCAGCAAAACTACAGGAAGATCTAAACAAATTTTTCGAATGGTCTGAAAAATGGCAGATGAAATTCAACGTGGACAAATGTAAAGTACTCAGTATAGGAGATGTAAACAGGGAAACTAGATACCAGATGAATAAGGATGCCATAGAGAAATCCGACTGCGAGAGAAATTTAGGAGTAATGATAAGTAGGAATCTTAAGCCAAGTAAACAATGTGTTTTTGCTCGTAACAAGGCAAATAAAGTACTTGGGTTCATACAAAGGAGTGTTAGTTACAAGACTAGCGAGGTCATCCTAAAACTGTATCTTGCTCTTGTGAGACCACACCTGGATTACGCAGTTCAGTTCTGGTCACCGTATTACAGAATGGATATAGAATCATTGGAAAGAATTCAGAGGAGAATGACAAGACTAATCCCGGGCATTAGGAACCTTGAGTATAGAGACAGGTTAAAGCACCTTAATTTGCACTCCCTCGAGAGACGTAGAGCGAGGGGCGACCTGATAGAGGTGTATAAGTGGAAGTCAGGGCTAAACAAAGGGGACATTACAAAGGTACTCAAACTATCCAACCAGGAGCGAACTCGTAACAATGGTTTTAAATTAGACAAATTTAGATTTAGGCGTGAAATAGGTAAACACTGGTTTGAAAACAGAGTTGTGGATGAATGGAACAAGTTGCCAAATATCATCATTAACTCGAATACGCTGAATAGCTTCAAACATAGGTTGGATGCTTATATGAGCAATAGGGGTTGGGTGTAAACGGGACTGCCCAGTATGGGCCAATAGGCCCGCTGCAGTTTCCTCCATTTTTATGTTCTTATGTTCTTATGTACTAGTGGAAGCTCGCACAGAGGATAACTTGGTGTTGAAAAAGAAGAACTGGTCGAGCTGATCGGCGACCAGCTCTCAATTGTACGGAAGCTGACCAGTGCAACTGCACTGGTTGGTTACCCCAAGAATCTACCAAGCACCGTATTGCTTGGATGGGAGAACATCCCAGTAAGACCGTATGAAAGAAGACCAACAAGGTGTTACAAATGCCAGAGGTATGGCCATCTGGCAGGGAAGTGTCGTGCTCGGGAGGTCTGTTGCAGTTGCGGGACACCTGGGCACCAGCACACCAACTGCTCGGCGGCCGCCAAGAAATACGCAGCGTGTGGTGGCCCTCACTCCTCCTTCGACCGGGAGTGTCCCAAGTGGAGTGTAGGGTGGCTAAGCTGCGAAGCAAGAAAAACTGAGCTTCAAGGAGGTTCTTCATGTAGTGAAGACCGAAGATAAGAAGAATGAAGACCCCCAAGAAGAACCACAGAAAAAAAAATCAAGATGCCAAGAAGACCAAGGAAAAGAAGCCAGAATTAAACAAGACCGAAGAAAAGGATTTAGTAACAATAAAATCATCACCGTTTTTAGACGTTTACGAGAATATACCAGAACAAGACCAAGAAGAAGAATGGAAATTGAAAAGCAAAAAGAAGAAAAGGAAGAAGTCCAAAGAAAAGGACTCAGGAAAAAAACAGCTTCGGCCGAAATAGCCTAAAGGCGAAGTGGCCAGTAATCCCCAAAACAACTACAACTATAACTTAGAAGTTAGTAGATCATTTCTGCTCAGTGTGAAGTACAAGCCTAGTGATAATTGTTGTATTGTTGTGAGCAATATAAAGTATAAAGACTAAGGAATTGTACATTGGTAGTGTGCTGACTATATATATTCGAAGTGTGAAGCTCAGTTGCCAAGACGGACCCTGTGAACAATGTTGTGAAGAATTAGTGATTATTAAAGAAGACTACAGTCCACAAGTGTGTTTCTGTGACCTGGTGGAAATCTACCTGCTTATTGTTTGTCTGTACACTGATGCCGATCATTGGGAAATTACTGGAGACTTGCGGGACAGCCAGTGGTAATTTGACGATACTTGTGTTATATCTACTGCTTCTGTACATACGACCTGGCCACTGGTAACCACCGGTGGACGCTGGTAGGCGGAAGGAGGGTCGTAACACTTGTGTCAGGAGTGAGATAGCCTAGAAGTGAGATATTATTCAAGATGGAAGGTGAAGATGTCCAGACCAGAAGCCAGGTTAGCCAAGGGAAGATTTCCATGGATGATGTGATGCAATTCTTACACGCACAACGAAAAGAGCAGAGGGAGCAATAAACAAGATTGCAAGAACAGCTACAATCACAATGAGAAGAACAGAAACAACTACTGCAAGAACAATGAGAAGAACAGAAACAACTATTGCAGGAACAGAGAAGAACAGAAGCAACAATTACAGCAGCGGCAGGAAGAGATCGACAAGAAAATTCAGGAACGAGATGAGGCTCTGCAAGTGATGTGTAACAGATGGAATGATGCATATCATGAGGTGCAAGTTGAAGTGGTTGAAATATTGAAACAGCACAAACAAAAAGTGAGTGCTGAGATGACAGAGGTATGAGAGGAGCTATAACAGTGGTGAACAGTGAGCTACAGAAAGTCAGTAGCAGGACGGAAGCTCTGGAGAATTGTCTTACAGTAGGGTATAAGTGAAGATCTAGTAGGTAGTAGGTAGATAGGCAGCTACCTACAGGGAGGTACTACAGCCTGGGAAGATATTGGAAGCACAATGTGTTGTCTAATGGTAGACCCTGCTGCCATATGGCATCACAAAAATTGTGACCAGTCCCTGGTTGCTGATCTGACTTTCAGGCTTTTTCTGCCTCATTTACACACAATTGCAGGGGGTCTCAATTGTTTCTCTTACTTGGACAACACAACATACAGTATATAATGTATATAATTTCTCACTCTTGATTTATTTTTTCGATTTTGTATTTATTATGGTATTATTCTAATTATTTTTATTATTTTATTTATATTTATATTAATTTGCTATTAATTTTATTAATTTTTGTAATAATAATAATAATAATAATAATAATAATAATAATAATAATAATAATAGATATTATAATTATTATTTATTATTATATTTTCGCTCCCCAGGCCCTGATGTGGGTCATTACCTGAGCCCGGGTGGGCTAATCCCCGTAAAAAAAAAAAAAGTTTGAAGTTGTACGTGAAACATCGTTTGTGCACGGTCAGAGTAGAGTGAATAGTACTAAAAATGATGGAGAATACAATGAGCGTGTGGAAAAGGGAAGTGTTGAGCTGAATTACAGAGCACCTGAGTTCAGACCCCGAGCTACGTCAAGTGTAGTGGTGAACTATCTAAGAGAGCCAGTGAAGAAACCACAGAAATTCGACGGCAAGGTCTCCTGGGAAGTCTACCAAGCACAGTTGAGTTACTGGCTGAACAAAACGGGTGGGACGACAAGCAGTGTGCAGTGCAATTAGCCACAAGGAGGTTCTCAGCCAGATGACAGGTGCAGAGCGAAGCAGTTACATGGCACTGGTAAAGGTGCTGGAACGAAGGTATGGAACCAAGCACCAAAATGATGTTTACAGGGCCAGATTCTGGACTCGTACCCATAATCGAGGTGAAACACTGCAGCAGCTCGCTCAAGACCTGGACAGTATGGCTCATAGGGCGTACCCTGGAGCATCACCTGATCTGTTAGTCGTGTTGTTGAAGGATCAGTTTGTGGACGCATTGGACAGCACGAAGCTCAAGATTCAAGTGAAGCAGTCCCAACCGGTAACTCTACAGGAAGCTTTGACTAGAGCCCTGGAGTTTGAATCTTACGTGAGGTCAAGTTTACCAAGCTTCAGGACGGAGTCTAGCTCTGGGCTTAAGGCACGAAAGGGCCAAGTACAAGAGACAGAGAGATTTAAAGGAACCTGCTGGTATTATGAGAAGATTGGGCACAAACAGGAGGACTTACAAGCGGAAACGAGAGCGAGAGAAGGGCAATTCAGAGAAGAACATGGAGAAGAGAAGTGCCTGCAGAATTACAAGAGAGGGACAGCAGAGCAGCCCACTAAGATGGAGAAATTAAAGATGGCTGGTGTTGAGGGGGAACGACCAGTCTGTCTCACCAGAGCCCCACTGTTGAGAAAATGCAAACTATCCACTGTAAGCAGTGTCCAGGTTGAAGGTGAGATCAATGGCATCAGGTGTCCGTTGGTGATCGACACAGCCTCGGAACGGACTTTTGTGAGGCTGGACGTGGTTTGTCATCGACAACTACCTGAAACGTCGCAGCAGCTGTGCGGGATAACTGGACAATGCGCAGAACTAAAGGGACCGATCAGTGGATATCAGCATCAAGCTGGGAGGGGAAGAAGAAACCTTACAGGCTTATGTAGCGGATATAGCGGACCCTTGCATTCTGGGTCTGTACTACCTCATACCTCGCAAATGTCAACTGGACCTTGGCTCGATGCAGCTGAAAAGCAAAGGAAAGTGGGTACCGCTGAGGGCTGTGAAGCCTGCAAGTGCTAAGGTTACAGCTAGGCGGACAGTAGTTATTCCCTAAAGATCGGAGGTGCGGTTGCCACGTAAGGTGAACAGTGCCTTGCATACCTGCCTGGGAGTGGTGAAGCCTGATTGTCAGCAATGTTGCCGGAGAGAGGCGCTTCCCAAGAAGTGTAGTTGCATTACAGTGAAGGGGGATCCAGCCGTTGCTGGGGAAGACTTTGAGAAGCTGCAGCTGGAAGACCAAGACCTGCAACCAGTGGTCGAGTGGATGAGCCAGAGCTCAGTGCGGCCAGCATGGGAGACTATCTCTGGAGCTAGTCCTACGACTAAAAACTACTGTACTCAGTGGGATGCTCTTCGGCTGAAGGATGGTCTGCTGCAGCGCGAGTGGGTGACTACCGATGGCCTCAACAGGTACTGGCAGACAGTACTTCCCCGGAGGATCAGGTCAGAGATCCTGAGAGAGATTCACAACAATCCAGCCACTGGACATCTGGGAGTGGAGAAGACCCTGAGTCGCCTGTGGCAAAGGTTTAACTGGGTTGGCATGCGTAATGATGTGGAAAAATGGTGCCGTTCATGCCATGTCTGCTGCGCCAAGAAGGGACCAAAGCTACACATGGGTGCCCCACTGCAGTTGTACCATGCAAGCACACCAATGGAGAGGGTAGCAGTGGATATTGCGGGACCTCTGCCACCCACTGCAGATGGGAATAGGTACAGTCGGTGTCAAAAGTCTTGAACACTTGACAGTATTTGGCATGTAAGTACCCGAAGATCTTAGGTATTAAGTTGAGTTTTATCACATTTTGTGGTTCAGGCATAATATGTGATGACAAGTAGTGTTATTAGTATATCCCAATCATTTATGTATAACTCAGAAGTAGATGCCAGATATTGGTATTGACTAAGTGCCCAGAAGCATATGCCATCCCAAATCAGGAAGCCACGACTGTTGCCAGGGTGATGGTTGACCAGTTCTTCTGTCGGTTTGGCATATCCCACGAGTTGCACTCGGACCAGGGCAGAAACTCTGAGACAGCTGTGTTCAGCGAGCGCTGTAAACTATTGGCCACACAGTCAGCAGGAATGGTTGAAAAGTTTAATTGGACTTTGGGATAAGAAATAGTCAATTACTGTGTTGAGGGGCAGATAGAATGGGACCAGAAGCTGCCTGGTCTGCTGATGGCACATTGGTCGGCTGCTTACGAGTCAGCTGGATACAAAAGGGCAAAATTGATGCTGGGTCATGAACTGCGGCTGCCAGTGGATCTTCTGACAGGAAGACCACCTGATGAAGAAATTCCTGAAGAAACCACCAGTTACGTCAAAAGCCTCCGAGAAAGGTTGACCGAGGCCCACTATCAAGTTAGAGGAGCTCTGGAGTTCTCGGGTGATGTGATGAAGCTCAACCATGATGTCAAAGCAAGCCAAGTCTTTTACAAGTACGGTAATAAAGTCTGGCTGTATAACCCTCTGCGGAAGAAGGGTCAGTCCCCGAAGTTGCAGAGTCCATGGGAAGGACCATACATGGCAGTGGAACGCCTTTCAGATGTGACCTACCGGATCAAGGGAGGAAGAAAGGCTCAACCGAAGGTAGTCCATGCCAATCGTCTGTGGCAGTATCATGGGACAGGGCAGTACACCTGGAAAGTGTCTAAGGAGCAGTTACCTACCACCGACGAGGATCAGACAGGAGATCCTGGAGGAACTCAGGGCAGTACCGATCCGGGGAACCCGACCATGGACCAGGAAGAGGAGCACCGTTCATTCTTAGCGGAATTGGACGTGACAGGAGAAGGGGACCACTCTGAGAATGTGACTGAGATTCTGCACCAAAGGAGGACTCTGAATACGTTCTAGTACATTAGCAGCAACGGGAGAGGAGGAGATCGAACAAGTTTCAGGATTATTATGTATATAGTGAATAGTTGTGTCGCGACGACACAAGGTTTAGGGAGCGGGTACTGTTATGCCGAGGCATAATTTGGGATTATATTTTTTGTAAACTAGGTGTTTAGTTGTTTTCTCTCCCAAGCAGCAGCTATTTTGGCAAGTTTGGGGAGATTTTCTTGTATATATTGATGTATTACTTACGTAAGAATTTTCTAGATGGAGGAACGTCAGAGAGAAAGAGAGTTCGAATTAGCTAAGTTGCAGGCAGAAAAGGACCTAGAACTGGCTAGGATTAATGCTTCAAGTAGACCAGAATCCTCTGGCCATATACAAGACAATGTGATAAAACCCAGCTTGCCTGTGTACCATGAAGGAGAAGACATCTCCTCCTACCTTGTTAGGTTTGAACGGGTAGCTGAGCTACTTGGTGTAGACCCAGATAGCTACACTGTAAGGTTGGGTAGCCTATTGAGTGGTAAGCCGGTAGAAATTTACACGTCCCTGTCTGCCGACATCAACCCGATATTACTTCTTGTTGAAGCAAGCTCTCTTGCGAGGATTTAACAAGACTTCTGACGGTTATCGTGCTGATTTCCACAGAACGAAGATTAGAGCGGGAGAAACGTACCAGCAGTTTTCGATTCACCTGGGTCGTTTGTTTCAACAATGGCTAGAGGCACCAGAGGTTGAAGAAACCTTTGAGTCTCTCTCTAACTTCATGATATTAGATCAGTTTTTGTCTTCTCTACCTCCAGACTTGAGAATTTTCATCAAAGAACACCAGCCAGCGACGCTTGGAGAAGCTGTGCATCTTGCCGACAACTGGGCGTCTGCTCGCAACGCCTACCCCAAGTCTTCCCCTCCTGTAGTGAAGATTGTAAAGCCTTCGTCCTCCGAGGAACCATCCCCAGGAGTACACAGGAGTAGTTCACCAGCCGTGCGGTGTCACAGCTGCGGAGAAGAAAGGCACATTCGTTCTCGCTGTCCCAGGAATCCCCTCGCCTTCAAGACTGCTGACACTCATCAGCCCAGCAACAAGGTCGGCTTCTGCTTGGAAGACAGGAGCTGCCCCCGTTATTGTGTCAGTGGAACAATAAATGGGTCTAGGGCATCTAATTTCATCAGGGACACTGGTTGCTCGTGCATTATTGTCTCTGAGGAAGCCCTACCGGACGCTGACATCTCCAGCTGCCCGAAGGTTAGCGTCGCCGATTATTTAAGTCGGGTTGACCAGTTCCCTGTTGTTAGGTGCTACCTGCGTTGCCCCTATTTCACTGGTTAGTCTAATGTGGTAAGAGCTCCCATTAAATTTGCTAGTGTCTCATTGGTAATGTGCCCGGTGTTCGGGACCCTAACGACCCGGAACCTTTAAAACTCTCCTCAGCACCAGTCCCCACGCCACCATCACTCGTTTGCTGGTGCGGACGACACTTGGGGCGGTTGGACAGAGGTGAGAAGGGCAGCGTCTATCTGGGTCACCGGCAGATTCAACCCAGCCGCCATACAGTCACTATCTAGTTACCCAGCTGTCCGTCAATATCTGGCTGTGATCTCATCATCTGTCCTGGACTCGTGGGCTGTGTTCCCAGACCTTCACCTATCGACTGTCAATTCTCTGGTCATCTACCCCTACCGCATACCACGACCGTCAGTTCATCTCATTCCATCTGTGCCTCAGTGTTCTGCTGCCATTTCAAGACGTCGCTCGAGTGTGGAGTTGAATGGATGCTTCCCTACCCCGAGTGTGGATCACCTTGTTCCAGAACCTTCCCCCAGGGCCACTGCCTTAGGAAATATCTGTTCACTGTTTGATTCTATCAGTTGTTGACTCCCATTAATTGTTTGATCCCTTTAATTGTTTGCTCACTTTAATTGTTTGCTTCCATTAATTGTTTGACTCCACTAACTGTTGACTTGACTTAATTGTTTGACTCCCGTAATTGTTATTTGATGTTTGTTGAGTGGTGTCAGAGTTTTGTGTTATATTTTTTATAGTAAAGAGATGTCAATCTCAAACGGTTGTTTGTTATTCCTCAGAAAACCATGGTCCTTGACTTTCCTTCATTAAGAACCTGATTAGTCTGGTTAGGGATTTCTATCCCTAAGTCCCAGGCCTTTACACGAGGGAAGTACACAACTTTTTAAAAAGTAAATACCAAAACATTTTACTTAAGTACAGTACTCAAGGAAATTTATTTAGTTACCTTACAACTCTGCATATAATGGTACAACAACAAACTATTTTGTGCCTTAAATCTGTCTCCTAAATGGTGTTAAGTGACGCCATGTTTAAGATCTTGTTCTTGTGCTTAAAGCTTAAATCAGCCAGTTAAGTGCATTATCACGTCTTCAGTCACCAAGCAAATTGATCATGGGAACCTTTCGTGAAACAGCAGGTGGTCGGCTATAACCTGCATGTATACGCTCCCCAACAACTGTGTCCAATAAATTGAACATGAAAATGTCCCTTGATAACTGCTAAACCATCTTGTTCACCCTGATTGAACTATTGGGGAGTTGTGTGTACTCTACCACCTGTGTACTATCGTGCACCAAAGTCGTGTCCACTACCCACCCACAGTGAGGGTTCGAATTGCCTTGAGTCTGAAGTTTCGAAAAAGCTGGGGAAATGGTATGGTTGGCCAACAGATGTCGCCCACTGTAGTGTGGGGTTAGTCTAGTAACAGGCTGTGTGTAGGTGGAGCGTAACATCCTGAATTCCGCAATCACTGATAACAATAAGAATGTCATGGAGATAGTTAATTTTATTAAGCATGGTGAGAGATGTGTAACAGATAAATAAAAGCACTACAACGACCATATCTCTGCCGTTCAAGGCTACGACTGTGCGACTGATGGGCACACCAGTAATTAATTCTCCTTGACTACTAGTATTGGGATATTGGGGAGCAGCGAACCTGTGCAGCAATAGAGGCCAAAGCTTACGACGTGTGGGAGAGTATACGTCGACGACCAGGGGTGTGCCTGAAGCTGGTGGACTCCATCCCTAATTGCCTTGATGAAGCCCTGAATGCAATGGATGGCTGGACCAAATACTAAGATGTGTGCATTGGTGTATTGTTTGGCTTTTAGTATTGTTTGTAATTACAATTAATATATATTAACTCACCTACAGTGTTATCTTAAATCCATGTCCTTAATGATGTCTTAAACTATATCTCATGAAAATTCATAACAAAATAACTTAACAGCCACAAATTATGTATTGTGTGGTATACAATGATATGTATGACACGTCGTGGAATGTGTTGTCTTATAACACAATATAATTATATAAACTAGTTACAATTGCTACCATCATTGAAATGCCCATGATGTTCAGCACACAATATTAACAGTAACTGAGCACACTCCAAAATATATGAAGCTTGCATATTGTGGTGGGGTGTTTAAACACTGGAACTTGGAAGAATTGGAACAGTCACCTAGATTAAGTCTGAATACTATTTTACAATACTGATAACTTTTCACTCCACTCTTTTTAACATAAGTATATAATTATATAATATTGCATATTATCACAAATATTTATTAAGCAAAGGATGGGTGGAATATAAATAAATATTACCATAATCTCTTTGTCAGAATAACAACAAAATTGTGACGTGGTCGCTGAGTAAAACTAGCTGACCAAGGCCCTTCACCCTGATCCTTGCATATTTCACTTTTATCGTTATTATATTCCATTCTTTAAAGTATCATTGTGACCTGAGCGGCAATAAGCACCCAGGGCACTGCACCTGTTCCATGAATTCGTAACCATAAAGAAACAACTGTAAGACAAAACGTAGTTAAAAAGGCAGCTTGAAATTATGGTGGTATAAATAATAAATAAACCTGCCTCTCATCCAGCCCCCACCTCCTCTATCCCCTCCCCCCCTCCCACACACACTACAGTGGGCGACATCTGTTGGCCGACCATAGCATTTCCCCCAGCTGTTTCGAAACTTCAGACTCAAGGCAATTCGAACCCTCACTGTGGCTGGGTAGTGGACACGACTTTGGTGCTTGATAGTACCATGTTTATTGTGGGGATAAGTGTATAATATTCTTTGTATTTAGTCATTAATATGCGCAACAAGTTCTCTGTATACGAGTCATGGATCAGTGCGAGCTTCCTATATGTTATACGAGAAATGGATCAGTATGAGTATCCTATATGATAATACTTATATGAGGCATGGATCAGTGAGAGTATCCTATATGTTATATGAGACATGGATCATTGCGAGTATCCTGTATACTTACCTTCTTCTCCTCTAACTCCACTTTAGACGATTCCAGCACTATCCCTCTTACTCCTGCTCCTCCTACTACTGAACCTATGCACTTTCCTATAATCTCCAGTCGTAGTGGTTGCTGGTGTGTTATCCACTTTAGATGTGAGTGAGGCGCATGGACCTGACGGAATACCCCCTCGTGTTCTGAGGGAGTGTGCTGAAATTATGGCCCCTGTGCTTGCTGGCCTATTTCACATGTGCCTCAAAACCCGAACTTTTCCTTCTTCTTGGAATCATACCTCGGTTCAGTCCATCCCGAAGAAGGGTGACCATTCTAATCCCTCTAACTATCGCCCCATTGCCCTAACTTCATCCCTCTCTAAGATTTTCGAAACTATCTTAAACTCTCATTTTCTCCATCACCTTCAAAACCTTTCTCTTTAGTCTGTTCACCAGTAAGGCTTTCACCAAGCGAGATCTACAGGTGATCTGCTCTCCTACTACACCCATCTTTGGTCATCCTCTCTTAGGGATTGTGGGGATACTTTCGTCGTGGCCCTCGACATCTCCAAAGCATTTGACACGGTGTGGCACAAATCTTTCCTTTCTAAACTTCCCTCTTATGGTTTCTCTTCCCCATTTTATTCTCTAATTTGTAGCTTCCTTGAGAATCGATCCATGGCAGTTGTTGTCGAGGGATCGATCTCTCGCTCTTTCTCTACCAATAGTGGTGTTCCACAGGTTTCTGTTCCTTCACCTACTCTCTTCCTTCTTTTTATCAATGATTCACTTCACACTACGACTAATTCTATCCATTCTTACGCTGATGATTCTACTCTTCACTCTTGTTCACATTTTTCCCTTCCCCCTAATTCTCGAACTAGATCTATCAATGCGGATCTGAGCAGCATCTCTGAATGGGGAGGTAGAAACTTGGTTATTTTCAATAGAAATAAAGCATTGTATTTACCAATTACACTTTCCAAAATAGAAGCTCTACCAATCACATTTCAGGACGCAATCATTCTGCCAAATTCTAAAATAGATATGCTAGGCCTCACCATTTCCTCTAATATGTCATGGAAGCCACACATCCACAAAGTTGCAAAAGTGGAGGAGAAGGTGTTGCTTGCTGGTGGCTGTAGGTAGAAAGAGCGGTCCCCACGAGGTGTGGGTCGCCATGGTCGCCGGCTGGAGCGAGGGCCGCCAGGCAGGAGCGGAGGAGGAGGAGGTGTTGAGAGATGTTGCTTGCTGGTGGCGGTAAGTAGAATGAGGTAGGTCACCATTTGTGAGGTTCGTGATATTTGTTCACACTCAGGATGGGATGGAGAAAGGAAACTCACAATGTGCTCTCTGTATACATATTGTATTGGATGTACAATGCAGCTTGGTGCTGGGAAGGCAGCATGGTTACAAACGTTGAGTAGAGAGAGCTGGTTGGTGAGGGTGCTCAGAGGAGGACCAGCTTGTGGGTCACCATGGTAGCCGGCCGGAGCGGGAGCCACCAGGCAGGAGAGGAGGAGGAGGTGTTGCTTGCTGGTAGCTGAAGGTAGAAAGAGCGGTCACCACGAGGTGTGGGTCGCCATGCTCGCCGGCTGGAGCGACGGCCGCCAGGCAGGAGTGGAGGAGGAGGTGTTGCTTGAAGACTGGCTGTGGGTAGAAAGAGCGGTCACCACGAGGTGTGGGTCGCCATGGTCGCCGGAGGTGTGGGTCGCCATGGTCGCCGACTGGAGCGAGGGCCGCCAGGCAGGAGCGGAGGAGGAGGTGTTGAGAGATGTTGCTTGCTGGTGGCGGTAAGTAGAATGAGGTAGGTCACCACGAGGTGAGGTCTTATATAGCGGGGGTAGGCGTGGCTTAATAGTTGACCTCAGTCGAGTAAGGTGGCGCTGGTAGCTGACCTAGACCACGAGGGCAGGCTGGTGAAATCGTGGGGTCGGCGACTCAGCGACAAAAGCGTTTGTAGGGGAGGAATCCACTACAAGAGGTTCTACTTTCCCATTAGTAAGAATTTTCACTGACTGACTGAGGAGATGTGTGGGTGGTTCTTGTGGTGTTGTATGAACCTAGGTGGGGAATTCGATGAACCAGATCGACCACATCCAAGCTCTGCGGTCAGTCACGGTAGTTTGGTAAATAGGGACACCTGTCTGCTCGCCGGCGGGTGGGTATCCACCCTGTGAGTAGCCAGCTATATTTTCCAACCACCATCACCACCAACCATCAACCACCATCCACCAACCAAGTGGCATCTTTTGACCCTGCAAAAGGAGTACTTTGTAACTATTGTTAAATTCTTCTCCGCCCTATCTAAACACTGCCTGAGATCGAATAAGGACTTACTATCAACACGGATGAACGAGCGGGAAGGGACAAGGCCACATGATCGCTTTCCTCACGGAGCACGTATCTAGACGTCATTCTGAGTTACTGACCGTGACTTACTGAGGCCCGGTCAATGCCTTCATACCTCAGGGCACTCGTCTGCCTCCCCCATGACGTAATCTATCCACGTATTTCTATTAGTTTCGTTGGGACACACGTAACATATTTTGAACAAGGAAACTATCCACAATAATGAATCGTGTCTACCTTAATTCGATAAAGTACATTTAAATTTCCATTGGCCTAGTTCAAAATGCTTCCACCCCCTGACTGAGGGCGTTGCATGGAGGCTTTGTTTTAACTCTCCACGAGACATCAGTGTTTCAGCCTGGCCTATTTATGTTTCCCTGTTCGACAGATCGGTCATATTTGTTCTAACATCTCTAAATATCACATTAAAATTTCTGAATATTATATATATATATATATATATATATATATATATATATATATATATATATATATATATATATATATATATATATATATATATATATATATATATATATATATATATATTACTACAGCACATCAAAACCCTCATAACACCATCTGTGAGGGAATTACTAAATCATGTGATGCCCCTCATGACACCATCTGTGAGGGAATTACTACACCACGTCAGGTCCCACATAGCACCATCTGTGAGGGAATTACTACACCACATCAGGTCCCACATAACACCATCTGTGACAGAATTACTACACCACGTGATGCCCCCCATAACACCATCTGTGATGGAATTACTACACCACGTGATGCCCCTCATAACACCATCTGTGAGGGAATTCCTGCACCACGTAATACCCCTCATAACACCATCTGTGAGGGAATTACTAAATCATGTGATGCCCTCATGACACCATCTGTGAGGGAATTACTACACCACGTCAGGTCCCAATATAGCACCATCTGTGAGGGAATTACTACACCACATCAGGTCCTACATAACACCATCTGTGACAGAATTACTACACCACGTGATGCCCCTCATAACACCATCTGTGAGGGAATTCCTGCACCACGTGTAATACCCTCATAACACCATCTGTGAGGGAATTACTACACCATGTGATGCCCCTCATGACACCATCTGTGACGGAATTACTACACCATGTAATGCCCCTCATGACACCACCTGTGAGGGAAGTACTACTCCACATCAGGACCCTCATAACACCATCTGTGAGGTAATTACTACACCACGTGATGCCCCTCATAACACCAACTGTGAGGGAATTACTACACCATGTGATGCCCCTCATGACACCATCTGTGTGGGAATTACTACACCACGTGAGGCCCCTCATAACACCATCTGTAAGGGAATTACTACACCACGTGAGGCCCCGCATAACACCATCTATGAGGGAATTACTACACTACGTGAGGCCCCTCATAACACCATCTGTGAGGGAATTACTACACCACGTGAGGCCCCGCATAACACCATCTGTGAGGGAATTACTACACCACGTGAGGCCCCGCATAACACCATCTGTGAGGGAATTACTACACCACGTGAGGCCCCTCATAACACCATCTATGAGGGAATTACTACTCCACATCAGACCCTCATAACACCATCTGTGAGGTAATTACTACACCACGTGATGCCCCCATAACACCAACTGTGAGGGATTTACTACACTGTGATGCCCTCATGACACCATCTTGAGGGAATTACTACACCACGTAATGGCCCTCATGACACCATCTGTGAGGGAATTATTACATCATGTGATCCCTCATAACACCATTCAGAGGTAAGTACTACATCATTGATGCCCCTCATGACACCATCTGTGAGGAATTACTACACCATGTGATGCTCCTCATGACACCATCTGTGAGGGAATTACTACGCGATGATACCCTCATAACACCATCTGCGAGGAAATACTACACCACGTGATGCCACTCATGACACCATCTGTAAGGGAAATTACTTACCACGTGATGCCCGTCATAACACCATCTGTGAAGGAATTACTATACCACGTGATGCCCGTCATAACACCATCTGTGAAGGAATTACTACACCACGTAATGCCCTCATAACACCACCTGTGAGGAATTACACTACGTCAATCCTCATAACACCATCTGTGAGGGAATTACTACATCACGTCAGGTCCCTCTTAACACCATCTGTGAGAATTACTACACCACGTGATGCCCCTCATGACACCATCTGTAGGGAACTACTACACCATGTGAAGCGCGACATAAAACCATCTGTGAGGAATTACTACACCATGTGATGCCCTCATAACACCATCTGTGATGGAATTACTACACCACGATGCCCTACACCATCTGTGAGGGAATTATGCACCATGTGATGCCCCTCATGACACCATCTGTGAGGGAATTACTACATCACGTCAGGTCCCCATAACACCATCTGTGAGGAATTACTACACCATGTGATGCCTCATGACAAAAATCTGAGGGAAATTTAAAATCATGATGCCCCTCATAACACCATCTGTGAGGTAAGTACTACATCATGTGATGCCCCTCATGACACCATCTGTGAGGGAATTACTACACCATGTGATGCTCCTCATGACACCATCTGTGAGGGAATTACTACGCGATGTGATACCCCTCATAACACCATCTGCGAGGGAAATACTACACCACGTGATGCCACTCATGACACCATCTGTAAGGGAATTACTTCACCACGTGATGCCCGTCATAACACCATCTGTGAAGGAATTACTATACCACGTGATGCCCGTCATAACACCATCTGTGAAGGAATTACTACACCACGTGATGCCCCTCATAACACCACCTGTGAGGAATTACTACACTACGTCAATTCCTCAACACCATCTGTGAGGAATTACTACATCACGTCAGGTCCCTCTAACACCATCTGTGAGGGAATTACTACACCACGTGATGCCCCTCATGACACCATCTGTGAGGGAACTACTACACCATTGAAACGCGACATAAAACCATCTGTGAGGGAATTACTACACCATGATGCCCCTCTAATAACACATCTGTGATGGAATTACTACACCACGTGATGCCCTCATAACACCATCTGTGAGGGAATTCATGCACCATGTGATGCCTCATGACACCATCTGTGAGGAATTACTACATCACGTCAGGTCCCTCATAACACCATCTGTGAGGAATTACTACACCATGTGATGCCCTCATGACAAAATCTGTGAGGGAATTACTACACCATGCGATGCCCCTCATAACACCATCTGTGAGGGAATTACTACACCATGTGATGCCCTCATGACACCATTGAGAGGAATTACTACACCATGTGATGCCAATCATGACACCATCTGTGAGGATTACTACACTAAGTGTTGCCCCTCATGACACCATCTGTGAGGAATTACTACACTATGTGACGCCATATTGACACCATCTGTGAGGATTAATACACCATGTGATGCCCTCATAACACCATCTGTGAGGAATTACTACACCACATGATGCACCTCATAACACCATCTGTGAGGGAAATACTATATCACGTCAGGTCCCTCATAACACATCTGTGAGGGAATTACTACACCACGTGATGCCCTCATAACACCATCTGTGAGGGAATTACTGCACCACGTGATGCCTCATAACACCATCTGTGAGGAATTACTGCAACACATGAGGCCTCATAACACCATCTGTGAGGGAATTACTACACCACATGATGCACCTCATAACACCATCTGTGAGGAAATACTATATCACGTCAGGTCCCTCATAACACTATCTGTGAGGGATTACTACACCACGTGATGCCCCCATAACACCATCTGTGAGGGAATTACTGCACCACGTGATGCCCTCATAACACCATCTGTGAGGGAATTACTGCAAAACATGAGGCCCTCATAAACCATCTGTGAGGGAATTACTACATTACGTCAGGCCCTCACAACACCATTCTGACGGAATTACTGCACCATGTGATGCCCTCATAACACATCATCTGTGAGGGAACTGCTATGGCCACGTGATGCCCCTCATAACACCATCTGTGAGGAATTACTACACCACGTCAAGCCCCTCATAACACCATCTCTGACGGAATTACTACACCACGTGAGGCCCTCATAACACCATCTGTGAGGAGTTATTACGTGTTTGCTGTTCAACACCTCAGTGCACAAGATCTACGTGACCTCCACCGTAAACATTAATCTATGTACGTTCACTGTACCTTTACTTTCTTTAATTAAGGCTTTTGTTAAACCACCAATGTATATAATAAATAATTTATGTAATGTATATTTTCAGTCTTCGAGCTGCAGAACTTTTCAATAAACCGTTAATTATTATTATATATTATTATATTATATAAACACAATTGAAGTGGAAGGTTACAACTAACGAGCCAGTATTCTCTCACGGGGAAAATACCTAAGGAGAGTTCTCTATGATGAAACTAAAACACGCAGTGAAATAATAAATTTATGTCTTAAGACCGAATTTACATAACAGATCTGGTCACTAATACAGTATTGTGTATAAATACGCTTATATTCTCTGGGAATGATATATTGCAAAAACAATTTGTCTGGACCCACTTTAGTGACACTGAACACTGACAAATGA
>NW_024748109.1:12673222-12680809 GCF_018991925.1 Homarus americanus
TGCTCTCTGTATACATATTGTATTGGATGTACAATGCAGCTTGGTGCTGGGAAGGCAGCATGGTTACAAACGTTGAGTAGAGAGAGCTGGTTGGTGAGGGTGCTCAGAGGAGGACCAGCTTGTGGGTCACCATGGTAGCCGGCCGGAGCGGGAGCCACCAGGCAGGAGAGGAGGAGGAGGTGTTGCTTGCTGGTAGCTGAAGGTAGAAAGAGCGGTCACCACGAGGTGTGGGTCGCCATGCTCGCCGGCTGGAGCGACGGCCGCCAGGCAGGAGTGGAGGAGGAGGTGTTGCTTGAAGACTGGCTGTGGGTAGAAAGAGCGGTCACCACGAGGTGTGGGTCGCCATGGTCGCCGGAGGTGTGGGTCGCCATGGTCGCCGACTGGAGCGAGGGCCGCCAGGCAGGAGCGGAGGAGGAGGTGTTGAGAGATGTTGCTTGCTGGTGGCGGTAAGTAGAATGAGGTAGGTCACCACGAGGTGAGGTCTTATATAGCGGGGGTAGGCGTGGCTTAATAGTTGACCTCAGTCGAGTAAGGTGGCGCTGGTAGCTGACCTAGACCACGAGGGCAGGCTGGTGAAATCGTGGGGTCGGCGACTCAGCGACAAAAGCGTTTGTAGGGGAGGAATCCACTACAAGAGGTTCTACTTTCCCATTAGTAAGAATTTTCACTGACTGACTGAGGAGATGTGTGGGTGGTTCTTGTGGTGTTGTATGAACCTAGGTGGGGAATTCGATGAACCAGATCGACCACATCCAAGCTCTGCGGTCAGTCACGGTAGTTTGGTAAATAGGGACACCTGTCTGCTCGCCGGCGGGTGGGTATCCACCCTGTGAGTAGCCAGCTATATTTTCCAACCACCATCACCACCAACCATCAACCACCATCCACCAACCAAGTGGCATCTTTTGACCCTGCAAAAGGAGTACTTTGTAACTATTGTTAAATTCTTCTCCGCCCTATCTAAACACTGCCTGAGATCGAATAAGGACTTACTATCAACACGGATGAACGAGCGGGAAGGGACAAGGCCACATGATCGCTTTCCTCACGGAGCACGTATCTAGACGTCATTCTGAGTTACTGACCGTGACTTACTGAGGCCCGGTCAATGCCTTCATACCTCAGGGCACTCGTCTGCCTCCCCCATGACGTAATCTATCCACGTATTTCTATTAGTTTCGTTGGGACACACGTAACATATTTTGAACAAGGAAACTATCCACAATAATGAATCGTGTCTACCTTAATTCGATAAAGTACATTTAAATTTCCATTGGCCTAGTTCAAAATGCTTCCACCCCCTGACTGAGGGCGTTGCATGGAGGCTTTGTTTTAACTCTCCACGAGACATCAGTGTTTCAGCCTGGCCTATTTATGTTTCCCTGTTCGACAGATCGGTCATATTTGTTCTAACATCTCTAAATATCACATTAAAATTTCTGAATATTATATATATATATATATATATATATATATATATATATATATATATATATATATATATATATATATATATATATATATATATATATATATATATATATATATATATATTACTACAGCACATCAAAACCCTCATAACACCATCTGTGAGGGAATTACTACACCACGTCAGGTCCCACATAACACCATCTGTGATGGAATTACTACACCACGTGATGCCCCCCATAACACCATCTGTGAGGGAATTACTACACCACGTAATACCCCTCATAACACCATCTGTGAGGGAATTCCTGTACCACGTAATACCCCTCATAACACCATCTGTGAGGGAATTCCTGTACCACGTAATACCCCTCATAACACCATCTGTGAGGGAATTACTACACCATGTGATGCCCCTCATGACACCATCTGTGACGGAATTACTACACCACATCAGGTCCCACATAGCACCATCTGTGAGGGAATTACTACACCACATCAGGTCCCACATAACACCATCTGTGACAGAATTACTACACCACGTGATGCCCCCCATAACACCATCTGTGATGGAATTACTACACCACGTGATGCCCCTCATAACACCATCTGTGAGGGAATTCCTGTACCACGTAATACCCCTCATAACACCATCTGTGAGGGAATTACTACACCATGTGATGCCCCTCATGACACCATCTGTGACGGAATTACTACACCATGTAATGCCCCTCATGACACCACCTGTGAGGGAAGTACTACTCCACATCAGGACCCTCATAACACCATCTGTGAGGTAATTACTACACCACGTGATGCCCCTCAATACACCAACTGTGAGGGAATTACTACACCATGTGATGCCCCTCATGACACCATCTGTGAGGGAATTACTACACCACGTAATGCCCCTCATGACACCATCTGTGAGGGAATTACTACATCATGTGATGCCCCTCATAACACCATCTGTGAGGTAAGTACTACATCATGTGATGCCCCTCATGACACCATCTGTGAGGGAATTCGCACCACGTAATACCCCCATAACACCATCTGCAGAGGAATGTCATACTATGATGCCCCTCATGACACCATCTGTGACGGAATTACTACACCATGTAATGCCCCTCATGACACCACCTGTGAGGGAAGTACTACTCCACATCAGGACCCTCATAACACCATCTGTGAGGTAATTACTACACCACGTGATGCCCCTCATAACACCAACTGTGAGGGATTTACTACACCATGTGATGCCCCTCATGACACCATCTGTGAGGGAATTACTACACCACGTAATGCCCCTCATGACACCATCTGTGAGGGAATTACTACATCATGTGATGCCCCTCATAACACCATCTGTGAGGTAAGTACTACATCATGTGATGCCCCTCATGACACCATCTGTGAGGGAATTACTACGCGATGATACCCTCATAACACCATCTGCGAGGGAATACTACACCACGTGATGCCACTATGACACCATCTGTAAGGGAATTATTACTTACCACGTGATGCCCGTGTCATAACACCACATCTGTGAAGGAATTACTATACCACGTGATGCCCGTCATAACACCATCTGTGAAGGAATTACTACACCACGTAATGCCCCTCATAACACCACCTGTGAGGGAATTACTACACTACGTCAATCCCCTCATAACACCATCTGTGAGGGAATTACTACATCACGTCAGGTCCCTCTTAACACCATCTGTGAGGGAATTACTACACCACGTGATGCCCCTCATGACACCATCTGTGAGGGAACTACTACACCATGTGAAGCGCGACATAAAACCATCTGTGAGGGAATTACTACACCATGTGATGCCCCTCATAACACCATCTGTGATGGAATTACTACACCACGTGATGCCCCTCATAACACCATCTGTGAGGGAATTCATGCACCATGTGATGCCCCTCATGACACCATCTGTGAGGGAATTACTACATCACGTCAGGTCCCTCATAACACCATCTGTGAGGGAATTACTACACCATGTGATGCCCCTCATGACAAAATCTGTGAGGGAATTACTACATCATGTGATGCCCCTCATAACACCATCTGTGAGGTAAGTACTACATCATGTGATGCCCCTCATGACACCATCTGTGAGGGAATTACTACACCATGTGATGCTCCTCATGGACAGTTCATCTGTGAGGGAATTACTACGCGATGATACCCCTCATAACACCATCTGCGAGGAAATACTACACCACGTGATGCCACTCATGACACCATCTGTAAGGGAATTACTTCACCACGTGATGCCCGTCATAACACCATCTGTGAAGGAATTACTATACCACGTGATGCCCGTCATAACACCATCTGTGAAGGAATTACTACACCACGTAATGCCCCTCATAACACCACCTGTGAGGGAATTACTACACTACGTCAATCCCCTCATAACACCATCTGTGAGGGAATTACTACATCACGTCAGGTCCCTCTTAACACCATCTGTGAGGGAATTACTACACCACGTGATGCCCCTCATGACACCATCTGTGAGGGAACTACTACACCATGTGAAGCGCGACATAAAACCATCTGTGAGGGAATTACTACACCATGTGATGCCCCTCATAACACCATCTGTGATGGAATTACTACACCACGTGATGCCCCTCATAACACCATCTGTGAGGGAATTCATGCACCATGTGATGCCCCTCATGACACCATCTGTGAGGGAATTACTACATCACGTCAGGTCCCTCATAACACCATCTGTGAGGGAATTACTACACCATGTGATGCCCCTCATGACAAAATCTGTGAGGGAATTACTACACCATGCGATGCCCCTCATAACACCATCTGTGAGGGAATTACTACACCATGTGATGCCCCTCATGACACCATCTGTGAGGGAATTACTACACCATGTGATGCCAATCATGACACCATCTGTGAGGGATTACTACACTAAGTGTTGCCCCTTATGACACCATCTGTGAGGGAATTACTACACTATGTGACGTCAATATTGACACCATCTGTGAGGGATTAATACACCATGTGATGCCCCTCATAACACCATCTGTGAGGGAATTACTACACCACATGATGCACCTCATAACACCATCTGTGAGGGAAATACTATATCACGTCAGGTCCCTCATAACACTATCTGTGAGGGAATTACTACACCACGTGATGCCCCTCATAACACCATCTGTGAGGGAATTACTGCACCACGTGATGCCCCTCATAACACCATCTGTGAGGGAATTACTGCAACACATGAGGCCCCTCATAACACCATCTGTGAGGGAATTACTACACCACATGATGCACCTCATAACACCATCTGTGAGGGAAATACTATATCACGTCAGGTCCCTCATAACACTATCTGTGAGGGAATTACTACACCACGTGATGCCCCTCATAACACCATCTGTGAGGGAATTACTGCACCACGTGATGCCCCTCATAACACCATCTGTGAGGGAATTACTGCAAAACATGAGGCCCCTCATAATACCATCTGTGAGGGAATTACTACATTACGTCAGGCCCCTCACAACACCATCTGTGACGGAATTACTGCACCATGTGATGCCCCTCATAACACCATCTGTGAGGGAACTGCTATGGCCACGTGATGCCCCTCATAACACCATCTGTGAGGGAATTACTACACCACGTCAAGCCCCTCATAACACCATCTCTGACGGAATTACTACACCACGTGAGGCCCCTCATAACACCATCTGTGAGGGAGTTATTACGTGTTTGCTGTTCAACACCTCAGTGCACAAGATCTACGTGACCTCCACCGTAAACATTAATCTGTATGTTCACTGTATGTTCCTTTACCTTTCTTTAATTAAGGCTTTTGTTAAACCACCAATGTATATAATAAATAATTTATGTGCAATGTATATTTTCAGTCTTCGAGCTGCAGAACTTTTTCAATAAACCGTTAATTATTATTATTATTATTATTATATATTATATAAACACAATTGAAGTGGGAAGGTTACAACTAACGAGCCAGTATTCTCTCACGGGGGAAAATACCTAAAGGAGAGTTCTCTATGATGAAACTAAAACACGCAGTGAAATAATAAATTTATGTCTTAAGACCGAATTTACATAACAGATCTGGTCACTAATACAGTATTGTGTATAAATACGCTTATATTCTCTGGGAATGATATGGTGCAAAAAAACAATTTGTCTGGACCCACTTTAGTGACACTGAACACTGACAAATAGTTGTGACACTGAACACTGACACAACACACAGTTGTGACCATGCACACTGAAACACAGTTGTGACCCTGAACACTGACACACAGTTAGGACACTCAACACTGGCACACAGTTGTGACCCTGAACACTGACACATAGTTGTGACCCTGAACACTGACACACAGTTGTGATCCCGAACAGTGACACATAGTTGTGACCCTGAACACTGACAGACAGTTTTGACCCTGCACACTGACACACAGTTGTGGTCCCTTACACTGAAACACAGTTGTGACCCTGAACACTGACACAGTTGTGACCCTGCACATTGACAGAGAGTTGTGACCCTGAACACTGTTTGGTTGTGACCTGAACACTGTCACACAGTTGTGTCCCTGAACACTGACACACAGTTGTGACCCTGCAAACTGACACATACTGTAGTTGTGACCCTGAACACTGACTCACAGTTGTGACCCTGAACACTGACACAAAGTTGTGATCCCAAACACAGTTGTGATCCTAAACTTTGACACACACAGTTGTGACCCTGAACACTGACACACAGTTGTGACCCTGAACACTGACACATAGTTGTGACCCTGAACACTGACACAAAGTTGTGACCCTGAACACTGACACACAGTTGTTGTAGGTTATGTATCTAAGCTACTGTGCCGAGTAGCAACCCTGTACATAAGCTACTGTGCCGAGTAGCATTTATATATATAATCACGTGGCACCATTGCCCCGAGGCTGCCATATGGCAAGGCAGCCTCAGTCTGACTGTGTGAGCCGTGCATGGCACACGCGAGTCACCACTTGTATTTCTCTCATCCATAATAAACGGACTCAGTGTTACTCAGTGTTTCCCTAGCCATCACTGCATTCTTCAGGGCACACTAGTAACTCAGTTGTGACCCTGAAAACTGACACATAGTTGTGACCCTGAACACTGACACACAGTTAGGACCCTGAACACTGACATACAGTTGTGACCCTGAACACTGACACACAGTTGTGACCCTGAACACTGACACATAGTTGTGACCCTGAACACTGACACAAAGTTGTGACCCTGAACACTGACACACAGTTAGGACCCTGAACACTGACACACAGTTGTGACCCTGAACACTGACACATAGTTATGACCCTGAACACTGACACACAGTTTTGTGATCCCAAACACTGACACATAGTTGTGACCCTGAACACTGACACACAGTTGTGAATCTGCACACTGACACATAGTTGTGACCCTGAACACTGAAACAGTCGTGATCCTGAACACTGACACACAGTTGTGACGCTGAACACTGACACACAGTTGTGACCCTGTACACTGACACACAGTTGTGACCCTGCACACTGACACACAGCTGTGACCCTGAACACTGACACACAGTTGTGACCCTGAACACTGACACACAGTTGTGACCCTGCACACTGACACACAGTTGTGACCCTGAACACTGACACACAGTTAGCAACTTTGGGTACTGATACACCGGTGCTGACCTGCATACTGACACGCAGTTGTGACCCTAAACACTGGCACAGTTGTGACCCACGAACACTGACGCACAGTTGTTTCACTGAACAATCAACGCAGTTGCCCGGCCTGAACACTGACACACAGTTGTGACCCTGCTGCCTGACACACAGTTGTGACCCTAAACACTGATACACAGTTGTGTCCTTGAACACTGACACACAGTTGTTTCACTGAACAATGACACAGTTGTGACCATGAACACTGACACACAGTTGTGACCCTGAACACTGAAACACAGTTGTGACCCTGAACACTGACACACAGTTGTGACTTTGAACACTGACATACAGTTGTGACCCTGCACACTGACACATAGTTGTGACCCTGAACACTGACACACTTTTGACCCTGCACACTGACACAG
>NW_024748109.1:12680908-12758668 GCF_018991925.1 Homarus americanus
GTTGTGACCCTGAACACTGACACACAGTTGTGACCCTGCACATACACACAGTTGTGACCCTGAACACTGACACACAGTTGTGACCTGAACACTGACACACAGTTGTGACCCTGAACACTGACACAAGTTTGAACCCTGAACACTGACACACAGTTGTGACCCGAACACTGACACATAGTTGTGACCCTGAACACTGACACACAGTTGTGACCCTGAACACTGACACACAGTTGCAGTCCCTTGCACAAACACAGTTGTGACCCTGAACACTGACACAGTTGTGACCCTGCACTGACACAGTTGTGACCCTGAACACTGACACGTTGTGACCCTGAACACTGACACACAGTTGTGACCCTGAACACTGACACACAGTTGTGACCCTCAACACCGACATACGAGTTGTGACCTGAACACTGACACACAGTTGTGACCCTGAACACTGACACACAGTTGTGATCCCAAACACAGTTGTGACCCTGAACACTGACACACACAGTTGTGACCCTGAACACTGACACAGTTGTGACCCTGAACACTGACACACAGTTGTGACCCTGAACACTGACACACAGTTGTGACCCTGAACACTGACACACAGTTGGTAGCCGTGACTAGCACTGTATGAGTGCAACCACATAAGCTACTGTGCCAGTAAACGTTATATATATAATCACTGACACCATTGCCCTGACGCCCTACACAAGGCAACCTGAACACTGACACATAGCAGCCCTGCATGGCACACGCAGTCACCACTTGTTCTCATCCATAATAAACTGACACAGTGTTACACAGTGTTTCCTGCCACACTGCATTCTTCAGGGCACACTGTAACACAGATGTGACCCTGAACACTGACACATAGTTGTGAAAGTGAACACTGACACACAGTTGTGAACCTGAACACTGACACACAGTTGTGATCCCGAACACTGACACATAGTTATGACCCTGAACAGTGACACACAGTTGTGATCCCGAACACTGACACATAGTTGTGACCCTGAACACTGACACACAGTTGTGAACCTGCACACTGACACATAGTTGTGACCCTGAACACTGACACGCAGTTGTGATCCTGAACACTGACACACAGTTGTGACCATGAACTCTGACACACAGTAGTGACCCTGAACACTGACACAGAGCTATGACCCTGAACACTGACACACATTTGTGACCCTGAACACTGACATACAGTTGTGACCCTGAACAGTGACACACAGTTGTGACGCTGAACACTGACACATAGTTGTGACCCTGAATACTGACACACAGTTGTGACCCTGAACACTGACACACAGTTGTGATCCCGAACACTGACACATAGTTGTGACCCTGAACACTGACACACAGTTGTGACCCTGAACACTGACACACAGTTGTGAACCTGCAAACTGACACATAGTTGTGACCATGAACACTGACACAAAGTTGTGACCCTGAACACTGACACACAGTTGTGACCCTGAACACTGACACACAGGTGTGACCCTGTACGCTGACACACAGTTGTGACCCTGAATACTGACACACAGTTGTGACCCTGAACACTGACACACAGCTGTGACCCTGCACACTGACACATAGTTGTGACCCTGAACACTGACACATAGTTGTGACCCTGAACAATGACACACAGTTGTGACCCTAAACACTGACACACAGTTGTGATCCCGAACACTGACACACAGTTGTGACCCTGAACACTGACACATAGTTGTGACCCTGAACACTAACACACAGTTGTGACTCTGAACACCGACACACAGTTGTGACCCTGAACACTGACACACAGTTGTTACCCTGCACACTGACACAGAGTTGTGGCCCTGAAAACTGACACAGTTGTGACCCTGCACACTGACACACAGTTGTGACCCTGAGCACTGACACAACAGTTGTGACCCTGAACACTGACACACAGTTGTGTCCCCAAACACTGACACACAGTTTTGACCCTGAACTTTGACACACAGTTGTGACCCTGAACTCTGACACACAGTTGTGAACCCTGAACACTGACACACAGTTGTGACCCTGAACACTGACACACTGTTGTGATCCCGAACACTGACACACAGTTGTGACCCCGAACACTGACCCACAGTTATGACCCTGAACACTGACACACAGTTGTGTCCCTGTGACACTGACACACAGTTGTGACCCTGAACACTAACACACAATTGTGGCCCTGAACACTAACACACAGTTGTGACTCTGAACACCGACACACAGTTGTGGCGCTGAACATTGACACACAGATGTCACCCTGAAGACTGACACATAGTTGTGACCCTGAACACTGAAACAGTTGTGACCCTGAACACTGACACACAGTTGTGTCCCTGCACACTGACACACAGTTGTGACACCTGAACACTGACACACATTGGGTGACCCTGAACACTGACACACAGTTGTAACCCTGATCACTGACACACAGTTGTGACCCTGAACACTGACACAGATTGTGACCCTGAACACTGACATACAGATGTGTCCCTGAACACTGACACACAGTTGTGGCCCTCAACACTGACACACAGTTGTGACCCTGAACACTGACACACAGTTGTGACCTAAACACTGACACACAATTGTGACACAGAACGGCGGCGGTGCGGCCCTGAACACCTGGCACACAGTTGTGACCCTTAACGCTGAAACACAGTTTGTGACCGCGAACACTGACACACAGATGTGACCTGAACACTGTCACATCGTTTGTGACCCTGAACAGTGACGCTGGTTGTGACCCTGCACACTGACACATAGTTGTGACCCTGAACACTGACACACAGTTGTGACCCTGCACACTGACACACAGTTGTGGTCCCTTACACTGACACACAGTTGTGATCCTGAACACTGACACACAGTTGTGACCCTGAATACTGAGACACAGTTGTGACCCTGAACACTGACACACATTGTTACCCGGAACAACGAAACACAGTTGTGACCCTGAACACTGAAACAGTTGTGACCTTGAAAACTGACACACAGTTGTGATGCTGAACACTGACACACAGTTGTGACCCTGAACACTGACACATAGTTGTGATCCCGAGCACCGACGCATAGTTGTGACTCGAACACTGACACATAGTTGTGAAACTGCACACTGACACATAGTTGTGACCCTGAACACTGACACAAAGTTGTGATCCTAAACACTGACACACAGTTGTGACCCTGAACCCTAACACATAGTTGTGATCCTGAACACTGACACATAGATGTGATCCCGAACACTGACACATAGTTGTGATCCCGAATACTGACACACAGTTGTGACCCTGAACACTGACACACAGTTGTGCCCCTGAACACTGATACACAGTCGTGACCCTAAACACTGACACACAGTTGTGACCCTGAACACTGACACAGTTGTAATCACGAACACACACACAGTTGTGACCCTGAACACTGATTAATAATAATTCCCAGACCCTGGAATACTGACACAAGTTGTGACCCTGAACATCGGATACAGTTAGACCCCAAAACACTACACACAGTTGTGACACCTGAACACTGACACATTGGGTGACCCTGAACACTGACACACAGTTGTAACCCCTGAACACTCAGACACACACAGTTGTGACTTGAACACTGACACACAGTTACAGACTTGAACACTGACACACAGGTGTGAATTTTGAACACTACTACACAGTTGCACTCTTGAACACGACACACAGTTAACCCCTGAACACTGACACACAAAGTTGCATCTCTGAACACTGACACACAGTGTGACCCCTGAACACTGACACACAGTTGTGACCACATGAACACTGACACACAGTTGTGACCATAAACACTGACACACAGTTGCGACCCCTGCACACTGATCACATAGTTGTGACCCTGCACACTGACGCAGCAGAGTTGTGACTTGAACACTGTCACAGTTGTGACTCCCCAAACACTGGCACACAGTTGCAAGCTCCCTGAACACTGACACACAGCCAGACCTGAACACTGGAAACAGTTGCATCTCTGAACACTGACACACATGCTGTGTCCTGCACACTGGACACACAGACACCTGAACACTGGACACACATTAAGACCTCTGAACACTGGACACACAGTTGCAACCCTGATCACGACACACAGTTGTGACTCTGAACACTGACAATACAGGACAGACCCCTGAACACCGACATACAGATGTGTCCCTGAACACTGACACATGCTGTGGCCCTCAACACCGACACACACAGCTGTGAACCTGAACACTGACACACAGTTGCAATTCCGCACACTGATACACTGTTGTGAATTTTAAACACTGACACACAGTTGTGACTCCTGAACACTGACACACAGCGTTGTTCTGAACACTGACACATTTAGACCCTGAACACTGACACACACAGTTGTTCCCTGAACACTGACACACGGTTGTGACCCTGAACACTGACACACGGTTGTGACCCCTGCACAATGGCACACAGTCGCGGGACTTAACACTGACAGAGCAGACCCCTGCACACTGACACACAGTTGTGACCCTAAACACTGTCACACAGCCAGACTCCCGAACGCGACACACAAGTTGCTCTTGCAGCATGGACACAGAGTTGTGACCATGAACACTGACACACAGTTGTGACCCTAAATGGATAATACAGTTGTGACCCCTGCACACTGACACATAGTTGTGACCTGAACACTGACACATAGTTGTGACCCTGAACAATGACACACAGTTGTGACTCTAAACACTGACACACAGTTGTGATCCCTAACACTGACACACAGTTGTGACCTGAACACTGACACACATAGTTGTGACCCCTGAACACTCAACACACAGTTGTGACCTGAACACCCCACACACAATAGCTGAAGCCAGACCCCTGAACACTGACACACAGTTGTTACTGCACACTGACATACAGAAAGTGCTGTTCTGGAAACCGACACAACAGAAGTTGCACTCCTGAACACTGACACACAGTTGTGTCTCAAACACTGGGACACAGTTTGACCGAACTTTGACACACAGTTGTGACCCTGAACTCTAATACACAGCCAGAACTTGAAACACGTGACACAGTTGTGATTCTTTGAACACTGACACACTGTTGTGATCCTGAACACGATACACAGTTGTGACCCTGAACACTGACCCACAGTTATGACTCTGAACACTGACACAGTTGTGTCCCTGTGATACTGACACACACAAAGTTGTGACCCTGAACACTGCAACACACAATTGTGGGTCTCAACACTCAACACACAAGTTGTGACTCTGAACACCGACACACAGTTGTGGCGCTGAACACACACACACAGATGTCACCCCTGAAGACTGACACATAGTTGTGACCCTGAACACTGAAACAGTTGTGACTCTTAGAATTGACGACACACAGTTGTGTCCCTGCACACTGACACACAGACACCTGGAACACGGACACACATTGGGGTGATCTCTGAACACCGACACACAGTTGTAACCCTGATCACTGACACACAGTTGTGACCTTTTAAACACTGACACAGATTGTGACCCCTGAACACTGGACATACAGATGTCCTGAACACTGACACACAGTTGTGCCCTCAACACTGACACACACACACACAGCTGTGACCCTGAACACTGACACAGTTGTGACCCTGCACAATTGATATAACACAGACCCTTGAACACTGACACACAGTTGTGACTGAACACTGACACACACAGTTGCAGGACCTGAACACCATTTTCACATTTGTGACCCCTGAACACTGACACACAGTTGTGACCTGAACACTGACACACGGTTGCACCCCTGAACACTGGACACACGGTTGTGACCCCTGCACACTTATCAGCAGTCGTGACCCTGAACACTGACAGAGTTGTGACCCTGCACACCGACACACAGCCAGACCCTAAACACTGTCACACAGTTAGACCCCTGAACGCTGACACACACAGACCCCTATGATGACACAGAGTTGTGACCATGAACACTGACACACAGTTGTGACCCCTGAACACTGACACACAGTTGTGACCCCACACTGACACATAGTTGTAATCTCTGAACACTGACACATAAGCCAGACCTGAACAATGACACACAGCAGACTCCTAAACACTGACACACAGTTGTGATCCCGAACACCGACACACAGTTGTGACCCTGAACACGACACACAGTTGCACTTGAACACCAACACACAAAGTTGTGACTCTTGAACACGACACACACAGTTGTGACCCTGAACACTGACACACAGTTGTTACCTGCACACTGACACAGAGCCAGGCCCTGAAAACTGACACAGCAGACCCCTGCACACTGACACACAGTTGTGACTCTGGAGCACTGACACAACAGTTGTGACCCTGAACACTGACACACAGTTGTGTCCCCAAACACTGACACACAGTTTGACTCCTGAACTCTTGACACACAGCCAGGACCCTGAACTCTGACACACAGTTGTGAACCCTGAAATTGACACACAGTTGTGGACTTGAACACTGACACACTGCTGTGATCCTGAACACTGACACACAGCCAGACCCCTGAACACTGACCCACAGTTATGACCCCTGAACACTGACACACAGTTGTGTCCCCAGGACACTGACACACAGTTGTGACCCTGAACACCAACACACACAATTGTGGCCCTGAACACTAACACACAGTTGTGACTTGAACACCGACACACAGTTGTGGTGCTGAACATTACACACAGATGTCACCCCTGAAGACTGGACACATAGTTGTGACCCTGAACACTGAAACAGTTGTGACCCTAAACACTGACACAGTTGTGACCTTTGAACCCTGAAACAGTTGTACCCCTGAACACTGACACACAGTTGTGACCCTGAACACTGACACACAGTTGTGACCCTGGAACACTGACACACAATTGCACCCTGGAACACCGACACAGCCAGACTCTGAACACTGACACACACAGCCAGGACTTGAACACTGACACACAGTTGTGACCCAGAACACTGAAACCACAGCAGACTCCTGAACAACTGACACACAGTTGCATCTCTGAACACTGACACAGTTGCATCTGAACACTGACACACAGTTGTGACCCCTGAACACTGACACACTGTTATGTCCCTGTGACACTGACACACAGTTAAATTCCCCAGACACTGACACACAAAGCGACTTAAACACTGTCACAAATTTGTGACCCTGAACACTGACACAGCTGTGATCCTGAACACCGACACACACCAGACTCCCTGAACATTGACACAGTTGTGACTCCTGAACACTGACACAAAGTTGTGACCCTGAACATTGACACAGTTGTGATCCTGAACACTGACACACAATTCCTGAACACTAACACACACAGGGCCAGGACTCTGAACAATCGACACACAGTTGTGACGCTGAACATTGATACACAGATGTCACTCCTGAAGACCGGACACACAGTTGTGACCCGGAACACTGGAAACAGTTGTGACCCTAAATACTGACACACACAGTTGTAACCTTGAACCCTGTAACAGTTTTACTCCTTGAACACTGACACACACAGTTGTGACCCTGAACATTCCCGACACAAAGCCAGGACTTGCACACTGACACAGTTGTGACCCTGCACATTGGACAGATGTCACCTCTGAATGACTGACACACAGTTGTGATCCTGGAACACCGACACACAGTTGTGATCCTGAACACTGACACACAGTTGTCACCCCTGAACACTGACACACAGTGCCAGACTCCTGAACACCGACACAGTTGTAACCCCTGAACACTGACACACATTTGTGACTCTGGAACACTGCACACACAGTTGTGATCACGAACACTAACACACAGTTGCATCCTTTAAACACACGACACACACTTGCACTTAGAACACTGACACACAGTTGTAACTCTTGAACACGACAATTCAGATGTCACCCTGAACTCCTGACACACAGTTGTGATCACGAACACTAACACACAGTTGTGACCCTGGAACACTTGACACACAGTTGTGACCCCTGAACACCAACAATACGCAGTTGTGACCCTGTGCACTGGACACACAGCCAGACCCTGAACACTGACACACAGCCAGACCTTGAACACTGACACACTTGTGACCCCTGAACACTGACACACAGTTGTGACCCTGAACACAAAACAGTTGTGTCCCTGCACACTCTACACACAGCCAGACATCTTGAACACTGACACACAGGTGACTCTTAAACACTGACACACAGTTGTGACCCTGAACACTGACACACAGTTGTAACCCCGAACAGACTGACACACAGTTGTGACCCTGAACACTGACACACAGTTGTGACCCTGAACACTGACACACAGTTGTGACCATGAACACTGACACAGCCAGGACCATGAACACTGACACAGCAGACCCCCACTGACACACACAGTTGTGACCCCTGAACACTGACACACAGCCAGACTATGAACACCGACACACAGTTGTGACCATGAACACTGACACACAGTTGTGACCCTGAACACTGACACACAGCCAGACCCCACACTGACACATACAGACCCCTGCACACCGGACGCAGAGTTGTGACTTGAACACGTCACACAGCCAGACCTCAAACACTGGCACACAGTTGTGTCCTTGAACACTGACACACAAGTTGCATTCCTAGACTGAAACAGTTGTGACCCTGAACACTGACACAGCGGTGTCCTGCACACTGACACACAGTTGTGACACCTGAACACTGACACACATTGGGTGACCCTTGAACACTGACACACATTTGTAACCCTGATCACTGACACATGAAGTTGTGACCCCTGAACACTCGACACAGATTTCAGACCCTGAACACTGACATACAGATGTGTGTCCCTGAACACCGACACACAGTTGTGGCCTCAACACTGACACACAGCCAGACCCTGAACACTGACACACAGCTGTGACCCCTGCACACCGGATACATCGCCAGACCTGAACACTGACACACAGCCAGACTCCTGAACACTGACACACAGTTGTGACCCTGAACACTGACACACATTTGCATCTTTAACACTGACACACAGTTGTATTCCCTGGAACACTGACACACGGTTGTGACCCTGAACACTGACACACGGTTGTGACCAGAATACTGACACACACACAGCCGTGACCTGAACAGACTGACAGAGTTTGTGACCCTGCACACTGACACACAGTTGTGATCTCTAAACACTGTCACACAGTTAGACCCTGAACGCTGACACACAGTTGTGACCCCATTGACACAGAGTTAAAAATTATGAACACTGACACATGCTGTGAATTCTGAACACGACACAGCAGACCCCACACTGACACATAGTTGTGACTCCCTGGAACACTGACACATAGTTGTGACCCCCTGAACAACGACACACAGTTGTGACCCTAAACACTGACACACAGTTGTGATCCTGAACACTGACACACAAAGTTGTATCTCAACACTGACACATAGTTGTGACCATGAACACTACCACATAAAGCGACTCTGGAACAATTTATCACACAGTTGTGACTCCTGGAACACTGGATTACACAGTTGTTACCCCTGCACACTGACACAGAGTTGTGGCTCTGAAAACTGACACACACAGTTGTGACCCCTGCACACTGACACAGCCAGGACTTGAGCACTGACACAAACAGTTGTGACTCTGAACACCGACACACAGTTGTGTCCCCAAACACTGACACACAGTTTGACCTCTGAACTTTGACACACAGTTGCACCCTGAACCTGACACACAGTTGTAACCCCTGAAATGACACACAAAGTTGTGACCCTTAACACCGACACACTGTTGTGATCCTAAACACTGACACACACAGTTGTGACCCCAACACTGACCCACAGTTAAGACCTCCTGAACACTGACACACAGTTGTGTCCTGTGACACTGACACACACAGTTGTGACCCTGAACACTAACACACAATTGTGGCCCTGAACACTAACACACAGTTGTGACTCTTGAACACCGACACAGTTGTGGCGCTGAACATTGACACACACAGATGTCAAATTCCCTGAAGACTGACACACAGTTGTGACCCTGAACACTGAAACAGTTGTGACTCCTGAACACTGACACACAAAGCCAGACCCTGAACACTGACACACTGTGCTGGACCCCTGAACACTGACACACATTTGTGAATTCTGAACACTGACACACAGTTGTGACCTGAACATCGAATAATAATGGTTGTAGACTCTTAATTGACACACGGCCAGACCCTGCACACTGACACACAGTCGCATCTCTGAACACTGACAGAGTCGTGACCCACACTGACACACAGTTGTGACTCCTAAACACTGTCACACAGTTGTGACCTGAACGCTGACACAAAGTTGTGACCCCAAGTACTGACACAGAGTTGCACTTGAACACTGACACATGAAGCAGACCTGAACACTGACACACAAAGTTGCATTCCCCACACTGACACATAGTTGCACCCTGAACACTAACACATAGTTGTGACCTGAACAATGACACACAGCAGACCCCTAAAACACCGACACAGTTGTGATCCGAACACTGACACACAAGCCAGACTGGAACACTGACACACATAGTTGTGACCCTGAACACTAACACACAGTTGTGACTCTAGAACACCGACACAAAGTTGTGACCCTGAACACCGAGACACAGTTGTGCCACTTCTGCACACTTATCGACAGAGTTGTGGCCCTGAAAAACTGACACAGTTGTGACCCTGCACACGACACACAGTTGTGACTCCTGAGCACTGACACACAACAGTTGTGACCCTGAACACTGACACACAGTTGTGTCCCCAAACACGACACACAGTTTTGACTCCTGAACTTTGACACACAGTTGTGACTCCCTGAACTCTGACACACAGTTGTGAACCTGGGAACACTGACACACAGTTGCACTTGAACACTGACACACTGTTAGATCCCAACACGACACACAGTTGTGACCTTGAACACCGACCCACAAAGTTATGACCCTGGAACACTGACACACAGTTGTGTCCTCAGACACTGACACACAGTTGTGACCCTGAACACTAACACACAATTGTGGCCCTGAACACCAACACACAGTTGTGACTCTGGAACACCGACACACAGTTGTGGCATGACACACAGATGTCACCCTGCACTGACACATAGTTGTGACCCTGAACACTGAAACAAACAGACTCTGAAACACGACACACACAGTTGTACCCCTGGAATACTGACACACAGTTGTGACCCTGAACACTGACACACAGACCCTGAACACTGACACACAGTTGCACCCTGAACACTGACACACACGGTTGTGACCCCTGAACACTGACACACGGTTGCACCCCAGCACACTGGACACACAGTCGTGACCCTGGAACACCGACAGAGTTGTGACCCCTGCACACGACACACAGCCAGACCTAAAACACTGTCAACAACAAGCACAGTTGTAACTCTGAACGCTGACACACAGCCAGACCCCAAGTACGAATACAGAGCCAGACCATGAACACTGACACACAGCCAGACCCTAACACTGACACACAGCAGACCCCGCACACTGACACATAGCTGTGACCTGGAACACCAACACATAGCTGTGACCCCTGAACACACACAATACAGTTGTGACCCCAAACACTGACACACAGTTGTGATCCTGTACCACGGCCACACAAGGACCCTGAACACCGACACATAGTTGTGACCCTGAACACCAACACACACACAGTTGTGACTCTGAACACTCACAGGCCACAGCGTTGTGACCCTGAACACTGACACACAGTTGTTACCCCTGCACACTGGACACAGAGCTGTGGCCCTGAAACTGACACAGTTAGACCTCCCTGCACACTGACACACAAAGGTAGACTGAGCACTGACACAACAGCAGACCTGAACACTGACACACAGTTGTGTCCCCAAACACGACACACAGTTTTGACTGAACTTGACACACAGCAGGACCCTGAAATCCTGACACACAGTGTGAACCCGAACACTGACACAGTTGTGACCCTGAATGGCCGACACACCGTTGTGATCCTGAACACTGACACACACAGGACCCCTGAACACTGACCCACAGTTAAGGACCCCTGAACACTGACACACACAGTTGTGTCCCTGTGACACTGACACACAGTTGTGACCCTGAACACTAACACACACCAGGCCTCCTGGAACACTAACACACACAGTTGTGACTTGAACACCGACACAAAGCGGCGCTGAACATTGACACACAGATGTCACCCCTGAAGACTGACACATACAGACTCTGAACACTGAAACAGTTGTGACCCTAAACACTGACACAGTTGTGACCTCGAACTTGAAACAGTTGTACCCTGAACACTGACACACAGTTGTGACCCCTGAACACTGACACACAGTTGCACTCTGAACACTGACACACACACCAGACCCTGAACACTGACACATTTAGACCCTGAACACTGACACACAGTTAGACCCCTGAACACTGACACGCAGTTGTGACCCAGAACACTGGAACCACAGTTGTGACCCTGAACACTGACACACAGCCAGACCCTGAACACTGACACACAGTTGTGACCCCGAACACGACACAGTTGTGACCTGAACACGACACACAGCAGACCCCTGAACACTGACAGACACTGTTATGTCCCTCAGACACTGGACACAGTTGCACTCCCCAGACACTGGACACATGCCAGACTCTGAACACCGTCACAAATTTAGATCCTGAACACGACACAGCCAGATCCTTGAACACTGACACACACCAGACCCTGAACATTGACACACAGTTGTGACCCCTGAACACTGACACAAAGCAGACCCCTGAACATGACACACAGTTAGATCCTGAACACTGACACACACCAGACCCTTGAACACCAACACACAGTTGTGACTCTGAACACTGGAAACAGTTAGACCCCAAATACTGACACACAGCTGTAACCTTGAACCCTGTAAGTTTTAATTCTGAACACTGACACACACAGTTGTGACCCTGAACACTGACACAAAGTTGCACTCTGCACACTGACACACACAGTGCCAGACCTGCACATTGACACACACAGATGTCAAATTCTGAACACTGACACACAGTTGTGACCCCGAACACTGAAACAGTTGTGACCCCAAATACGACACACAAAGTTGTAACCTTGAACCCTGTAAATAGCTTTTACCCTGAACACTGACACACAGTTGTGACCCTGAACACTGACACAAAGTTGTGACTCTGCACACTGACACACAGCCAGACTCCTGCACATTGACACACAGATGTCACCCCTGAACACTTGACACACACAGTTGTGATCCTGAACACCGACACACAGTTGTGATCCTGAACACTGACACACAGTTGTCACCCCTGAACACTGACACACAGCGACCCCTGAACACTGACACACACAAAGCTAAACTCCCGAACACCGACACACATTTGTGACTCTGAACACCGACACACACAGTTGCACGCTGGAACACTGACACACAGTTGTGAATTCTTAAACACCGGTGAAACAGTTGTGACCCTAAATACTGACACAGTTGTAACCCTGAACCCCTGTAACAGTTTTACCCTGAACACTGACACACACACAGTTGTGACCCTGAACACTGACACAAAGTTAGACTCCTGCACACTGACACACAGTTGTGGACCCCACACACAGATGTCACCCTAACACTGACACACAGTTGTGACCCTGGAACACTTTCTCGAAACAGTTGTGACCTCTAAATACTGACACACAGTTGTAACCTTGAACCCTGTAAATAGTTTTTACTCCTGAACACTGACACAGTTACAGACCTGAACACGCACACAAAGTTGTGACCCCTGCACACTGACACATGTTGTGACTCTGCACATTGGACACAACATGATGTCACCCCTGAACACTGACACACAAAGGGATCCCGAACACTGACACACAGTTGTGATCCTGAACACTGACACACAGTTGTCACCCCTGAACACTGACACACAGTTGTGACCCCTGAACACCGACACACGTTGTAACCCCGAACACTGACACACATTGTGACTCTGAACACTGACACACACAGATCACGAACACTAACACACAGTTGTGACCCCTGAACACTGACACACACACTCTCAGGACCCTGAACACTGACACACAGTTGTAACCCCTGAACACTGACACCCAGATGTCACCCCTGAACTCCTGACACACAGCCAGGATCACGAACACAACACACAGCCAGACCCCTGAACACGACACACAGCCAGACCCTGAACACTAACACACAGTTGTGACCCTGAGCACTGACACACAGTTGTGACCCTGAACACGGACACACAGTTGTGACCCTGAACACTGACACACAGTTGTGACTCTGAACACTGACACAGTTGTAACCTCGAACACTGACACACAGTTGTGACTTGAACACGGACACACAAAGTGTGGATCACGAACACTAACACACAGTTGTGATCCTGAACACTGACACACAAAGTTGTGACTCTGAACACTAAACACACACAGTTGTGACCCTGAACACTGACACACACACACAGTTGTAACCCTGAACACTGACACACAGTTGTGACTCTGAACACTGACACACAGTTGTGATCACGAACACTAACACACAGCAGACCCTGAACACCGACAATAGCTGTGACCCCTGAACACTGACACACAGTTGTGACCCTGAACACTGGACACACAGTTGTGACCCTGAACACTGACACACAGATGTCACCCGAACACTGACACACAGTTGTGACTCGAACACCGACACACAGTTGTGATCCTGATCACTGACACACAGTTGTGACCCTGATCACTGACACACAGTTGTGACTCCTGGGGAACACTGACACACCCAGTTGTGACCTGAACACTGACACACACTGTCATGACCTGACATTGACACAGCAGATTCTGAACATTGACACACAGTTGTGACCCTGAACACTGACACACAGTTGTGACCCCTGGAACACTGATACACAGTTGTGACTCCTGAACACTGACACACAGTTGCACTTGAACATTTCTACACACACAGATGTCACCCTGAACACCGACACACAGTTGCACTTGAACACTGACACACATTTGTGACCCTGAACACTGACACAGTTGTGACCCTGAACACGATACACAGTTGTGACCCCTGAACTCTGACACACAGTTGTGACCCATAACACTGACACACAGTTGTGACCCCGAACACTGACACAGCAGTGACTCTGAACACTGACACACATTTGTGACCCTGAACACTGACACACAGTTGTGATCCCGAACACTGACGCCTAGTTGTGAACCTGAACACTGAATAAGAGACCTTGTAATGATAAATGTTATTATAATAGCTACATGGAAATAGAAGTTGTGTTCTGGATAACGTCTTGAACGTTATCCTTCAGCTATGAGCTTGACTTCTGACCCAAACATTGGAATTTGATGCGGTGAACTTTACCTAGTGACAGAATATACTCAGGTCAAGTTTCATAAAAATCACTGCTGATAAAACAGTAAATGTTGCGAACTGGGCCTTGACCTTTGACGTCAAAATTTGACCTTGTTGCTACCCCCACCAATCTTCGGTGTAGGGGGACTAATTATTACATATTCCCGTATGATTCTTTATTTTGTATCCAGAAAACAGCAGCGCTAGAGCATGACAAATATGCTTGTTTTCATGAACTATCTAGGGAAGGTTACTGGAGTGGGGTGACCTTTGATCCTCAGGTTTTGAGTTGCTTGACAGAGACCTGAGAACAGTTCATGGTAATGGTTTAATACTGAAAACTTATTCTACAAAGAGCAGAGACAATTCTCAACACATAATGAAAGAGATATCTCACTTTAAACCTACATAAGAAGGTTCTTGTTAATGTGTGGGTGGCAGACACCCTACCGAGCCCTGGAGCCATGGCCCGGTGTTCTTCTCTGGTGTCAACACAACTCACTACAACTACCAACCATATTGACAAGACGACGATAGCGAAGATGTAATATGTGGCTTTCGAAGTGTCTCACCTTAACAAGAGACCAAAACTAACTTTGTCTGAGTGAATGGCGACTACTTTGAGTTCTGTGTGTCCTTCATGAGTCGTGTGATGTCTATCGTGTTGTTTTGCGTTGTGTGACTCAAGTAGTAATTTTTATTATTATTTTTTTTTACGTGGCCTCCAGCCTCCCCCAATAGCCACACCTTCGCCACCATTTATTTACCTTAATATTAAATATCCTAATACATAAGAAGCTATCCTATCTGTGTTAAATTAGTTGAGCCGCAGATCTATGCGGCATTCAGTGACTGTAGCCTCAAGTAGTAATTACTACTACTAATAATAATAATGGTTGTCCCTCGAGTAACGAGGATGCATGGCCCACGGGCCTAGCGTGAATTTGTTTGAGGTGTAGAAGCTGTCTCCAACACAATAACCACACCCTAAGTTAACGAGCTGCATGACCCAGTGTCAAGGAATAGTCCGAAAAGACGCGGACGACTCACCAACTGCACTGGCTGACCATTACCCCGAAATACGATCCGCAAATCGATTAACATCCAGGTTCCCAATTACTGATGGGTAGACAGAGCAAATGGAGTAAAGAGACGTGCCCATAGTTTTATCCTGCCCGGGATCGAACCCGGGTCCGCTCACCTGCGAGGTTAGCATGCTAACCATTACACCACAGGTCTATGTTTCTGTATCACTGTATCTCCCAAATCTTCACTACATAAAAGAGAGAGAGAGAGAGAGAGAGAGAGAGAGAGAGAGAGAGAGAGAGAGAGAGAGAGAGACCTCATAGTAGTTATAATCCCCTGTTGATGTAAGCTGGCCCACATCACCAGGAGGACTTACTACTAATGTACACAGCCACGCCCTGCCATCATGCTACACTAAACCCCCACTCTCAAAGCGTAAGAAAAGGTATACTGTACACAACTGTGTAATTCTGACTTTTCTCACACATGTCATTTGTACTACAGCATCATCTAATTTAGTGTATGTTAGAGGGTTGACGTAACAAAGACAGAGTTTTGTTCTTATGCATTAAAGCAGAAGACAGGAATGGCTACATGAAAGCAGGCAAAGGATTGAGGGAAGTGATGGTGTTATGCCTCTGAGAGTTGAGTTTAGGCAGAAGCACTGTGTGGAAGGGCGTTCGACATCACACAAATACTGCCGATTAATTTTTCGTTTACCGTAACCTTTGATTTGGACACTTGTAATAAAACAATTTGGTGCGCCACACACATTTTCTTATGATCATTTTCATTCCTTTGTCTTGATGGGTTTCACAATTATCAAACGGACACGAGTATGACATAAGAAGAGGCAGACAAACGAACGGACGAATGGATGAAAATTGTTTACCGATTACCCAAATTCTGGCAACGTAGACAATTACCTTGTTGTTATTTCAATATACAAGATCTGTCGATCACACGTAAATCCAGACTGACTAAACCTTCATTTTTATTTCGACAGGTCAGATTCCCTTCCCCCAACTCAGTGAAAGGACACATACTGTACATCACATCACAATAGGTAGTATACGGCACCTTAAGACGGGTCGAGTGTTAAACTTGTTACACGACATTGTGGTCGGCTGCTTCGGTTATGAGACGCTTGTTCTAGTCATGTAACTTCACACAAAAATTTTATATTTCACTATCACAGCTATACTAGTGTGAATTATATAACACGCCAATATGTCACGTCAGGCATCGAATGAGTGTGAATGGATATATTCACGATAAACCACACACACACACATATACACATACTCAATGTTGTAACTTAGACCCTCTTCACCACACAGACTCCTACTACTACCAAAACACACACCCAACATTTTCTTGGAATCACTACAGTCAACACACCCAAGCCCTGCAGAAACCCAGCCTACGTAAATAAACTTCCGAGCACTCGCTGTCTGCCACATTAACTCCGTTTTCCAAGCTTCTTGTTTACTCTGTTTACACTCGGAGCTTTAGAAATTCTGGGTTGAGAAGAGCCATCACTCAGCATACACACCCACACTAAGTGAGAAGTACGGGGAGGGGCAAGCTTGCTGGTGTACACAAGAGATCATCAAGTAGGGTTTTGTGCCCACTAAAAAATTCGCAGGTCTATTTTTCCCTTATGCAGAGATGATAAAAAGTTAAGATAGAGTCTGGCTGCCGTGTTTATGTCTTGCAGCTTATTCAGTAATAGATAACTTCATTTCACCAGCTGGTGAAACAATATTAAACTTGAATAATGAACCTGGGAACTAAATTTCGCTGTGTACTCAGAACATGACTGTACAATAGCGTTATAATCATACCAACTAGCAACATAGCGTAAGCCGTCAGGTAGTCGTTGCTTTTTACAGATTATTCCTAAATTAGAAGACCATCGAACGGCGCTCCCACGACTTAGAATACAACGTTAAATATAACTTCGTCAATATGAGTGGAACTCTTTATCGAACCCATGCAGTAACAAACTGGAAAAAAGAAGTGATGGGCGTTTTTATCAAGTACTGGCAGAGTCACCAAACACTGAAGATCACACCATAAAACTGACACTGTCCAAAGGATATGGCGCAAACTTTGGCTTTGGTAAGCAATTCGCCACCACCTGTCTACCTTCCAATGAATTTTATCTTGAGTTCTGTGATAAAAAGTACAGGGTTCAGTAGTGAAGACACTCGTCTCATAATATGGAGGAAAGAAACAAAAGGAGAAACCAGGAAAAGATAGATATCTAGACACGGGTAGACACGAGTATTAATGACCTGGTAACACCACAGATCCCCAGGTGTGTATAATGACCCGAGGTATCACTACAGGTCCCCAGGTGTGTATAATGACCCGTGTAACACTACACGTCCGCAGGTGTGTATAATGACCTGAGTAACACTACAGGTCCCAGGTGTGCATGATGATCTGAGTAACACTACAGGTCCCCGGATGTATATAATGACCTGAGTAACACTACCGGTCCCGAGGTGTGTATGGTAACCCGTGTAACACTACAGGTCCCAAGGTGTGTATAATGACCGGTGTAACACTACAGGTCCCCCAGTGTATAATAACCCATGTAACACTACAGGTCCCCAGGTGTGTATAACGACCCGTGTAACACTGCAGGTCCGCAGTGTGAATAATGACCCGAAGTAACACTACAGGTCCCCAGGTGTGTATAATGACCCGTGCAACACTACAGGTCCCCAGGTGTGTATAATGACCCGAGTAACACTACAGGTCCCCAGGTGTGTATACAGGTCCCCAGGTGTGAATAATGACCCGTGTAACACTACAGGTCCACAGGTGTGTATAAACATCCGTGTAACACTACAGGCTCCCAGGTGTGTATAATGACCCGTGTAACACTACAGGTCCCCAGGTGTGTATAATGACCCGTGTAATACTACAGGTCCGCAGTGTGTATAATGACCAGGCGTAACACTTCAGGTCCTCAGGTGTGTATAATGACACGTAACACTACAGGTCCGCAGTGTGTATAATGACCCGAGGTAACACTACAGGTCCCCAGGTGTGTAATGGCCCGTGTAACACTACAGGTCCCCAGGTGTGAATAATGATCCGTGTAGCACTGCAGGTCCCCAGGTGTGAATAATGATCCGTGTAACACTACAAGTCCCCAGGTGTATATAATGACCCGTGTAACACTACAGGTCCCAGGTGTGCATGATGATCTGAGTAACACTACAGGTCCCCAGGTGAATAATGACTCATGTAACACTACAGGTCCCCAGGTGTATATAATGACCCGTGTAACACTACAGGTCCCCAGGTGTGTAATGACCAGTGTAACACTACAGGTCCCCAGGTGTGAATAATAACCCATGTAACACTACAGGTCCGCAGTGTGTATATGACCCGTGTAACACTTCAGGTCCACAGGTATGTATAATAACCCGTGTAACACTACAGGTCCCCAGATGTGTATAATAACCAGTGTAACACTACAGGTCCCCAGTTGTGTATAATGACCCGTGTAACACTACAGGTCTCCAGATGTGTATAATAACCAGTGTAACACTACAGGTCCCCAGTTGTGTATAATGACCCGTAACACTACAGGTCCGCAGTGTGTATAATGACCCGTGTAACACTTCAGGTCCCTAGGTGCGTATAATGACACGTGTAACACTACAGGTCCGCAGTGTGCATAATGACCCGAGGTATCACTACAGGTCCCCAGGTGTGTATATGGCCCGTAACACTACAGGTCCACAGGTGTGAATAATGATCCGTGTAGCACTACAGGTCGCTAGGTGTGAATAATGACCCGTGTAAAACTACAGGTCCGCAGGTGTGTATAATGACCCGTGTAACACTCAGGTCCCCAGGTGTGTATAATGACCCGTAACACTACCAAGTCCCGGTGTATATAATGACCCGTGTAAGACTACAGGTCCGCAGGTGTGTATAATAACCCGTGTAACACTACAGGTCCCCAGGTGTGTATAATGACCCGTGTAACACTACAAGTCCCAAGGTGTGAATATGACCATGTAACACTACAGGTCCCCAGGTGTATAATAACCCATGTAACACTACAGGTCCCCAGGTGTGTATAATGACCCGTGTAACACTACAGGTCCGCAGTGTGTATAATGACGCGAAGTAACAATACAGGTCCCCAGGTGTGTATAATGAGCCGTGTAACACTACAGGTCCCCAGGTGTGAATAATGACCTGAGTAACACTACAGATCCCCAGGTGTGTATACAGGTGCCCAGGTGTGAATAATGACCCGTGTAACACTACAGGTCCACAGGTGTGTATAAAGATCCGTGTAACACTACAGGTTCCCAGGTGTGTATAATGACCGTGTAACACTACAGGTCCCCAGGTGTATAATTATCTGAGTAAAATTACAGGTCCCCAGGTGTGAATAATGACTCATGTAACACTACAGGTCCCCAGGTGTATATAATGACCCGTGTAACACTACAGGTCTCCAGGTGTGTATAATGACCAGTGTAACACTACAGGTCAGCAGGTGTGTATAATAACCCGTGTAACACTACAGGTCCCCAGGTGTGTATAATAACCCATGTAACACCACAGGTCCCCAGGTGTGTACAATGACCCGCGTAACACTACAGGTCCGCAGTGTGTATAATGACCCGTGTAACACTTCAGGTCCACAGGAATGTATAATGACACTTGTAACACTACACGTCCGCAGTGTGTATAATGACCCATGAAACACTACAGGTCCCCAGGTGTGTATAATGACCGGTGTAACACTACAGGTCCCCAGATGTGATAATAACCCGTGTAACACTACAGGTCCCCAGGTGTGTATAATGACGTGTAACACTACAGGTCGCAGTGTGTATAATGACTGTAACACTCAGGTCCCCAGGTGTATAATGACACGTGTAACACTACAGGTCCCCAGTGTGCATAATGACGGTATCACTACAGGTCCCCAGTGTGTATACAGTCCCAGGTGAATAAACGTGTAACACTACAGGTCCAGGTGTGTATAATGACCCGTGTAACACTACAGGTCCCCAGGTGTGTATAATGACCCGTGTAACACTACAGGTCCAGTGTGTATAATGACTGAGAACACTACAGGTCCCCAGGTGTATAATGACCATGTAACACTACAGGTCCCCAGGTGTATATAATGACCGTGTAACACTACAGGTCCCCAGGTGTGTATAATGACCAGTGTAACACTGGTCCAGTGTGTATAATGACCCGTGTACTACAGGTCCCCAGGTGTGTATAATGACCCTGTAACACTACAGGTCCCCAGGTGTGTATGACACTGTAACACTACAGGTCCGCAGTGTGTATAATGACCCGTGTAACACTTCAGGTCACAGGTATGTATAGACACTTGTAACACTACACGTCACAGTGTGTATAATGACCCATGAAACACTACAGGTCCCCAGGTGTGTATAATGACCGTGTAACACTACAGGTCCCCAGATGTATAATAACGTGTAACACTACAGGTCCCCAGGTGTGTATAATGACCCGTGTAACACTACAGGTCCAGGATCCTGTAACACTCAGGTCTGTATAATGACACGTGTAACACTACAGGTCCCAGTGTATAATGACCGTGTAACACTTCAGGTCCCAGGTAGTATAATGACACTGTAACACTACAGGTCCACAGTGTGTATAATGACCCATGAAACACTACAGGTCCCCAGGTGTGTATAATGACGGTGTAACACACAGGTCCCCAGATGTGTATAATAACCCGTGTAACACTACAGGTCCCCAGGTGTGTATGACCCGTGTAACACTACAGGTCCACAGGTGTGAATAATGATCCGTGTAGCACTACAGGTCCCTAGGTGTGAATAATGACCCGTGTAAAACTACAGGTCCCAGGTGTGTATAGTGACCCGTGTAACACTACAGATCACAGTGTGTATAATAACCCATGTAACACTACAGGTCCCCAGGTGTGAATAATGACTCATGTAACACTACAGGTCCCCAGGTGTATATATGTCCGTGTAACACTACAGGTCCCCAGGTGTGTATAATGACCAGTGTAACACTACAGGTCCCCAGGTGTGAATAATGACTCATGTAACACTGGTCCCCAGGTGTGTATAATGACCCGTGTAACTACAAGTCCCAAGGTGTGAATAATGACTCATGTAACACTTCAGGTCCCCAGGTGTGTATATGCATGTAACACTACAGGTCTCACAGGTGTGTATAATGACCCGTGTAACACTACAGGTCCAGGTGTGTATAATATGTGAAGTCCCCAGGTGTGTATATGACGTGTAACACTACAGGTCCCCAGGTGTGTATAATGACCCATGTAACACTACAGGTCCCCAGGTGTGTATAATGACCCGTGTAACACTACAGGTCCCAGGTGTGTATAATAACCCGTGTAACACAAGGTCCCCAGGTGAATAATGACCCATGTAACACTACAGGTCCCCAGGTGTGTATAATGACCCATGTAACACTACAGGTTCCCAGGTGTGAATAATGAGTCATGTAACACTACAGGTCCCCAGGTGTGTATAATGACCGTGTAACACTACAGGTCCCCAGGTGTGTATAATGACCGGTGTAACACTACAGTTCCGCAGGTGTGTAAAATAACCCGTGTAACACTACAGGTCCCCAGGGTGTGTATAATAACCCATGTAAAACTACAGGTCCCCAGGTGTGTATAATGACCGTGTAACACTACAGGTCCAGCAGTGTGTATAATGACCCGTGTAACACTTCAGGTGCCCAGGTGTGTATAATGGCACGTGTAACACTAAGGTCGCAGTGTGTATAATGACCGTGTACAGGTCCCCAGGTGTGTCTAATGACCCGTGTAACACTACAGGTGCAGTGTGTATAATGACCGAGTAACACACAGGTCCCCAGGTGTGTATAATAACCATGGTAAAACTACAGGTCCCCAGGTGTGAATAACGACCCGTGTAACACTACAGGTCGCAGTGTGTATAATGACCCGTGTAACACCGGGTCCCCAGGTGTGATATAATGACCGGTGTAACACTACAGGTCCACCAGTGTGTATAATAACCGTGTAACAGGTCCGCAGGTGTGTATAATAACCCGTGTAACACTACAGGTCCCCAGGTATAATAACCCATGTAACACTACAGGTCCCCAGGTGTGTATAATGACCGTGTAACACTTCGGTCCCCAGGTGTGTATAAGCCGGTGTAACACTACAGGTCCCGCAGGTGTGTATAATAACCCATGACACTACAGGTCCCCAGGTGTGTATAATAACCCGTGTAACACTACAGGTCCCCAGGTGTGTATAATGACCCGTGTAACACTACAGGTCCCCAGGTGTGAATAATGACCTGTGTAACACTACAGGTCCCTGCTACAGCTGTCTCCCAAGGCCTCTGAGACTAGGCGGCTGCGGACTGAACACACTCCACCATCACGGCAGGTCGGTGGGCTATTTCTGTCCCGTCAACCTTGAGGGTGGAGCTCACTGTGAGTTTATCTACCGGTAGACTGTCTATCGCTCAGGGAATACGTGCATTCTAAAATGTTATACAATATATTAGCACTCTTTCTCACTCACTCTGCACATCATCCCCTATACCCCCACCCATTCATCACACACCCAACCTATTCATATCTGCCACACCCCCCCATCCAATGACTCCCTTCTAAGTGGACATCCGGAGAACCCGAATCACTGCTATGCATTTTTATTTACAAATTATGCTACAGATGACAGATTCAAATGATATCTACGTGTCTCGATATTCTTATTTTTCTTTTATCTTGTAAAGGAGTGTATTCATTCAGACACACACACACACACACACACACAGGGGGATGAACCATAGTCACGGAAATACCTCTGGCGGCCATAATTAGGGAGGCTCCACATTACGCCCTCTCCTCCCTCTCTTCTCGCTTCCCTTTACTTCCTCCACACCTCCTTCCCCAAACTTTACTTCCTCCCTCCCTCCTTCCCTAAACAATCTCTCTTTCATACAGACCACTTATCCCCTCCACATCAATCCTATCCCTCTCCTTCACAACCTCCTCCCTCCCTCCTCTCTTCCCCTCCCCTCACCATATCAATCCCTCCCTCGCCCTCTCACTCCCTCTCTGTTACATACGACACCCACATCACATCTTCAGTTAAATCCTCTCTAATCCCTAAATAGACGAGGGAGGCTTGTGTAGAGGTGGTGAGGTGTAGGTGTAGAGGTGGTGAGGTGTAGGTGCTGGTGAGGTGTAGGTTGAGGTGGTGAGGTGTGGGTGTACAGGTGGTGAGGTGTGTGTGTGGGAGGTGGTGAGGTGTGGGTGTGGGGGTGGTGAAGTGTGGGTGTAGAGGTGGTGAGGTGTGGGTGTACAGGTGGTAAGGTGTAGGTGTGGAGATGGTGAGGGTGTGGGTGTGCAGGTGGGTGAGGTGTGGGTGTGGAGGTGGTGAGGTGTGGAGGTGTGGAGGTGGTCAGATGTAGTATGGGGTGGTGGGGTGTGGGTGTGGGGTGGTGAGGTGTGGGTGTGTGGAGGTGGTGGGGGTGTGGGTGTGGAGGTGGTGAGGTGTGGGTGTGGAGGTGGTGGGGTGCAGGTGTACAGGGTGGTGGGGTGTGGGTGTGGGGGTGGTCAGATGTAAGTTTAGAGGTGGTGGGGTGTAGGTGTAAAGGTGGTGAGGTGTGGGTGCAGGTGGTGGGGTGTGGTGTGGGTGGTGAGGGGTGTGGGTGTGGGTGATGGGGTGTGGGTGTGGGTGGTGGGGTGCAGGTGTGGAGGTGGTGGGGTGTGGGTGGGGTGGTGAGGTGTAGGTGCACAGGTGGTGGGGGTGTGGGTGTGGAGGGTGGTGGAGGTGTACAGGTGTGGGGTGTGGGTGTACAGGTGGTAGGTGTGGGTGTACAGGTGGCGGGTGTGGGTGTGGGTGGTGGGGTGTGGGTGGGGTGGTGGGGTGTGGGTGTGGGTGATGAGGTGTGGGTGTGCAGGTGGGGTGTGGGTGTGCAGGTGTGTGCGGTGTGGGTGTGGGGTGGTGGGGTGTGGTGTGCAGGTGGTGGGGTGTGGGTGTGGGTGGTGGGGTGTGGGTGTGGGGTGGGGTGTGGGTGTGCAGGTGGTGGGGTGTGGGTGTGGGTGGTGGGGTGTGGGTGTGCAGGTGGTGGGGTGTGGGTGTGGTGGGGTATGGGTGCAGGTGGTGGGGTGTGGGTTTAGAGGTGGTGAGGTGTGGGTTTAGAGGTGGTGAGGTGTAGGTGTGCAGGTGGTGGGGTGTGGGTGTGCAGGTGGTGAGGTGGAGGTTTGGAGGTGGTGAGGTGTGGGTGTGACAGGTGGTGAGGTGTGGGTGTGGGTGGGGTGTGGGTGTGGGGTGGTGGGGTGTGGGTGTGCAGGTGGTGGGGTGTGGGTGTGGGGTGGTGAGGGTGTGGGTGTGGAGGGTGGTGGGGTGTTGGGGTGGTCAGGCATGGGTGTGGGGTGGTGAGGGTGTGGGTGTACAGGCGGTGGGGTGTGGGTGTGCAGGTGGTGGGGTGTGGGTGTGCAGGTGGTGGGGTGTGGGTGTGGGTGGTGGGGGGGTGTAGGTGTGGGGTGGTGCAGTGTGGGTGTGGGGTGGTGAGGTGTAGGTGTGGATGTGGTGATGTGTGGAGGTGGTCAGGTGGAGGTGTGAAGGTGGTGAGGGTGTAGGTGTGGATGTGATGTGTGGGGTGGTCAGGTGGAGTGTGAAGGTGGTGGGGTGTGGGTGTGGAGGTGGTGAGGGTGTGGGGTGGTCAGGTGGAGGTGTGGAGGTGGTGAGGGTGTAGGTGTGGGTGGTGAGGTGTGGGTGTACAGGTGGTGGGGTGTGCTGTGGGGTGTGGATGTGGTGGGGTGTGGGTGTGGAGGTCAGGTGGAGGTGTGGAGGTGGTGGGGTGTGGGTGTGGGTGGTGGGGTGTGGGTGTGCAGGTGTGGGGTGTGGGTGTGGATGTGGTGAGATGTGGGTGTGGGGTGGTCAGGTGTGGGTGTGGGGTGGTGAGGGGTGTGGGTGTGGGTGGTGGGGTGTGGGTGTGCAGGTGGTGGGGTGTGGGTGTGGGGTTGTGGGTGTGGGTGTGGGGTGGTCAGGAGGTTTAGAGGTGGTGGGGTGTAGGTGTGGAGGTGGTGAGGGTGTAGGTGTGGAGGTGGTGGGGTGTGGGTGTGAGGTGGTGGGGTGTGGGTGTGGGGGTGGTGGGGTGTGGTGTGGGTGGTGGGGTGTGGGTGTGGGGGTGGTGGGGTGTGGGTGTGGGGGTGGTGGGGTGTGGGGTGGGGTGGTGTGGGGTGTGGGTGTGCAGAGGTGGGGTGTGGGTGTGGAGGTGGTGAGGTATAGGTGTGGGGTGGTGGGGTGTGGGTGTGGGGTGGTGGGGGTGTAGGTGTGGGTGGTGGGGTGTGGGGTGTGGAGGTGGTGAGATGTGGGTTTACAGGTGGTGGGGTGTGGGTGTGGAGGTGAGGTGTGGGTGTGGAGGGTGGTGGGGTGTGGGGTGTGCAGGTGGTGGGGTGTGGGTGTGGGGTGGGGTCAGATGTGGGGTTTAGAGGTGGTGGGGTGTGGGTGTGCAGGTGGTGGGGTGTGGGTGTGGAGGGTGGTGGGGTGTGGGTGTGGAGGGTGGTGGGGTGTGGGTGTGCAGGTGGTGGGGTGTGGGTGTGGGTGGTGGGGTGTGGTGTGGGTGGTGGGGTGCAGGTGTGCAGGTGGTGAGTGCAGGTGTAGAGGTGGTCAGATGTAAGTTTAGGGTGGTGGGGTGTGGGTGTAGAGGTGGTGGGTGTAGGTGCAGGAGGTGAGGTGTGGGTGTGGAGGTGGGGTGTGGGTGTGGGTGGGGTGTGGGTGTGGAGGGTGGTGGGGTGCAGGGTGTGGGTGGTGGGGGTGTGGGTGTGGGTGGTGGGGTGTGGGTGTCAGGTGGTGGGGTGTGGGTGTGGAGGTGGTGGGGTGTGGGTGTGCAGGGTGTGTGGGGTGTGGGTGTGGGGTGGTGTGGTGTGGGTGTGGGGTGGTGGGGTGTGGGTGTGCAGGTGGTGGGGTGTGGGTGTGGGGTGGTGGTGTGGGTTGGAGGTGGTGAAGTGTGGGTGTGCAGGTGGTGGGGTGTGCGTGTGTCAGGTGGTGAGGGCATGGGTGTGCAGGTGGTAGGTGTGGGTGTGGGTGGTCAGGCATGGGTGTGGAGGTGGTGGTGTGGGTATACAGGTGGTGGGGTGTGGGTGCACAGGTGGTGGGGTTTGGGTGTGGGGTGGTGCGGTGTGGGTGTGGGGGTGGTGGGGTGTGGGTGTGCAGGTGGTGGGGTGTGGGTGTGGGGTGGTGGGGTGTGGGTGTGGGGTGGTCAGGTGTGGGTGTGAAGGGTGGTGAGGGGTGTGGGTGTGGGTGGTGGGGGTGTGGGCGTACATGTGGTGAGGTGTGGGTGTGGGGTTGTGAGGTGTGGGTGTGGGGTGGTCAGGAGGGTTTAGGGTGGTGAGGTGTGGGTGTAGAGGTGGTGAGGTGTGGGTGTGGAGGTGGTGGGGTGTGGGTGTGCAGGTGGTGAGGGTGTGGGTGTGGAGGGTGGTGGGGTGTGGGTGTGGAGTTGGTGGGGTGTGGGTGTGGGGTGGTGGGGTGTGGGTGTGGGGTGGTGGGGTGTGGGTGTGGGGTGGTGGGGTGTGGGGGTGGGGTGGTGAGGGTGTGGGTGTGGAGGTGGTGGGGTATGGGTGTGGGGTGGTGGGGTGTGGGTGTGGGGTGGTGGGGTGTGGGTGTGCAGGTGGTGGGGTGTGGGTGTGGGTGGTGGGGTGTGGGTGTACAGGTGGTGGGGTGGGTGTGGAGGTGGTTGGGTGTGGGTGTGAGGGTGGTGGGGTGTGGGGTGTGGGTGGTGGGGTGTGGGTGTGGGGTGGGGTCAGATGTGGGATTTTGGGGTGGTGGGGGTGGGGTGTGGAGGTGTGGTGGGGTGGGTGTGGGGTGGTCGGATGTAAGTTTACAGGTGGTGGGGTGTGGATGTGGAGGTGGTGGGGTGTGGGTGTGGAGGTGGTGGGGTATGGGTGTGGTGGGGGGTTTGGGTGTGGCGGTGGTGAGGTGTGGGTGTGCAGGTGGTGGGGTGTGGGTGTGGGGTGGTGGGGTGTGGGTGTGGGGTGGTGGGGTGTGGGTGTGGGTGGTGCGGTGTGGGGTGTGTGGAGGGTGGTGCGGGAGTGTGAGGTGATAGGGTGTGGGTGTACAGGTGGTGAGGTGTGGGTGTACAGGTGGTGCGGTGTCGGTGTACAGGTGGTGAGGTGTAGGTGTCAGGTGTGTGCAGTGTGGGTGTACAGGTGTGTGCATGTGGGTGTGGGGGTGGAGGTGTGGGTGTGGGGTGGTGAGGTGTGGGTGCAGGGTGGTGGGGTGTGCAGTGGGGTGGCGGTGTGGGTGTGGGGTGGTGGGGTGTGGGTGCAGAGGTGGTGGGGTGTGGGTGTGCAGGGTGGGGTGTGGGTGTGCAGGTGTGTGCGGTGTGGGTGTGGGGCTGGTGGGGTGTGGGTGTTGAGTGGGCGATGTGGGTGTAGGGGTGGTGGGGTGTGGGTGTGCAGGTGGTGGGGTGTGGGTGTGCAGGTGGTGGGGTGTAGGTGTGGGTGGGGTGTGGGTGTGGTGCGGTGTGGGTGTGGATGTGGTGTGGTGTGGGTGTGGGGTGGTGGGGTGTGGGTGTGGGGTGGGGTGTGGGTGTGGGGTGGTGGGGTGTGGGTGTGGGGTGGTGGGGTGTGGGTGTGCAGGTGGTGGGGTGTGGGTGTGGGTGGTGGGGTGTGGGTGCAGGTGGTGGGGGTGTGGGTGTGGGTGGTGGGGTGTGGGTGTGGGGTGGTGCGGTGTGGGTGTGGGGTGGTGGGGTGTGGGTGTGGATGTGGTGATGTGTGAGGTGGTCAGGCGTAGGTCTGAGGTGGTGGAGGTGTAGGTGTACAGGTAGGAGGTAGGTACAGATGGTGGAGGTGGGGTTTACAGGTGGTGAGGTGTGCACAAGCAGGAGGTGTAGGTGTGGATAGTAGTGGAGGTGTAGGTGGGAGGTGGTGAGGTGTTGAGGTATGATGTAGGTGTGGGAGGTGGGAGGTGTGTGTGGTGAGGTGTACATATGGTGAGGTTTACAGGCGGGAGGTGTAGGTGTACAGGTGGTGAGGTGTAGGTGTGCAGGTGGGAGGTGTGTGGAGGTGGCAGACGTAGGTGTGGAGGTGGGAGGTGTGGGTGTACAGGTGGTGAGGTGTGGGTTTACAGGTGGTGCGGTGTAGGTGTGGAGGCTAGAGGTGTAGGTGGAGGTAGGAGGTGGGTGTGGAGGTGGTGAGGTGTAGGTAGAGGTGGTGTGTAGGTGTGGAGGTGGTGAGGTGAGGTGTGGAGGTGTGGAGGTAGGTGTGGAGGGGAGGTGTAGGTGGGTGAGGTGTAGGTGGAGGTGGTGAGGTGTAGGTGTGAAGGTGGTGGAGGTGTATATGTACAGATGGTGAGGTGTAGGTGTATGTTGAGGTATAGGTGCTATAGATGGTGAGGTGTAGGTGTGGCGGTGGTGGGAGGTGTAGGTGTGGAGGTGGTGAGGTGTAGGTGTACAGGTGGTGAGGTGTAGGTGTGGATGTGGTGATGTGTAGAGGTGGTCAGTGAGGTGTGAAGGTGGTGAGGTGTAGGTGTGGCTGTGGTGATGTGTAGAGGTGGTCAGGTGGTGGTGTGAAGGTGGTGAGGTGTAGGTGTGGATGTGGTGATGTGTAGAGGTGGTCAGGTGGAGGTGTGAAGGTGGTCAGGTGGAGGTGTGGAGGTGGTGATGTGTATAGGTCGTGCGTTGTTGTTGTGATGATGCTGAGATGTAGGTGCAGATAGATTGTATTCATTGTATTGTTTATCATTGTGACAACATGGAAATATGGCAATTAAACATTTATGTATGATTACTTACTTATGATTTATTATTTGAAGTACTAAGAATAAATTGTATTTATCAGGTTCGACCGAATTCGGTCTTTAAGAGCCTGGGGGATTTCCTCCTTTTCCCATATATTCTCCAGGAGAGAGTGGAGACGGCTAGTAAGCAGAGGTCCTCTTGCTTTATCCATCCTCGGCTGGGATTCCATCAAGCCCTGAGGCTTTGTTATTTTTCATTTGTTTGGTGGCAGTAGCTACCTCATACAGGGATGGAGGATAGCTGAGGTGGGTCAGCTCTGGATGCTGAGGGACCTGCTGGATAGTCAGGACATCCACATCGGTGTTTCGGTTGAACAGCGAATGGTAGTTTATCCAGCGCTGACAGATGCTTTCTTCATCTTTAATTAGAAAATTACCGTCTTGTGTTGCTCTGCAAGTTTTTGCGTTTCACATTCTTTATTTTTAAACCCGTTCACGCTGTTCGCGCTTAGCTGCTTTCTTCTTGAGGAAGGTATCAGGTTTGGTCAGAGGCTGAGGGTTGTTCTGCCAGTCAGTTAAAGCAGCACGTTTATCATCGGTGAGTACATTGATTTCTTTCGATCTGGCCGAGGTCTCTGCAGGTTTTTGTCATGACAGTGTCGAGAATATCCCATTCGGCACTGGGATTTGGGTTGTTTGTTGTCGGGTTGTTTATCAGCCCATGTTCGAGCTGCTCTCTTAAAGCATGTGCTACCACTAGATCCTCCAAACGCTTAGTGTTAAAACCCCTTCTGGAGGCTTGCTGCCTTTACTGTTTAGGGGTGACGTAAAGTAATGGCTTAGCGCTGACGAACCGATGATCAGTGTCGCAGTGGTCTGAGCCATGCATTGCTCGAGTGACTAGGACATTTTGGCAATCTCTTTCTCTGACAATGATATAGTCAATGAGATGACAGTGTTTGGATCGTGGGTGTTAACGAACCCTTGTATTGGTGATGGTGAGGTTGTGTGCAACACACTTGTTGAAGAGGAGTAGACCGATGGGATTACACTTGCCTAGTCCATTCCTCCCCATGGTTTCCTGCCAAATGTCAGCATCTTCGCCAACTCTGGCATTGAAGTCACCAAGGAGCACAACCTTATATTCTTTGGGGATAGAGGCTAGCACTCTGTCACGGTCGGCGTAAAAAGTCTCCTTGATGTCTTCCTCTGCATCCAGTGATGGGGCGTATGCACTGATGAAAAAGGCATGACGTGAGTGATTCAGTAGGACTCTAAAGCGTCATGAGGCGCTCGTTGATCCCAACAGGCATTTCAGTTAGCCTGTGTAGGATGCGTTGGCAGATGGCAAAGCCAACTCCATAAATGCGGCTTTCTCTCCACAGCAGGAATTTCCAGAAGAAGGTATAGGCAGACCCCCTTTCAGAGTTGACCCTCGTCTGGAAGCCGAGCCAGCTCTTTTGCCACAAGGGCGGTTCTTTAGACGCTCATTTGTGCCAGTATCCATAAGGGTCCTGACATTCCATGCAGCAACCATAAGAAGTTGCATAGTTTGATTTTGTTTTAATCTGAGATTATAATTGTGTTTTCGATCGCAAAAGGATGACCTTACTGAGTGCGGTTGCCCAGTCACACACACACACACACACACACAACAACACACACACACACACACAATAGCCAAGCATCTGTTGTATGTTAGTTCAAAGATCCAAGAATATTTCATTTAGCAGTTATTGAAAAAAATACTTATTGCACGTCGCTCCTCCACCTTCCATCCTGTTCCAAGCAAGGAGTGAGGGTGTTAGAGGCTGTTTATGGGTGGTATAAGGGTGAGGGTGTTGGGGGGCTGTTCGCGGTGGTATAGGGGTGGGGGTGTTGGGGGCGGTTGTCTTTGGGTGGTATAGGGCTGGGGGTGTTGGGGGCGGCTGTTCATGGTGGTATAGGTGGAGGGTGTTGGGGGCGGCTGTCTGCGGGTGGTATAGGGTGGGGGTGTTTGGGGGCGGCTGTTCTGGCGGTGGTATAGGGTGAGGGTGTTGGGGGCGGCTGTTCTGCGGTGGTATAGGGGTGAGGTTGTTGGGGACGCCTGTTCATGGGTGGTATAGGGTGGGGGGTGTGGGGAGGTTGTCTGGGTGGTATAGGGGTGGGGATGTTGGGGGTGTATTGTCTGCGGTGGTATAGGGTGGGGGTGTTGGGGGCGCTACGGGTGGTATAGGGGTGAGGTGTTGGGGTGGCTGTCTGCGGTGGTATAGGGGTGGGGGTGTTGGGGCGGCTGTCTGGGTGGTATAGGGTGGAGGGTGTTGGAGGCTGTTCATGGTGGTATAGGGGTGGGGGTGTTGGGGCATGTTTATGGGTGGTACAGGTGAGAGTGTTAGGGGCGGCTGTTATGGGTGGTACAGGGTGAGAGTGTTGGGGGCGGCTGTTCATGGGTGGTATAGGGGTGAGGGTGTTGGGGACGGCTGTTCATGGGTGGTATAGGGGTGGGGTGTTGGGGCGGCTGTTCAGGGTGGTATAGAGCTGGGGGGTGTTGGGCGGCTGTCTGCGGTGGTATAGGGGTGAGGTGTTGGGGACGCCTGTTCATGGGTGGTATAGGGGTGAGGGTGTTGGGGCGGCTGTCTGCGGTGGTATAGGGGGAGGTGTTGGGGGCGGCTGTTCGCGGGTGGTATAGGGGTGTGTTGGGGCGGCTGTTTATGGATGGTATAGGGTGAGGGTGTTGGGGGCGGCTGTTCTGGGTGGTGATAGGGGTGAGGTTGTTGGGGACGCCTGTTCAGTGGGTGGTATAGGGTGGGGGGGGTGTTGGGGCTGTCTGCTTCAGTGGTATAGGTGAGGGTGTTGGGGCGGCTGTTCATGGGGTATAGGGTGAGGGTGTTGGGGGCGGCTGTTTATGGGTGGTACAGGGTGAGAGTGTTGGGGCGGCTGTTCTTGGGTGGTATAGGGGTGAGGGTGTTGGGGACGCGCTGTTCATGTTTGGTATAGGGGTGGGGTGTTGGGGGCGGCTGTCTGGGTGGTATAGGGCTGGGGGTGGGGCGGCTGTTCATGGGTGGTATAGGGTGAGGGTGTTGGGGACGCCTGTTCATGGGTGGTATAGGGTGAGGGTGTTGGGGAGGCTGTTCATGGGTGGTATAGGGTGGGGGTGTTGGGGGCGGCTGTTTATGGATGGTATAGGGGTGAGGGTGTTGGGGCGGCTGTTCATGGCTGGTATAGGGTGAGGTTGTTAGACGCCTGTTCATGGGTGGTATAGGGTGGGGGGTGTTGGGGGCGGCTGTTCATGGTGGTATAGGGTGGGGGTGGGGCGGCTGTCTGGCGGTGGCAACAGGGTGAGAGTGTTGGAGCGGCTGTTCATGGATGGTATTGGGGTGGGGGGAGAAGATGTTTGGGTGGTAGGGGTGGGGGGTGTTGGGGCATGCTCATGGATGGATAGGGGTGAGGGTGTTGGGGGAAGGCTGTTTGGGTGGTATAGGGGTGGTGGTGTTGGGGGCGCCTGTTTATGGATGGTATAGGGGTGGGTTGTTGGGGCGGCTGTTTAGCGGTGGTATAGGGGTGAGGGTGTTGGGGCGGCTGTTGGTGGTGGTACAGGTGAAAGTGTTGGGGGCAGCTGTTCTTGTGTGGTATAGGGTGAGGGTGTTGGGACGGCTGTTCATGGTATAGGGGTGGGGGTGTTGGGGGCGGCTGTCTGGCGGGTGGTATAGGCTGGGGTGTTGGGGCGGCTGTTGGCGGTGGTATAGGGGTGAGGTGTTAGGACGCCTGTTCATGGGTGGTATAGGGTGAGGGTGTTGGGGCGGCTGTTCATGGGTGGTATAGGGTGGGGGGTGTTGGAGCGGCTGTTTATGGATGGTATAGGGGTGAGGGTGTTGGGGCGGCTGTTCATGGGTGGTATAGGGGTGGAGAGGCAGACGCCTGTTCATGCGGTGGTGGATAGGGGTGGGGGTGTTGAGGGCTGTTCACGGGTGGTATAGGGGTGGGGTGTTGGGGGCGGCTGTCTGCGGGTGTACAGGGGAGAGTGTTGGGGGCGGCTGTTCATGGATGGTATAGGGTGGGTGTTGGGGGCGGCTGTTTATGGGTGGTATAGGGGTGGGGGTGTTGGGGGCGGCTGCCTGGTGGATGGTGTAGGGGTGAGGGTGTTGGGGGCGGCTGTTTACGGGTGTATAGGGGTGGGGGTGTTGGGGCCGGCTGTTTATGGATGGCATAGGGTGGGGGGGGTGTTGGGGGCGGCTGTTTGCGGTGGCATAGGGGTGGGCGTGTTGGGGGCGGCTGTTTATGGGTGGTATAGGGGTGGGGGTGTTGGGGGCGGCTGTTTATGGATGGTATAGGGTGAGGGTGTTGGGGAGCGGCTGTTTATGGTGGTATAGGGTGGGGTGTTGGGCTGCTGTTTATGGGTGGTATAGGGGTGGGGGGTGTGGGGGCGGCTGTTTGCGGATGGTGATAGGGTGGGGGTGTTGGGGGCGGCTGTTTATGGGTGGCATAGGGTGGGGTGTTGGGGGCGGCTGTTTATGGGTGGTGGCAGGGGTGGTGTTGGGGCTGGCTGTTTGTGGATGGTATAGGGGTGAGGGTGTTGGGGCGGCTGTTTGTGGGCAGGTAGGGTGGGGGTGTTGGGGCGGCTGTTTGCGGATGGTATAGGGTGGGGGTGTTGGGGAAGGCTGTTCATGGTATAGGGGTGAGGGTGTTGGGGTGACTGTTCATGGGTGGTATAGGGGAGAGGTTGGGGCGGCTGTCTGGCGGTGGTATAGGGTGAGGGTGTTGAGCGGCTGTTCAGTGGCATAGGGTGAGAGGTAGGCGGCTGTCTGCGGTGTATAGGGTGAGGTAAAGGAGGCGCTGTTCGCGGATGGTATAGGGGTGGGGGTGTTGGGGGGCGCTGTTTATGGGTGGTACAGGGTGAGTGTTGGGGGCGGCTGTTCATGGATGGATAGGGTGAGGGTGTTGGGGACGGCTGTTCATGGTTAGTATGGTGGGGGTGTTGGGGGTCTGTTCATGGCTGTGGTAGAGGTGAGGGTGTTGGGGGCGACTGAACGCACCATTAATTTTTCCTCATATACTGTATGTTGCATTTATATTTGTTTGTATTACTTGTATTTACTTGTACTTGCTTGTATTACTTGTATTTGCTTGTATTGCTTATTTTATTAATAACATCGTATCTATGGTTTGACTCTCACCTGAAACTTCTCAACGCTATAAGCACTATGCAATCTTAAAAATGAACGAAGATTCTGAAACTATTCCGACATGACATGCCCCATTCTGCTCAGTCTCACATCCATCTTCTCCAGGAGTTCGAGAAGGTTTTGTTGAGAGGCACAATTACACAAAATAAACGGTAAACCACTACTACACAATATTTCCAGAAATATCTCACAAATTATGATTACCTTTCGAAAGTATTTTTAGAAAATGAAAATAACCAACCTAGGTCGAGAGGGTTCGTGACGGGACGGGACGGGACGAGATGAGACGGGACGGGACGGGTCGGGTCGGGGTCGGATGGGGCGGGTTGGGGCGAAACGGAACGAGACGAAACGAAACGGGTCGGGTAGGTATGGGACGAGATAAATAAGAAACAGATAATTAACTTCTATATCTAATTAATAGAAAGACACGACCGCTTACACTGAATTAAAACACTGAAAATTACATGAAAGTCATGTAAAAAAGTAACCAATTTAAAATACAGTTAAGAGCAAAACGTAAAGTTTATAATGCAGGTGATCCATCAGGGGCATAGTCTGGTTCCTGTCTCCTGTGTGTGTGTGTGACGAGCACGAGTAACACGGAAATAAGAAAGTGTAAGAAATAAGGTGTGACGAATTAGCGGGTACCCAGACGAAAACCTACAACACAGTTTACTCATACGAGAAATACCCACAAACCCCACAAGCTCGAACTTCACTTGAGAGTTAGGTTAGATTAAGTTAGGTTAGGTTAGGTGGGGTTGCCATAAGTTCAGAAAGGTTAGGTTAGGTTAGGTTAATTTAAGCTCTTAGTTTTGGAACGATCGTGGCTGGGGATGTTGTATCGTGTCGACCTTCACTTGGGGTCGGGGGCAACTACTGGCTCTGACTGTACATTCCTATCGTCCCCTTACATTCTGGCTGCATGAGGAGAGGTAGAGAAGGAGGAAGGAAGCATGAGGTGTGGTAGAGAAGGAGGAAGGAAACATGAGGTGTGGTAGAGAAGGAGGAAGGAAGCATGAGGTGTGGTAGAGAAGGAGGAAGGAAGCATGAGGTGTGGTAGAGAAGGAGGAAGGAAACATGAGGTGTGTAGAAGGAGAAGAAGCATGAGGTGGGAGAAGAAAGGGAAGAGGAATGAGGTGTGGAGAGAAGGAGAAAAGAGGGAGAGAAGGAGGAAGGAAACATGAGGTGGGTAGAGAAGGAGGAAGGAAGCATGAGGTGGTAGAGAAGGAGGAAGGAAACATGAGGTGTGGTAGAGAAGGAGGAAGAAAACATGAGGTGTGGTAGAGAAGGAGGAAGGAAGCATGAGGTGTGGTGAGAAGGAGGAAGGAAACATGAGGTAGAAGAGAAGAAAACATGAGGTGTGGTAGAGAAGGAGGAAAAAACAGAGGTGGGTAGAGAAAGAGGAAGGAAGATGAGGTAGAGAAGGAGGAAGGAAACATAGGGTGGTAGAGAAGGAGGAAGGAAACATGAGATGTGGTAGAGAAGGAGGAAGGAAGCATGAGGTGTTAGAGAAGGAGGAAGGAAGCATGAGGTGTGGTAAAGAAGGAGGAAGGAAGGAGGTGTAGAGAAGGAGGAAGGAAACATGAGGTGGGTAGAGAAGGAGGAAGGAAACATGAGGGGAGAGAAGGAGGAAGAAAACATGAGGTGTGTGGTAGAGGAGGGAGGAAGCATGAGGGTAGAGAAGGAGGAAGGAAGGTGAGGTGGCAGGAGAAGGAGGAAGGAAGGTGAGGTGTGGTAGAGAAGGAGGAAGGAAGATGAGGTATGGGAGAAGAGGAAGAAAACATGGTAGAGAAGGAGGGAGGAAGCATGAGGTGTGGTAGAGAAGGAGGAAGGAAGTGAGGTGTGGTAGGAGAAGGAGGAAGGAAGCGTGAGGTGTGGTAGGAGAAGGAGGAAGGAAGCATGAGGTGGTAGAGAAGGAGGAAGGAAGCATGAGGGATAGAGAAGAGAAGGAGGTGGAGAGAAGGAGGAAGGAAGCATGAGGTGTGGTAGAGAAGGAGGAAGGAAACATGAGGTGTGGTAGAGAAGGAGGGAAAGCAGGAGGTGGTAGAGAAGGAGGGGCATGTGGAGGGCAGGGAAGGAGGAAGGGAGGGAGGATGAGTGGCAGGGACGGAGGGAAGGATGGAGTATACCAGAAAAGTGAAGTCGGGAAGGGAAGGAGGAAGGGGGAGGCAAGGAGAGGGAAGGGGGGAGTGTGGAGGGAGAGGAGGAGAAGATGGAGGGAAGGAGGGAGGGAGGGAGGTGTGCGAGGAGAGGGAAGGAGGGAGGAAATAAGGGAAAGATGGAAGGAGGGAGGGAGGGAGGAGGAGGGAGGAGGAGGGTGAGTCATCTGCCGGGGACCACAGACCTGGACGTGACTTCCGGTCGTCAGTGTCCAGATTGGAGGCCGCTGCTCCCAGGCCGCTTGCTTGTGCAGCAACAGGTGAGACGAAGAGCTTAATCTGTTTGCTTGCTTGTTTCCTAACAGAGGAAGAGCTGGGATGGGGTTCTTGATTCCTTGTTTGCTTGCTTGCTTGCAAAGGAACAGTGGTAAGTGGACAGAGTGTCAAGGAGACACTGAAGAGGAGACGGTCAGAACGGAAAAGTGGAATAACAACAGACAGGAGGGAGCGGACGGGTAGTGGGAGAAGTAATGGTAAGCAGGGAGACAGAGGACGGGAGGAGGCTTGGGAGAGAGTGATAAAAGAGACAACAATAGTGGAACAAAACAAAACATACACAAAGCAATATTCTAATATTGACAGGAAGACAATACAATAATCCGTGTGTGTGAGAGTGTGTGTGTGTGTGTGTGTGTGTGTGCGTACTTACACACCAGTTTAAATTGTGATTAAATAGCATGGAAATCACTTACCATCCTCCTCAAGACAGAGCTGATAAGTAGCTTGACATTCACTTCACACTACCACACAGAGTTTGCGGTGAGTCACTTTACACCATCACACTGTAACTAGGGGTGTTAGGTAGAGGATATAAGTCAGTGGTGCTAAGTAGCGCAACAGTCACTTCACACCATCACACCTGTACAAGTGAGGGTCTCAAAGCGTCCGTCACTTTCCACAACGACGAACACACACAACACAATAACACGCGCGCCGCACCGCAGGCCCTGACGAGACTGGTGTCACCACTGCCGCATTTTAATGCGAACCACAGATAAAACTTAGGATTCTTTTGTTAAATAAAAATTGTTAGTATATATATATATATATATATATATATATATATATATATATATATATATATATATATATATATATATATATATATATATATATCTTGATAAAATCACACGGGAAAAGGGAAACAACGGAGCACCTTAGCTTTCGTCTATATTCAAGACATCTTCAGAGGCAACGGTTGCTTTTAGTGTCCTGGTGGCCCAGAGGTAACGTTCCCGGTCACATTTATAAGATCATCGGTTCGAATCCTGAGTGAGGTGTTGATTATAGTATATAGTGTTCGTCAGTGTGGCTAATGAAATATATATTTATATATATTTCATTAGCCCAATAGCACGCTGACTTTTACAATCAACACCAACCCGCCAGGATTCGAACCCACGGCCCACGAGCCTGACGATCAGACCGGGAACGCTATCTACTGGACCACCAGGATACTAAAAGCAGTCCTAGACTCTTTATATTTCACACAAAGCCTGTTCAACGAGCTTATGTGAACCTCTAATGGGACTACCTGCATCGTAGGTGGTCAGAGTAACGTTTACCAAATCCGGCTTCGAAACACGAGGATCCATATATATTTCTATTAGCCCAATAAAGCACGCCGATTCTTTAGCAGTCAACATCAACCCGCCAGGACCGAACCCACGCCCACGAGCCAGTGACTGTGACTGGTCCAGCAGGTAGCGTTCCCGTCACAGTCGCGGCTCGGGCCGGGTTCGAATCGGCTGGTTGAGGTGTTGATTATATTTATATATATATATTTTATTAGCCTAAATATATATATATATATATATATATATATATATATATATATATATATATATATATATATATATATATATATATATATATATATATATATATATATATATATATATATATATATATATAGGGTTTATCTATGAGGCCGGAGTTATAACCAGGTTGTGACATTTGTTTATTTTTCCGTCCAACTTGTTTATTTGCCGGCAGCAACACAATCAGATAATAACTTTACGATTACTAACACGAAATTCCTTAAGTATCTTTAATAAAAAAAACTATAAAAGACCTCTGATTTCACAAACAAAATCAATTAAATACGTTCAAGGCGCACTACACGATGAATAACGAAGCCCTTGATTCCCTTGCTAATAAAGGCACATAATTTCTTGAGTATTGGCAATAAGAACCGCATACACAGCAATACAGGGTCAAAATCTGGCAAAATAGGACACAATAACTCTACAAACGTTACAACAAACTTCTTAAGTGCCTGAGAAAGAATTACGTACACAACTTTAAACTTACAAACACCTGGAAAAGCACAAGTTGATTAATGATTCCCAACATGGCTTCACTGGGGCATTCACGTCTGACAAATCTATTAACATTCTTTTCAACTGTTTTCGAATCAGTAGATGACGGTCATGATTATGATGTCGTATACCTCGACTTTAGCAAAGCCTTCGACTGAGTCCTCCACGAAAGACTAATACGAAAAGTGGAGGCTTGTGGAATTGGGGGAGACATTCTAAAATGGATTAGAGCGTGGTTAGAGGACAGGAAACAGCGAGTAAGCATAAACGGCACTAAATCCGATTGGGGTAACGTCATTAGTGGAGTACCCCAAGAATCAGTACTTGGACCATTACTATGTATTATATGCAAAACGTAGGTATAGGTGGAGACAGCAACATACATCAACATAAGTGAATTTGCTGGCGATACTAAAATAGGGCGTGTAATTAAAGCTGACGAGGACTCGGCAAAACTACAGGAAGATCAAAAAAAATGCTTGGTCTCAAAAATGGCAGTGAAATTTAACGTGGACACATGTAAAGTACTTAGCCTAAGAGATGTAAATAGAGAAACCAGATATCAGATGAACAGAGTTATAAAAGAGAAATCCGTCTGTGAGAAAGATTTAGGAGTAATGATAAGTAGGAATCTAAAACCAAGACAACTTATCAGTTTTCACAGAAGAAATTTGCGATGAAATTCCAGAGGTGGAACTGATATTTAAGGGAAAGGAAGAAGAGAAATTAAAGAATATCACTATCAGAAAAGAGGATGTTCTTAAGAAGATAAATAAACTAAAGAAAACAAAATCCCCAGGGCCGGATGAAATTTTCCCTCGAGTCTTGAAAGAGTGTAGGGAACAGATTAGCGGACCCCTCGTAAACTTATTTACAAAATCATTAGACACTGGAGTTGTGCCAGACTTGTGGAAACAGGCAAATGTAGTACCCATATTCAAAAAGGGAGACAGAGCATCAGCGTCAAATTACCGGCCGACCAGTTTGACGTCAGTAGTGGGGAAATTTCTTGAATCAATTACAGCAGATAGCATCCGATCGCATCTAGAGAAAAGCAAATTGATCTACTACTCTCAACATGGGTTTACAAAGGGAAAATCTTGTCTAACAAATCTGCTAACGTTTTTTACGAAAGTCTTCGAGGTAGTAGATAATAACGAAAATTACGATGTTATTTACTTAGACATTAGCAAAGCATTTGACAGAGTACCGCATCAGAGGCTTCTGAGAAAAATTAAGGCTCATGGTATAGAGGGGAAAGTTTTAAATTGGATAAAATCATGGCTCACCGATACAACGCAGAGGGTCAGCGTAGATGGTGTTAAATCTGAATGGGGCCGTGTAACCAGTGGGGTTCCCCAGGGGTCAGTACTAGGCCAACTCTTGTTCATAATCTACATAAACGATCTAGATACTGTTATCAGCAGTGACATAAGCAAGTTTGCGGATGACACCAAAATAGGGCGGCAAATTAATTCAGGGCAGGATGCAAATGCATTACAGGAGGATCTAAATAAACTGCAGGGGTGGTCTGAAAAATGGCAAATGAAATTCAACACCAGCAAGTGAAGCGTACTTAATATTGGAAGAACAAATACTTATAATGTATACAGCCTTAACAACATCAACCTAGAGAAATCGACTTGTGAAAGAGACCTAGGGGTACTTGTAAGACCGGACCTACGGTCTAGAAAACAGTGCGTTAATGTCCGAAATAAGGCAAACAGAGTATTGGGTTTTATATATAGAAGTGTAAGTAACAAGAGTGCAGAGGTCTTATTGCAACTATATCTTGCGCTAGTCAGGCCACACCTCGATTATGCGGTTCAGTTCTGGTGCCTTTATTATAGAATGGATATAAATTCACTAGAGTCGGTGCAGCGAAGAATGACAAAAATGATTCTGGGACTTAGAAACCTTCCATATCAGGATAGGTTAAAGAAACTTAACTTGCATTCCCTAGAAAGACGAAGAGTGCGGGAGATATGATAGAAGTATTTAAGTGGGTGAAAGGAATCAATAAAGGGGACATAGATAAAGTTCTTATAATATCCGAGCAGGATAGGACTCGGAGCAACGGATTCAAGTTGGATAAGTTTAGGTTTAGGAGGGAGATAGGAAGAAACTGGTTCACAAATAGGGTGGTGGACGAGTGGAACAAGCTTAGCAACTTTGTAGTAAGTGCGGGAACTCTGGAAAGTTTCAAAAGGAGGCTAGATAGATTCATGGATGATAGAGAGTGGTAGTAACTCTCGACAGGAGCTGCCATGCACAGGCCAACCGGCCTATTGCAGACTCCTTATTTTCTTATGTTCTTATGTTCTTCTTATGTGTATTTGCTTGAAACAAGGCGAACAAAGTATTTGGATTCATACAAAGGAGTGTAAATTACAAGACCAGCCAGGTTACCCTAAAACTACATCTTGCGCTTGTGAAACCTCACTTGGATTACGCGTTTTATTTCTGGTCACCGTACTACAGAAGGGATATGGAATCCCTCGAAAACATTCAGAGGAGGATGGAAAGACGAATCTCGGGTATTAGGAACCTTGAGTACAGAGACAGTTTAAAGCATCCTAATTTGCACTCCCTCGAGAGACGTAGAGTGAAGGGCGATATGATCGAGATGTATAGATAGAAGTCAGGGGTAAACAAAGGTATTTAAATGATCCAACCAGGAGAAAACTCGTATCAATGGTTTTAAATCAGAAAAATTTAGATTTAGGCTCGAGAAAGGCAAAGACTGGTTTGGAAACAGAGTAGTGGATGAGTGGAATAAGTTTTCAAACATCATCATTAATTCGAACACGCTGGGTAACTTCAAACATAGATTGGATGGATATATGAGCGATAGGGGTTGGGTATAAACGGGACTGCCCAGTATGGGCCAATAGGCCCGCTGCAGTTTCCTCCATTCATATGTTCGTACGTTCTTGTCAGTGGAGCTTTTGAAGGAGCTGGTGCCTCCTCTCATAATGATGACAACTTGAGGGTGAGTAGCCAGAGTGAGACTGATAGTGATAAAACCATGAATGGGGAGAATGAGCCCCAGACTGCCAGTGTGGTCTCTTTAATAACCCCCGGTCTGGAAACTGTCCATAACCCAGCACTTCTTCCAATATTTACGGAGGAGGAACTTTTGGGACTAATGAAGGAACCTGTGTATAAAAATCTTACTGGAATAAGGGCCGTGAGACTCATTACCAAGAACTCCAGGGGTGATGAATTTGAAACAGTTAACTTATTGGTCAGGTTGATCTATAAAGCCAACGCACGACTCTCTATACTCAGTTCAAGGTGGAACGAGTAACACGAACGCAAAGGTTCATTTCATGGAACATCCGGAGTGTTAACTGCAGAATTAATGACCTACAATGGTTTGTTAAACTTTTTAACATTGATGTAATTGGTTTATAAGAACCATAAACGTCCAGCACTAAGAAGAAAGCTGCACTCAGGATAGGTGGGTTTACAGCACACAATAATGGAGCAGGAAGTGGCCTGCTCACTTATGTAAAGAATGGTCTGGTCTGTAAATGGACCAAAACTCACAATGATGAAAGTATTCACTATCAACAATTTTCAGTATGACAGCAAACAGTAAATCTTCGCTGTATAACATCTATGTTCGGTGTAATGAGCTGCCAGCGGACGTGTTACCAAAGCCAAGGACAGGGAAGGTACGAAGGGAGGAGGGGTCGCACTCTTCGTCACGGATACATTAAAATGTTGTATTAATAATTCAATAAAGGGTGAAATAGGAACCGAGTCTGTATGGGTAGAAATCACGGGAGGAAGAGAAAAACTAATTATGGGAGTGATTTACAGGCCCCCAAGTCTTGGGAAAGAAGCAGCTCAGCCCATATGGCAGGAAATGAGTCGGGCAGCAAAATATAACAACCTGTGCATTATGGGGGATTTCAACTTCAGAAATATTGACTGGGACAACATTGTAGGTGACTATGAATCTGAAGACTTCCTAGACGCAGTACAGGACAATTTTTTGAAACAACTAATTACAGAACCTACGAGAGGTGGCAATATATTAGACCTAGTATTAACAAATAAAGAAAATATTATCAGCGATATCACAGTAGGGGAAGAACTAGGTAACAGTGATCACAGAGAAATCAGGTTCACCCTAAATTGGGAAACGAAAAACAATGACAATATGGTTAGAGTCCCAAACTTTCGGTTGGCGGATTATCAAGGGTTAAAAAGGTACCTAGATGAGGTCACCTGGGAACAGTCACGTCAGTCCCCAGTAGGAAGGGGTGAGGTCATAGATGACACAACAATTGATCATAATTATAATATATTCACTAGAATACTAAATAAAGCACAAGAACATAATATACCATACAGAAAAATTAGGTCAAATAAGAATGAGCCAAGGTGGATGACCAGAAAACTTGAACATGACATAGGAATAAAGAAAGGAATTTATATGAAATTAAAGAGAGGGGAGGAGCAGCTCAGAAATAGGTATAATGAACTATCTAAGAATGTTAAGAAAAATGTAAGGAAAGCAAAGAAAGCAAAATCCCCAGGGCCGGAGGAAATTTTCCTTCGAGTCTTGAAAGAGTGTAGGGAACAGATTAAAGGACCACTCGTAAATTTATTTACAAAATCATTAGACACGGGAGTTGTGCCAGACTTGTGGAAACAGGCAAATGTAGTACCCATATTAAAAACGGGAGACAGAGCATCAACATCAAATTACCGGCCGATCAGTTTGACGTCAGTAGTGGGGAAATTTCTTGAATCAATTATAGCAGATAGCATCCAATCGCATTTAGAGAAAAGCAAATTAATCTACGATTCTCAACATGGGTTTACAAAGGGAAAATCTTGTCTAACAAATCTGCTGACGTTTTTTAGGAAAGTCTTCGAGGTAGTAGATAATGACGAAAATTACGATGTTATTTACTTAGACTTTAGCAAAGCATTTGACAGAGTACCTCATCAGAGGCTTCTGAGAAAAGTTAAGGCTCATGGTATCGAGGGGAAAGCTTAAAATTGGATAAAATCATGGCTCACCGATAGAACGCAGAGGGTTAGAGTAGATGGTGTTAAATCTGAGTGGGGCTGTGTAACCAGTGCGGTTCCCCAGGGGTCAGTACTAGGCCCACTCTTGTTCATAATCTACATAAACGATCTAGATACTGGGATCAGCAGTGACATAAGCAAGTTTGCGGATGACACCAAAATAGGGCGGCAGATTAATTCAGGGCAGGATGCAAATGCACTACAGGAGGATCTAAATAAACTGCAGGGGTGGTCTGAAAAATGGCAAATGAAATTCAACAACAGCAAGTGCAGCGCACTTAATATTGGAAGAACAAATACTGTCAATGTATACAGCCTTAACAACATCAACCTAGAGAAGTCGACTTGTAAAAGAGACCTAGGGGTACTATTAAGCCCGGACCTACGGCCTAGAAAACAGTGTGTTAATGTTCGAAATAAGGCAAACATAGTATTGGGTTTTATATCAAGAAGTGTAAGTAATAAGAGTACAGAGGTCTTAATGCAACTATATCTTGCGCTAGTCAGACCGCACCTCGATTATGCGGTTCAGTTCTGGTGCCCTTATTATAGAATGGATATCAATTCACTAGAGTCGGTGCAGTGAAGAATGACGAAAATGATTCCGGGACTTAGAAACCTTCCATATAAGGATGGGTTAAAGACACTAAACTTGCATTCCCTAGAAAGACGAAGAGTGCGGGGAGATATGATAGAACTATTTAAGTGGGTGAAGGAAATCAATAAAGGGGATATAGATAAAGTTCTTATAATATCCGAGCAGGATAGGACTCAGAGCAACGAATTTAAGTTGAATAAGTTTGGGTTTAGGAGGGAGATAGGAAGGAACTGGTTCACAAATAGGGTGGTGGACGAGTGGAACAAGCTTAGCAACTTTGTAGTAAGTGTTGGAACGCTGGAAAGTTTCAAAAGGAGGCTGGATAGATTCATGGATGATAGAGACTGGTAGTAACTCTGGACAGGAGCTGCCATGCACAGGCCAACCGGCCTATTGCAGACTCCTTATTTTCTTATGTTCTTATAATGAATTTCACTATCAAGGATATTCAAATAGTATCAGAGAAATTAAAAGTGTTAGCTTTCTTGAACGAGACACATTTTGCTGATTTGAATAATAACTTGCCATTTTACCTGTCACGGGAATTTGCACTACCAAGTCTTACGATTCCCTCTATTCTGTTAATTCTGGCAATATTGTTCCTGTTCTGTTATTACCGCGCAGTATCATCCAAATTCAACATTGTTCATAACATACTAACCCGTACGACACAAAAGTCTAGGTCCCCTGTAGTAGAGAATACCCCTACAGTAATTTCCCCAGCTTAGTGTCTACATATCTGTTTATAACATGGTTAGGGTTGGCTAGGATGTACTGTACTCTGTGAGTTATTTAGGCCTCACGGAGCTCGGCTGGTAGGTGACCGAGCGATGTAATAGGCCCCTGTCTCATCAACAGAACGTATTATATAAATGGGTCAATACATCTGATATTATATTCAGATTCACCACCCTGTAACTTTCCACTGTCTATGAGTAAGACATGAGATGGACACGTGAGCGGGCAACTCACCCAAGAGGGCGAGACCCATAGCTCAGCATTTCTGTAAGCACGCACTACGATGCCCCTAAGCTTCAGTAGCTCACCTCAAGTCATATCGTAAGGACGTGACCTAACGTTTATCATACATAAACGCCGTCCCCTTTCATTCACCCTAGACAGTGAGACTTACGGTTGATATACACTCAGGAATTATATCTACAACCTTTTATAATAAAACAAAGGAACTACCGTTTGGGTTTCGTTACTTAAAACCCAAATATAAATATGTGTGAACGGACTGTTAATTGGACAAGCGTTCATCTATAGGTGGGGAGGAAGGTTCAGGGAGGGAGTTGGTATGGGCCAACATAACAGTTGATGTGGCTGCTGCTGAGCAGCGCCAGGTGCGTCTGACCCGTCTTGACCCATCAGTGGTCGGTGATCAAGTGTTCCCCTTTTCCCATGTGATTTTATCAATATATATATATATATATATAATATATATATATATATATATATATATATACATATATATATATATACATATATATATATATATATATATATATATATATATATATATGCTGATAACCACAAGGAAAGAAGAAACACGAAGTTCTAAGTAATTATTCCTTTGGTTATATATATATATATATATATATATATATATATATATATATATATATATATATATATATATATATATATATATATTATATATATATATATATATATATAATATATATATATATATATATATATATATATATATATATATATATATATATATATATATATATATATATATATATGCTGATAACACAAGGAAAGAAAAACACGAAGTTCCTAAGCGCTTTCGTGTAATTCACATCTTCAGGGTGAGTACAAACTAAGGAGAAATACATAACAAGGCATATAAATATATACAGTAGAGGGTGAGATCAAGTCCACAATGGTCTGGTCACTAGGCAGTGACCCTACTAATCTTCAAAAGCACCGCAGCAGTCGGAAGTCAGGTCAGAGGGTAAGATGACCCAACCTTCTCACCTGGTTACAAATCTTCTTAATTACGAAATTATCCAGTTTGTACAGTACATACCATTACTCAAATTCATGTTGACGGATTCGGTATGTTTAATGAGACTGGATTCTAATGTTCCTACTGTCAATTGAATTACAAGGTAATATTGAGGAGGCATTATCCCAGTCAATGCAATGCTTATTATCCCTCAAATGAGCAAACAGAGCATTGGATTCCTGGCCTGTCCTAACACTATATTTATGTTGTTTAAGTCTAGTTACAAGATCTTTACCTGTCTGGGCTAAGTAAAACATATTACATTTCTTGCAATGAACCTTATGAATGCAGCCACCTGGAACGTCAATCTTTTTAATATCATGCACTGATAAACAAATGTTAATCAAGAACTCTCTCCAATATATATAGCTGATATCATATATGACCTGATCATGTTATATAGGTCACCCTGTATATTTAAGCCTCTCTCAGGAATGGGAAACAGTTGCCTCTGAAGATGTCTTGAATAAAGACGAAAGCTAAGGTGCTCCGTTGTTTCCCTTTTCCCGTGTGATTTTATCAAGATTTATCTTATCCACGTTTTCATTGTGGATCTACATGATATATATATATATATATATATATATATATATATATATATATATATATATATATATATATATATATATATATATATATATATATATATATATATATATATATATATATATATATATATATATATATATATATATATATATATATTTACATGCAAGTAAATCACTGTAGGTGCGCGTGATCTAGGTATATGCTGATAACATAAGAACATAAGAATGGAGGAAACTGCAGCGGGCCTATTGGCCTATACTGGGCAGTCCCGTTTACACCCAACCCTATTGCTCATATGAGCATCCAACCTATGTTTGAAGCTAATTCAGCGTATTCGAGTTAATGATGATATTTGGTAACTTGTTCCATTCATCCACTACTCTGTTTCCAAACCAGTGTTTACCTATTTCACGCCTAAATCTAAATTTGTTTAATTTAAAACCATTGTTACGAGTTCGCTCCTGGTTGGATAATTTGAGTACCTTTGTAATGTCCCCTTTGTTTAGCCCTGTCTTCCACTTATACACCTCTATCAGGTCGCCCCTCGCTCTAAGTCTCTCGAGGGAGTGCAAATTAAGATGCTTTAACCTGTCTCTATACTCAAGGTTCCTAATGCCCGGGATTAGTCTTGTCATTCTCCTCTGAATTCTTTCCAAGGATTCTATATCCATTCTGTAATACGGTGACCAGAACTGAACTGCGTAATCCAGGTGTGGTCTCACAAGAGCAAGATACAGTTTTAGGATGACCTCGCTAGTCTTGTAACTAACACTCCTTTGTATGAACCCAAGTACTTTATTAGCCTTGTTACGAGCAAAAACACATTGTTTACTTGGCTTAAGGTTCCTACTTATCATTACTCCTAAATCTCTCTCGCAGTCGGATTTCTCTATGGCATCGTTGTTCATCTGGTATCTGGTTTCCCTGTTTACATCTCCTATACTGAGTACTTTACATTTGTCGACATTGAATTTCATCTGCCATTTTTCAGACCATTCGAAAAATTTGTTTAGATCTTCCACAAGAAAGAAGAAAACACGAAGTTCCCTTCGTGTTTTCTTCTTTCCTTGTGGTTATCAGCATATATATATATATATATATATATATATATATATATATATATATATATATATATATATATATATATATATATATATATATATATATATTTCATTAGCCCAATAAAGCACGCGGACTTCTACATACAATCAACACAAGCAAAAGTAAGTTAAATTTTAGACCTTAGGAACTTACCTCTCGAAGGTCATACTCGTCTACTCGTCCTTCAACGCTTCAGCTGACAGGGAAATTTTCCTCTTACTTCTGAAAAATAGAAAAAATACAATGTTACTTTTATATATATATATAATCACTTAACATGACTAGTTACGTCGCCCTTTCTTTTAAGCTCCTCTTATGTTTGTGGTGGTGATGGTGTTTGGATTAGTGGATGTCATGTTTTTGACCTGACCTCACGTTTTGTAAGGTCACCCTGTGTACATAAACCTCTCTCAGTCCTTGTAATTCAGTTGTCTCTGAAGATGTCTTGAATAAAGACGATAGCTAAGGTGCTCCATTGTTTTCCTTTTCCCTATGTTATTTTTTCCCACTGATTGATGGACAGTTCCAAATTTGCTGACAAAGAAATCTGGAAAGATCCTCCTTATTTTCAGCATGGCAAGAAATTTTTCGAGTTAGATAACAATGGCACACTAGAACTTTTAATATTCCTGCTAGTACATTGCAGTCCTCTCCTGGTCCCTTCCTTGATAGATATCTCAGCTATAGAACGTATTAGGACGAAAGGAGGAATCCATATCATATGTGGTGTCCTGCCTAGAAGGAGAATTGGTAATGAATGGTTGTAGAGGGCAGTTGGTGTCAACGGCCGTTTTGATAGATATTGCCAGTCAATATCAGTCCCATTCATTGACAACTGGGACAATTTTTAAGGAAGAATGGACCTTTATGATAGGGATGGGGAACATTTATCTAGGAATAGGGTGGCAACCCTGGCTGGCTCTCTCGAGAAGGCAGTTTAAAAAGATGTCGAAGTCTTTAAACTGCTAGGGGAACAGTGAGCACGGGAATCTAGGAAACTGCAGTGGGTGCACGTAAACAAAGCAAAAGGTTACAGATAAATTGTGCTAGGAATGATGACAAAGTTAAATTAGGCAGGGAGTTGAAACCTAAACACGACAAAGAGAAGACTCAGATCACGTCTAACGTAAATGTCTACTAAGCAAACAGTAGAAGTATGAGAAATAAAATCGATATAATAGCTTTCACCGAAACATGGATAAACTTACACTCACGTGAGTTACCTGTCGAATACCAAATTAAACGTTACAAATTATTCCATACCAATGGGCAGAATAGGAAAGGAGGCCGGCGGAGCAATCTATGTCAGGGATAATCTGAAGTGAGAAATCAATAAGGAAATAAAAATTTAACTGAATACATAAATAACTTGGATAGAATTAACAAATGGTAGGGTAAAAATTAATCACAGGAGTAATATAAAATCATCCTAATCTCAATAGGGTTAATGAGCAATTTATTTGGGTTGAAATATACAGGGCATATTCTGCATAGAAGGTAACTTTAACTTTAGTCAGATAGACAAGACCGACCTTATTGGCAACTCAGAATCAGTGGATGTTTTCTTGAAAATGTTCAGGACTGTTTCTTAAGTCAACATATAGCCGAACCCACCAGGGGTAATAATATACTAGATTTAGTTCTGTCAAACAGAAAAAAACCTCATTAGTAATGTCGATGTAGGAAACGAAGTAGCTAACAGCAATCACAATGAAGTGAGATTCAAAGTAGAGCTTAATGTCAGTTGCAAGGAAAATCCATTTTAAGTCCCAGATTTTAGAAGGACAAATTTTGATAGGTTAAAAAGGCAGCTGAGAGAAGGGTTATTACGTTTGGGGGCAAATTACATGAGTTTACGTGAAGTGACTTCACAACCTACAACGATAACCCCACAAAATATGACATTTGAGGGTGACCTGACCACAAGATCTGAGGTTGACGAGTTCCATAGCAATTTAAATAATGAGTTACTTAATGCACAAAGGGAGAATATACCACACAGTAAACTCAGATCCAATAACAATAACCCCCAAAAGGATATATAATTATTTAAAGAATATTATTGAACAAAGGAAGGCTATAGGTAGAAGAAAAAATCGAGATTATTATAAATATGGGCTAGTAGAGTGAAGACCGAGATAAGAAAAGCGAAGAGGAATAATGAACTGAAGGTAGCAAGGGAGGCGAAGTCAAACCCCAAGGGATTCTATCAAATGTATCAAACTAAAAAACTAGACAAGATTTCATTAATAGCCTACAGACAGATACAAGCGAGCTAACTGATAACGACAGAGAAATGAGCAATAATCTGAACATATTTGTCGACAGTTTTCACTCCCGAGAATTTAAACAGATACCCAAGGCTCCGACTAGATATGGATATAATGAAAAAAAAAATAGTTTAAGAGAGATAGTGGTAACTAGTAATGATGCTAGTAAACAAATAGACAAACTAAAGCCTAATAAGTCACCAGGTCCCGATGATATATTTGCCAGAATATTAAAGGAATGTAAAGAAGAACTTAGCAAAGTTGTTTAACTTGTTATTAAAAATGGGTGTAGTACCAGAATCCTGGAGGATAGCAAAAGTGATACCGATTTTGAAGAAGGGCGATTGATCACTATCCTCTAACTGCGTTCCAAATTTTTTAAACTTACATTAAAGATGCAGTTTTTCGTGCTGATTTTAAATGTGAAACTCATGTATTGCGGAAATATTGTATTTGGACTTACAGGTCTACGAATCAGAAGTGCTGGCCAATCATGCTTAACATAAGCTCGGTTAGGTTAGGTTAAGTGAGATTAGGTTAGTTCAGCCATGTGCTTTTTCTGATGGAGACCTTTAATTCCACCCTCCTTTCTGACAGCGCCAAATGAATCTTCCATCAATACATTATATTTGCATATCATGGCGTTTTCGGCATTACTTCTCTTTGGGCACAATCCTCACACTTTGCATTTTGGGCACAAGGCATCAGTTTCGCTAAACGAAAACAATGATTGTAGGTTATCACTCATTTTCATTCAACAGCAAAAACAGACACTGTTCCGCAACAAATGAGTGATATACTTAGAATTAGCATAAAAAACTGTTCTTGCGACAAACTTTTAGCAAAATTTAATACAAACCAAATTTTTAATAAGATCCATAATTATGAGGAAGAAAAATAAAGATATTGAGTTAAAGAGAAAGGAAGGGCAAACACGTATGTGTGGTGGCTGACAGCAAATTATGCTTTAAGAGCGGTAAACGATAAAGACTATAGGGCGAACCAGAGGACGGGACTGATCCGGTTGTAATTCTTTCACTCAAACACTGTAAACGTGTAGATGGTTGTAAAAAAAAGCACCAATACATCAGACAATCAGGTAGTGTTCTGAGACGGACAACAAAATACTGAGGCTGAGGAGCCTGAGTAATGACGACTGTCTGGGAAAGGGAGAAGTTTCCAACTTTCCACCAGCAGTGTAAACTGTACCGTACCACACAACATGGGTATGGATTATATTACAAATATTTATGAAAAAACAGCGACCGTGAACATAAAACTACAATACCAGATATCTGTCTTTAATTATTCAAGACGTGCACACAGCAGGCTGAGGGAGATAAAACAGCTTCTCCTGTGTATTGTGAAGGTATATAAAACAGCCGAGGTCTATGAGAGCGGTTCTCAACCTTTTTCGAGTGCGACTCAATTTTTAATATCTCGAAAAATGCGCGACTCATTGCTTCAAATAAAAAAACCTTGTCAAATCAAATTTATTGTCACTGAAAACGGCTTGCAAGCCACCTTTGGGTCGCGAGCCTTGGTTTGAGAATCACGGGTGTACGTAGACAGGTCAGCCAGAGAGAAACGCAACTTAAGCTCCTACAGCACAGTGACGCGAGTTAGACTAAAGCCGTACGCACAATAAGGTTCTTATTATCCTATTGTTACAACCGCCTCCACCCTTTTTATTTTATTTTATTTAGTCATCCAGTCCATATTAGGCAGCACTCATTATCAATATAATTCTCTCACAAGGTAAACAGCAAATGAGACAAAAGAACTTAGCGCGAGAGTTGTATTCATGTCAATACAGTACTGGTAACTTAAGAGGTGGTCAAATATACCACTATTATTGTAATCATTAAGAAAACATCTGATAACTTATATACTCGTATATATATATGTTACCGGTAGGAAATGATGGACTTTAATTTCTAACTTGACTTGGGGTTTATTAATTATTAGATGGAAATTGCAGTGGAAGCGCCCCTTTGAGAAAAATCCCGAGCCAGCACAAGAACACTTAAATTTACTAACAAAATGAATTCTCCGTGACCCGTGGAAGGATAGCGTCTGTGACTGGGATGAATGAGACGCACTGTAAAATTTAGACACTTATATTCCCTCCAACACTACAGACACAATATAATAAAGGTACACCAATATGCGCACCTCTTAACCTGAACTTAAAACACTACTCTGGGGAATAAAAGTTATACATGATATTGAAATTATTAGAAACTCAGACAATGCCTCATTAGACAACAATAAATTTAAAGTATTAAGAAATGTTGCTTGCACACATGAAACAGGCCTTAAGGGCTTTCAACAAAATAATATCAACCACTGAGAAAATGGTATTAAAAAAATAAGAAATTAATAACTCTACAATGAATAGGCCTTAAGGGCACTCAACCTAAATTATATCACCCCAACAGATGCACACTTTCTAACCTAACTTAACCACTACTCTGGGGAACAAAGGTTATACCTGAGATCGGAATTATAAAGAAAAATTAAATGCATTAAAGGAACTAAATCACAGTATCACTCTGGTTTCAATGAGTGACACAAACATTAAAAAACAATATTATCAAAATTATTTAAGAAATATTAAGCTACATACATCAAGATAATATCAGTAACTGAAAAAATGGTATTAACTACACACAGAAATATTGTCACTATTATTGAGATGTTACTGAGTCCACCAATACCCGTGAACCATGCTTCACAAACTCGACATACACCCGTAATAAGGGAGATAAAATGTTTCTCTAGGTATCCCCTAGACTCCTGGTCTCAGTGTGTGACCATTAATTTACTCAGATAGCCTCAGTGTACTCTCAGTGTGTCCATGGGCGGGAAGAGAGAACGCCAACAGGTGACTATGGCCAGTAGGTAATACTTCTATCTGACCGAGGACACGTGGTGTTGTGCACCCACATGGTAAGATCTGATCACCCAATGCTGATGCTGGGTCCCGTGTCGTTTTAGTTGTCGGGAGCACTTGTTCACTCAAGAGATCCTTTGCTACCCCGCTAACCAGTGACAAGCCTGCACTGATCATTCCAACGGCGATAATCGCCAATCATCAATCATCAACGGCAGTCTCAAATGGCAGTCAATCTCTAGCAGTCAATCTCTCGCAGTCAAGTGGGTTCTGACGGAAACCTTGTTATACTGCAATAGTGCAACACAGGTGACTAAACCACGTGACCGTTTCGTCCTCTCTGACGCACAGTCTACTTCTATGTTCGACTGCTGTCATCTGACTGAGAGCCAGCCAGCCTCGTGTCTACCCAAGGCGGTAGCTTAGGCCTACATGACATATTTTCCGTCTACTAATAACTTTCTTGGGACACCCGTACCATTATTCAGACTGGTAAATTATCTATAATAATTTCAAATTCAATAATAGTCCCTTAACTTCATGAATCGCATCATTATTAATTCGGTAGACTAAATTTAATATCGCATAGGCCTAGATCCAAAAGCTCACACTACCGGCAGGAGCGTTATCTTCCTCAGTCGACCTTGAAAACTCAGTATCGCCCATGGCGCGGCATTTGAAATCACACTGAAATTCTGAATATTACATATATATATATATATATATATATATATATATATATATATATATATATATATATATATATATATATATATATATATATATATATATATATATATATATATATATATATTGTTACGAGTTGGGGATTTAGAATATAGTTAAAAGTCTACCCAGATCCCAACAGGCAACAAAAAACAAAACAAAGACAATCCGACTATAAAAGGGTAGACAAAGGATGCGAGTTTTTGTTGTGTATAATAAAGTACCATAAATTCCTTAACAAAATAGTCAGCTTTCTATAATTTACCCTTAACCATACTTAACCTAAACATTAACAGTATATACATATTTATACAACATACAATAATTTGAAGCAAGGTGGAGGCGGGGAGGCAATATGAGATTACAAATACTTAAGTGCGGAGCTGAGATGGCTGACGAGTAAGGCTGAGTATTGTAGAAGACGGTAGGTAGTCACTGTGCCATAGGTTTCCAGGATAGGGGATCCTGTGGTCACTTCCCAGAGTGAACTGAACTCTCATCGAACTGGAGCTGATGAAGAAGACTTGTAGGAGGTGACGCAACAACCAGGATATGGAGAAGGGAAACCCCGGAGTGGTAACTAAGAGTAGTCATACTCGAGTTTCGTCCCTAGATGGCGTTGCTCGTGGTGCTGGGTAGGCAGATCAGGACAATAGATGGCGTGGTTCGTAGTACTGGGTAGGTAGATCATGACAATTGATGACGTGGTTCGTAACACACCCCCCCTCCAAAGACCTCCATAGCGCTGGCGCGAAGGAGGTGATCACCTGGTGCGTCTGGAGAGTAGCTGCTGCATTTCCACTGGAGCTCGGGATAAGGAGTCCGCAATCAGGTTGTCCACTCCCTTTATGTGCCGGACTTGTAGATTATAGGGCTGGGTGAGGAGAGCCCAGCGAAGGATTCGCTGGTTGGAGGTCTTGTTGGTTTGGATGAACGTGAGTGGGTTATGGTCGGTGAAGACTAGGGTTGTTTGTGGGCAAGACTGGAGGTAACATTCAAACTTCTTTATTGCCAACACCAGAGCCAGGGCCTCCTTCTCTATGGTCGAGTAGTTGGTCTGATGTATTTTCAACTTGGCGGAGTAGTATGCCACAGGGTGAAGGACATCAGTGGTTGGGTCGGGTTGTAGGAGCACAGCCCCCACTCCGACACCGCTAGCGTCGATTTGCAGATGGAAGGGCAAGGTGTAGTCAGGGGGGTGGACTACGGGCTTGGAGGCAAGGGAGGCTTTGAGGCGGTGGAAAGACTGGTCGCACCTTTGGTTCCAGATGTAAGGGACCGCAGAACTGGTAAGGTTTGTGAGGGGTCCGGCAACGCTGGATAAGTTACTGCAGAACCGACGGTAGTAGCCGCACATCCCCAGGAAGCGCATGAGCTCCTTCCTCGTCCTTGGAGTGGGGAAGGACAAGATGGCTTTAACGTTTGCGTCCTTGGGTCTCACCATACCATGCCCAACGATATGTCCCAGGTAAGTCACTGAGGCCCGGCCAAAAGCAGATTTAGCCAGGTTTATGGTGAATCCAGTCTCTTGCAGTCGTGCGAACAGTATCTCCAAACGCACCAGATGTTCGTCCCAGCCGTCCGACACCACCACCAGGTCATCCAGGTAGGTGAACGTCCCACCTAGGTCCTGAATTAGGTAATTGATGGCCCTCTGGAATGTGGCCTGAGCATTAAAAAAGCCAAACGCCATAACCAAATATTGAAAAAGACCAAATGGAGTTATAAATGCCGAGATTATTTTTGCCCTATCCGTGAGTCCCACTTGATAATATCCTTTCAATAAGTCCACCGTACTGATAAATTTTGCACAGCCTATGCTGTCTATTATATCTTCAATCAAAGGTAAAGGGTAGGAGTCTGAGACAGTGACCTGGTTCACTTTACGATAATCGGTACAGAAACGAAAAGTGCTATCGGGTTTTGGAATGAGAAGGCAAGGTGAAGCCCAGGGGGAGGTACTAGGCTCAGCTAAGTTATGTTTTAACAAAAAATCTACCTCCTTTTTCATAATCTCTCTTTTTTGTGGATTTAGTCGATATGCTGATTGCCTAATGGGTTGTACATCATCTGAGATTAGCTTAATATCATGTTTAAGTATATTGCAAAACCCTGGGAGGTCTGACGTGACTTTAGGAAATGTTGATAATTACTTAGTGAGATCTTTTGCTTGAGATGGATTCAGAACAGAAAAATACTCATCCAAGTTGTTGAGTATGTGACTGTTAGCAGGGTTTTCTTTAGGTAGAGGGAAGTCTAAATTCTCCAATAGATCCATGTCATCTGTCTCCGGCTCCGGCCCTGACAAAACTGTATGCAATACAAGTTGGCTTATAGCCTCTGGGATGTCTTCCTCTGACTGCCTGGAATGGTAAAGTTTCATGAGATTAATGTGAACAAGTTGTGAATCTTTTCGGCGATCAGGAGTATGAACTATATAGTTGAGGGGAGATAGTTTATCAGCAACTATATAGGGACCAGTAAACTTGCTTTTAAGGGGAGAGCCTGGAATGGGTAGAAAGAGTAACACTTTGTCACCTGGAGAAAATGCTCTTTCAACTAATTTAGGTTGGGACTTCACCATTTTTTCTTGGACTTATTTTAAGTTTGACTGAGCAATGGTTCGGACTTCAGTTAATTTGTCCCGTAAAGTGTCAATGTATTGGGAAACTGTTGCGGGCTTAATAGATGGAGTGTCAAACCACTGCTCCTTTACTATTTTAAGGGGTCCCCTAATTTTTCTCCCATATAGTAACTCGAACGGGGAGAAACCCAATGACTCCTGGGGACATTCCCTGATGTCAAAGAGTAACAAGTCTATGCTTTCATCCCATTCCTTTTGGTGTTCTATACAGTATTTTTTGAGCATTGATTTGAAAGTTTGATGGAACCGTTCCAAGCAACCTTGGGATTGTGGGTGGTAAGCCGAAGATGTACAATGGTCCACACTGAGGTCTTTCATCACCTGTTTGAAAAGATTGCTCGTAAAATTGGTGCCCTGGTCGGATTGGATCTCTTTAGGAATGCCCACTGAAGTGAAAAGGTGCAAAAGAGGTTTGATTACATTTTTTGAAGTGATGCTTTTAAGGGGAAAAGCCTCAGGATAACGTGTACTGGTATCCATAACTGTGAGCAGGAATTGATTTCCCTTCTTTGTCTTTGGTAATGGGCCCACACAATCAACAACAATCTTTTCAAATGGTGTAGAAAATACTGGGATGGGCTTAATGGGAGCTGCTGGTATACTTTCATTTGGTTTTCCTACCATTTGACAAATATGACAAGATTTTAGGTACTTTGACACATCCTTCCTAAGTCCAGGCCAGTAATAGTGTTGGAGGAGCTTTTTATATGTTTTCAGGATTCTCAAATGTCCTGAAATACCATCATGGGTAAGGGCAATTAATGCTGGTCTGACTGAGGAGGGAATTACCACTTGATGTATTTCAGACCACGTGTCTAGATGGGCAAGCTCAGGGGGCATATAGGCCCTCACATAAACCCCTTCCTGATAATAAAAACACGGAAGGGTGTCAAAATCTTTACCCTCAACTGCTGCATGATGAAGTTTATTCAAAGATGGATCAGATTGTTGGGCTTTAATGAGCTCATCCTTACTAATGCTCTTATTGTACAGATCTTCTGTGGGTAGGAAGATATTGGAGGTGGTTTTAGATGAAGAGGGCCCATTTCGCACACTTTGTGACCGGGTGACAGCACAAGATGGGAAAAGATGAGGAATAGTTTTTTTAAGGTCAGTGGTGGAGTTGACAGGTAAGGGAGAGTCGACTGTCTTTATGTTGGGAACCACTAGATCTCCTACCAAGTCATTACCCAATAATAAATGAATGCCGCTCACAGGCATTGGATCTTTCCTAATGGCTATTTGCACTTCCCCAGTAATCAAGGGACATTGGAGGTGCACTTTAGCTAAAGGATAGGAAGAATGGGATGAGAGATCTGAAATTAGAACACTCTCATTAGTAAATGCGGTAGATATATCAGGAATGACGTTAAACAGGAGGATAGATTGTGCTGCGCCCGTATCACGTAGTATACGAATAGGGAAAGAACGAGACCCCTCTATGATTGAAATTTTTCCCTCATAGGTGAATGAAGAGAAGAGATCCTGATGGGGCCTTTCCACATTGGTGGTTGCTATTGGTTTGGATTTGGGATCCAGGGAACTACTTTTAGCAATTCGACACTTTGGGTGTTTACAAGACTGGATCGTATGGCCTGGGTTTTTACAGTAAGAACAAGTAAACTTGGTTGCATCAGGGGGGGGTAGGTGTGGGACCTTTCGACCTACCACTCACGCCCCCAAGGTTATCATCAGAGGAGGACCTAACATGTCGGGAAGTACCACGTTCTCTACTGCCCAGTGACTCCACCAGCAAGGCGTACTCATCAGCCAGCTCAGCCGCACGCCCTAAATTAACCTCTCCACGCTCCTCCACATGCTTCCAGTAATTTGCCTTCAATTGATGTTTGACTGATTGGACGGTAGTTAGAAGATAGTGATCTATCTCCCTTCTTGAAAATCGGTATTACATTCGCTATTCTCCAGGATTCTGGTACTACACCTGCTTTTAAGGACATGTTAAACAACTTTGCTAAGGGCATACTAAGCTCTTCCTTACATTCCTTTAATACTCTGGCAAATATCTCATCCGGACCTGGTGACTTATTAGGCTTTAGTTTGTCTATTTGCTTACTAACATCGTTACTAGTCACTACCATCTCGCTTAATTTATTTTCTTCACTATCTCTGTATAGAGTCGGAGCTTCGGGTATCATGTTTAAATTTTCGGTGGTGAAAACAGTTGAAAACTATTTATTCAGATTATTGCTCATTTCTCCGTCGTTATAAGTTAGCGCGCCGGTATCTGACTGTATTGGTCCAATCTTTTCTCATGTTTTAGTTTGATACATTTGATAGAATCCCTTGAGGTTTGACTTTGCCTCCCTTGCTATCTTTAGCTCATTATTCCTCTTGGCTTTTCTTATCTCGGTCTTAACCCTACCGGCCAATACCTTATAGTAATTTCGGAGGTAAACTTCACCACGATTTATTCTCCTACCTAGAGCCTTTCTTTGTCTAAAAATGTTCTTTGAATAATTATTTATCCATTTAGGGTCATTGTTGTTTGATCTGAGTTTTTGTATGGTATGTTATGTCTTTGTGCATTAAGTAACTCATCATTTAAATTGTCGTGGAACTTGGCAACCTCAGATCTCTTTATTAGGTCAATCTCAATCGTCAGGTCTGCGGGGAGGGTGAGGTCGCCCTCTGTGGGTACATTGAGTGAGGTCACTTCATGTGAGGTCATGTAGTTCACCCCCAAGCTTTAGAATTTCAGGACAGCAGTAGGGAAAATTCCACTAAAGTCTCAGATTTCAGAAGGGCAGACTTTGGTAGCTTAAAGAGGCAGTTGAGAGAGGGGGTATCACGGTTGGGGGTGAACTACATGACCTCACATGAGGTCATGTACACATGTTGTATTATGACAGCAAGTTATTGAACATAGTCTTGATAATCCTATTATATCTTGGACAAATAGTCTAAGCAGGATTTATTGTTTTCCAACATAAATAATTATAGGCCATTGATTGCTCACCAAGAATTTAATATATTTCATCGTTGTTGAACCAAATAATTATCTTGTGAGCTCTAAACCAAAGAATTAAAGTTCACAAAAGCTACCTATCAGCTGTTACTGTGAACTTCACCTATACTTTTTACTTTAGGATTTTAAAATCTTATGAAGTATCCAGCAGCCTACTTCAGAGCTCTTACAAATGTAATTTGCATCTATTTTAGTCGAGATAGGTTTTAACCCTTTCACAGCAGGAGGTTACCCTAAGCTGAATAAAATCGTTTGGCGGTAGCCAGAATAAAATGGCAAGTGCGTGACACGCGGTTAAAGGGTTAAAACCATTTTGATAACAGAGACTGTATCAATTTTACTTTACTTATACATCGTAATGTAGGTCTGTGATGCACACAACATGCGAAACAAGCAAATTATGGCACAAACAAGCCGGATACAAACAAGTAATCAATTAGTACTCGGTTTACTCGGTTCTGAAGAGTAATCAGTACCAAAATACTCGATTCTATCAAAGTACTCGGTTAACCCATCCCTAAAAATTCACCAGGGGTAGCGTGTTTACAACAGTGATGTCACTGAGCTGTGCATTGTGGGTAAAACAGTGTTCTGCGGTGTACTGTCTAATCCTTGACTGGGGGTAGCGTGGCGTCAGTGAATGGGGTGGAGCTAAAGTTTATGACGTTACAGGGGTGTGTCCTTACTTTTTTTAGTCCTTCGGTAACAACTGCATAAAATTCCGTGTAAATTATTCTAGAGAAATGCTCGATTATACAGGCACGTAAAGGTGGTACTTTGCGTTCAGACTGTAGAAGACGTTGAGCAAAACGATTTTAAACACGTGAAAGACGATCAACAGCAGGTTTGAATGAGACTGACAGGAGACATTGAAGGCAAGCCTTAATTGCTTGAACCCCTTCACTAAAGGACGCCACTTAATATTGTATTTGGCTAACGCCTGACGATTTTATTCAGCATAGAGACCCCCTCCCCCAATACACAAGGGAATAGTTTTCACTACAAACCGCACATATCTTTAAAATCATAAGTTACACAGAAAAATTTCTGCCATAAGAAAGAGAATACTGCAGTAAAGTTGGTGTGAAGACGAGTAAAAGGTAATGATTACATATACTGTACTGTACCTTTATTTCCTCAACTTTAAAAATAAAACTGCATTGAGCGAGACAAAGTATTGACCTACGACCCTCAGCTGTGACGTGACCGGGGCTGAATTTAGTATTCTGCACTTCGTCTTCTGATGATAAATTCTCGCATGAGGTGTTATCAACATACCTGTAACAATACAAGGTATACTCGCGACAGCGTCCTGACCTTTCACCTTTAGCTGTGACTCACTTTACAATGAGGTGTCCTGCACGTTGTCTAGTGCTAATACATATTTAAAAGAAGTCTTTATTATAAGGTATATATTTAATGATGATGGAGTTTGACCTTTGACATTCCTGTAACCATGACCTCTGACCATAAATTTGAATTTTTAGATATGCACATCGCCTCCTTACCACACAATTTCAATGATATGATCTATAGTCTCTAAATAATTGTCCCGAAGAAAACCTGGAACAAACTCATTCAACTTGAGTCACCAATGAATAATACCACTTTACGAGGCCACTGTCAACACCGTTTCTACACTGATCTTTCTCGACCTAGACTAGAATCGAGAAGGTTCGCTTAATATCTATAAATAACTTACGAATGTAATTTGCTTGTAAGATGACAGAGTGAACTTTTAATTATTATGAGGACGGCGGCGGCCCACATCAACACAACACTCCCCCAGACCTGGTGGGTGGGTGAAGAATAACAATAAACAGGAGCTGCACGTACAGCAGTCATTATTACAGGCTATAACACTCACGCACCACACATTGATTCACTGTAATTTAGACATCATAAATCTCCTGTAGCTGCTGGACAATGCAGGGAATCGACTCAGGGTGCATAACTACCTTTTTATACCTTTACTGTCGCTACTAAAAAATGCTGTCGCCCAGTTTAGATTCCGTAACCTTGTTCTTTACAGTTCTACTTTAATTACCGAAAACTACTGATCTAGACAATAAAAGTTCCAGACTTTACAGAAGTTTGTGATCGATGCACGTCATCCAAAGGCACTCTTAACTTTACTGAGGTTCTTGATGAAGGAGGTAGTCAGTTTGGGTTATGTTAACTAGAGTGGCTGAACTGTATAGATAGTCAACTTAGGTCCAATAACTTTACCTGCCAAGACATTACAGAGTTTGTTGAACAATATTGGTATTCCACGTAGATTTATTGTTAAATGAAAGACGAGTGTACTCTACATTTATTATTAAAGGTATCGCCTTAACTTCACCCCTCGTTATCGCTGTAGAACAGAGTACCTTCTTGTCAACCAATGCAACCATTCACACCATGCCAATGCAATCATATCAGCAGTGGTGACAGTTCCCTAAAATATAAAAAGGTAACTGTCCACAGGAAAACACTATCGTGTGCTCAACAGATGAAACTTGTCTGTCGGCCTTGTCCATCAAAACCTCTGGATTCGACTGGTAACAGGCCCTGAGAGTCAAGGGTTACAATGGAATGAACTGTCAGGTCACCGACATATACCTCACATCGCCCGACCCTGAATAACAATATCAAGTCAATTCATCAAAACCCAAATAACTTAAAAATGTTATACGTTGAATTTATTAAATAACAAAAAGATTTACGGCCACGATACGGTCAACCCGAGCTTTATAGCAGCATCTTTAGCATTGAATGTAATCATCTGAAATTTCAAGATTTTCATAAAGTGGGGAAGGGAGGAGGGCACCACTTACTTTTTGAGTGACTGATCATTAGAGCGTTGCTGTGAATTAGATTCCCTATTGAAAACATTTACGATGTGTAAACAGATGATCACAATGGTTTCATTGGACAAGCTGAAGAAATTGTTATTCTTCTAGGTACTGAGGAATCTACCGATATTTTTGTTTTAATTTTTGCCAAATTTCGAACCACAAATACAGCTTTACTAATAAAGTAGTTTGATGGAAATTTCAATGTATGCAGGTGATGCTTGTAAATGAACAGCAAGTCACGGGTGAGATGTTGACGAAGTCACGCAAGCCACACGTCAGGGCTGGTGACCCGTTTCAACTCAGGTAAGAATTAGTCCACTGGGGAAATGTCTTGGCAGATTTTGTCCAGTGAGGAATAATTAGCTGAGACTCCATTGGGATGAGGGGTAGAAAGATTGCACAAATTGTCCTTAGAAAATTCAGATGTTATATTTTCCGCTGCGAAACCGTCCGACGAGATCTCTTCGAAATTTCATCCATTGTACAAAATTCCCACAATATTTTGTCCTCTGGGAAACAGCCAGATATGTTTTATTCAGTGGGAAATTATTCATGTATTGTTGTCCGTGCAGCACGCACCCATGGCGCTACACTCCACATAATGTCTCACAATTATAACAGCTAATTGGCCACACAACCCAAAGCTGTTTTTGTACACACAACCAAACACACACATTAACTGTACAGGAACACTTAATGGTATGTGTGTGGTAGAAAGAGTCATCGGTAAATATACAGTATGCATGAAAGGAGCATTAACCCCTCACACACACACACACACACACACACACACACACACACACACACACACACACACACACAGAGTATACACACAACAACAGTATACAAAACAGCCATACACCAAATACACCACAACAGTATACACAACAGCCATAACACCAAATACATCACAACAGTATACACAACAGCCATACACCAAATACACCACAGCAGTATACACAACAGCCATACACCAAATACACCACAGCAGAATACACAACAGCCACACCAAATACATCACAACAGTATACACAACAGCCATACACCAAATACACCACAGCAGATATACACAAAATACAAAATACAACACAGCAGTATGCACAAATAGAAATACACCTAAACATACAACAGTATATACACAACAACCATACACCAAAATACACCACAACAGTATACACAACAGCCATACACCAAATACAACAACAGTATACAAACAACCATACACCAAATACACCACAAACAGATACACAATAATAAACCAAATACATATAGCAGATAACAACATACACCAAATACATACAGCAGTATACACAACAATATACACCTGATACAACAAAACAGAATACAAACAGCCATACACCAAATACACCACAACAGTATACAAACAAACCATACACCAAATACACCAACAACAGTATACACAACAGCCATACACCAAATACACTACAACAGTATACACAAATACATACACCAAATACAACAAACAGTATAAACAACCATAACAAATACACCACAACAGTATACAACACATACACCAAATAATAACCACAAACAGTATACACAACAGCCATACACCAAATACATCAAATATACAAACAGCCATACACAAAACACCACAACAGTATACAAGCAATCAAAATACACCACAACAGTATACACAACAGCCATACACCAAATACACCACAGCAGTATACACAACAGCCATACACCACAGCAGTATACACAACAAACAGCACAAACTGATACACCACAACAGTATACACACAATACACCAAATACACCACAGCAGTATACAAAACATACACCAAATACACAGCAGTATACAAGTAATACACAACTGATACACCACAACAGTATACACAACAGCCATACACCAAATACACCACAGCAGTATACACAACAGCCATACACCAAATACACATACACAGTATACACAACAGTCATACAACTGATACACCACAACAGTATACAACAGCCATACACTAACAGTATACACAACAGTCATAAACCGATACACACAAGGTTACAACAAGCCATACACCCAACACACCACAACAGTATACACAACAGCCATACCAAATACACTACAGCAGTACACACAAGCAGTCATACCCGATGCACACCACAACAGTATGCACAACAGCCATACACCGACCACCACAGCAGTATACACAACAGTCATACAACCGATACACCACAACTTTAATTATACACAACTAACCATACACCCAATACACCTGACAGTATACACAACAGCCATACACCAAATACACCACAACAGTATACACATCAGCCATACCCAATATACCACAACAGTATACACAACAGCCATACACCCAATACACCACAACAGTATACACAACAGCCATACACCCAATACACCACAAGAGTATACACAACAACCATACACCAAATACACCACAGCAGTATACACAACAGCCATACACACAATATACCACAACAGTATACACAGCAATCATACACCCAATACACTACAGCAGTATGCACAACAGCCATACACCCAATATTCCACAACAGTATACACAGCAGTCATACACCACAACAGTATACACAACAGCCATACACCCAATATTCCACAACAGTATACACAGCAGTCATACACCACAACAGTATACACAACAGCCATACACCCAATATACCACAACAGTATACACAGCAATCATACACCAATATTCCACAACAGTATACACAACAGTCATACACCACAACAGTATACACAACAACAACCACATACACCAATATTCCACAACAACAGTATACACAGCAGTCATACACCACAACAGTATACACAACAGCCATACACCCAATATTCCACAACAGTATACACAGCAGTCATACACCACAACAGTATACACAACAGCCATACACCCAATATTCCACAACAGTATACACAGCAGTCATACACCACAACAGTATACACAACAGCCATACACCCAATATTCCACAACAGTATACACAGCAGTCATACACCACAACAGTATACACAACAGCCATACACTCAATATACCACAATAGTATACACAGCAGTCATACACCCAATATACGTCAACATTATACACAGCAATTATACACCCAATACACTACAACAGTATGCACAACAGCCATACACCCAATACACCACAACAGTATACACAACAGCCATACACCCAATACACTACAACAGTATACACAACAGCCATACACCCAATATACCACAACACCACAGAGGCCTCAAACCAGTGTCTAGTTTTCCTCCTACTCGAATCTATTGGCCACTGAATGACGCTGCACGGTAACTCTGCTGGTATTGGGTCCATGTGAGTGTGTCGTGTTCACGCGGCCGTGTCTGTTACTGAGACTGTCTGTGCCTGTCTGTTTGTTGGACTTTACACTTATGTCGGTTATATGGTATTTCTTTGATCGTCTGTTGGTCTTTTACCTGTGTGCCACTTATTTGGTATTTCCGTCTGTCTGTCTGTCTCACTCAATTTCTTTCTCTGCTCTTCTCTTTCACAGACACACACACTTACCACCGTGTTCCCCTCAGCATCTCCCTCCTGTCTGTTGCAACACAATAAATTCAAAGCCAGCAGAATACAACACCGGAATACGAGTATACTGAACAATATAATACAATAGCAGGTAATGCAATAAAACATATATAATGTAATTCTGTTTACTTAAACGATTCAAAACAATACAACGCAATACTATAAAATACTATAAAACAAAAGGTAGTAGCAACGGGGAGGTACTACTGCCTGGGAAGATATTGGAAGCATAATGTGTTGTCTAATGGTAGACTCTGCTGCCATATGGCATCACGAAAATTGTGACCAAGTCCCAGGTTGCTGATCGGACTTTCTGCCTCATTTAAACACAATTGCAGTCTCAATTGTCTCGCACTGTGACAACACAACATACATATATTATTTCTCACTCTTGATCATTTTTTTTCCCATTTTTGTATTTCCATATGGTTCTTTATTATTATTATTATTATTATTATTATTATTATTATTATTATTATTATTACAGTGTTATGATTATTATTTTGTTATTTTTAATTGTGTAATTTTTATACTAAATTTTATTTACTATGAATTATTATTATCATCATTATTATTACTATTATTATTATTATTGACTATTATTATTATTATTATTATTATTATTATTATTATTATTACATTTTCGCCCCCAGGCCCCAGAAGTGGGTCAGTGACCTGTGTTTGGGTAAACTGTAAAAAAAAAAAAAAAATATTTATATATATATATATATATATATATATATATATATATATATATATATATATATATATATATATATATATATATATATATATATATATATATATATATATATATATATATATATATATATATATATATTCGGGCTGTCGTCACTATTCTATCCATTATATCAATCCATATCTCTGTCTTCTTCTGTCATTCCTACCCTCCAGTTTCACCATTAATAGTTCTCCCAATTTTCCTTCGTCTATATTTATCTAGTTGCTTTAAACTGTCTTAATGGATTTATATTTGTTTTCACGTTAATATAAGTGATATTTGCAATTCTCCTATAGCATCACATTTTAAAGGCCTGTAACCTCCTTCTGCTGTCTGCTAAAATTGTCCACAAGGCTTCTGACACATACAACAGTCCTGAACAAACATAATAATCAAGGCAGCCTTTTTTTTCAAACAAAAATCAATATCCCTTTTTAAAAGACATCACGATTATCAAAAGCTGTTGTTGTTTTATATATCCTTGTTTTAGTTCATGTCTTACATCAAGCATCAGACTTTATGTTGCTTCCTAAGTCCCCCGCCCCAAAAAAAAAAATAATCGATCTGTTAGAAGTTCCCTGCTGCCTACTCAAATTTCCAAGAGTTTCGGAGTTATTTTTTAATTTGGAAACAACTATAGTAATACAACCATCTTTATAACATTACCTAAAATTCACATTCTTCACTTTTTTCAATTTATCTCGACCAGATAATGTAAGACCTCTTCACTACCAGTAATAAGCGAAGCATCATCTGCATACCGAATACCTCGTATACACAACTTACCAATAATTTTTTGTTCTCTCATCAATATTCGCTATTTATAGTGATATACAATGCAATATAATACAATACAATAATGCCATAAAATAGTTATATTCAAGACAATGTAATACAGTAAGGTAACTAAAAGACAATACAGTAAAGTGCAGAAGTACAAGATAACAACTTCAGCAAAATATTGTTATGACCTTCCTTTCCCCGCTTACCCAGCTTCTACCAGTGGTCAAGCAGCCAGGTCGAGCGTACGGAAGCAGTAGATACAGTATATCACAAGTGTCGTCGAATTACCACTGGCTGTCCCGCCAGTCTCCGGTAATTTCCCGACGATCGGTATCAGTGTACAGAGAAACAACAGGCAGGTAGATTTTCACCAGGTCACAGAAACACACTTAAGCACTGTAGTCGTCTTTACCTAATATACTATAGGACTAGGCGTGTGTGTGTGTGTGTGTCTGTTCTGGGCAGCCAAAATGGCACAATCGTTTTTCATCAAACTTGGTGGAAAAATCGCAAAAAAATCGTAGAGTGGAACAAACCTGGTCCCATATCAATGGTTTCTTTAGGAAGCCATTACATAACCATTTTATTTACGATGGAAAACGATGCAAGTCTACGGACTTGGGGCACCCAGCCCACGATTGCAGTTATCCTACTGCTCCCTCCTCCTCCCCCCACTTTTTTTCTTAGCCTACTTTTTTTTAATGTTGTTTGGATTAGTAAAGGAAGGAAGATGAGTAAATAGAAGAATAATGAAGAAGGGGAAACAGAAAATAGTTAGAGAAAACAGGTGGGGAGGGAGCTGAGTTTCATCATGCGTCTGGATGTGCAGTTTCAACGTTACCAGACGACCTCAAAGCTACAGTGTATACTTATTCCTGTGGCTCATGGAAAAGGAGAAGAGATAAAAAGATAATAACAGGAATGCATGGAGAAGATGACTACAATAGACACAGAGTGAATATAGACAGTGAAACAGACAGGAGGTTGACAAAAGTAGACAGATTCATACATGCACAAATAGACAATATGGCAACTAACATGACAGACAGACAGCTGGCTGACTGGTTCACATTAGAAAAACAGGCAGACACACGCTAACAACGGATAAGAAAGACAGATTTGATGACACAAAGAGTACAGATGGGCTTACATTCAAACACCACGCAGACGAACAGACAGATGGGATGGCAATAGACAGGACGGATAGACTTGAGACAGATTAGAAGGCATTTATAAACAAGAATAACACCAAATTGACCATAGCTGCGTCAGTGAGGGTAGGAGGACTTACATCCACCAGCGTAAATAAGAATAACACCAAATTGACCATAGCTGCGTCAGTGAGGGTAGGGGGTCTTACATCCACCAGCATGGGCCTAAAACTGACTAACGTAGATGATGACTATGATGACTTAACACAGGTGATGACTTAAGCAGATGGTGACTAATAGAACCAGAATCAAGGTCACTTCTCTTCATAATATAATTTATCTTGGAGTGTATTTCTTGTGTTTACCCAGAACCGTCAACTCGTCCATTATCTTCAATTGTCAGTACTAGGCTTGTACTTCACACTCTGAGCAGAAACGGTTGACTGACCTCTAGGCCGCTCATGGGTGTTAATATGTCTCTTCAGATGTGTAGAGCATTCTAGCGATGTCCAGGCGCTGGAGGTCGGATCGAGACACGTCTGGAGAATTCTAGAATGATCTAGGCTTCCAACACGTAAGTAAATCATGTAAATCATACCAAAAAGGATGCAATACATATACAGAAAATCCTTAAATGGGTAATACATCAATATATACAAGAAAATCTCCCTAAACTTGCCAAAATAACTGCTGCTTGGAATAGAAAATAATGAAAACACCTAGTTCACAAAAATTGTAATACCAAATTATGCCTCGGCATAACAATATAATGCGATACAGGAAAGAATTATAATGCAGCAAGATATAGTACATTACTACATTGCAGTAAAATACAATAGTTTACGAAAACATCTTGTCACCTTGGCCAATCTTTTAAATATGAAGGAGAGTGAGGAGGAAGGCTTGCTCACCCCAGTGCCATATAGTAGAAAAATTTGGCCAACCTCACATTTTGCATCCTATTGCCAGTGAATACTAACAATCATTGATGCGATTTTTTGGGCAACCAATATATGTTATCCATTATTCGTATTATTACTAATTAGATTTACACTATAATTATGAATAAAGTTTTATACGATTAATAAAAATATATCAGCTGTGTCTGTTGCCTCCCCACTACCTCTGCTTTTACTGTACATACACCTGCGATGTACATACGTTGGGCTCTTTGTGTCTGGTTGAGTACCCCGAGGTTTGACAGTACAAGTTATGTTAGGTTAGGTTAGGTAGTATAGGTTAGGTAAGGCTAGGTTAGGTAGTGTAGTATAGGTTAGGTAGTATAGGTTAGGTTTGGTAATATAGTTTAGGTTAAGTTAGGTAGCATACAGTAGGTTAGGCGAGGTAGTATAGGGTAGGTTGGGTTAGGTTAGGTTCGGTAGTATACGTTAGGTTAGGTAGTATAGTTTAGGTTACGGTGTTAATATTTTAGATGGTATGGAATGGTTGCTGCGCGGGAAGCATGGCGTTGTGTGGTGGCTGAGAGTGTTATCGCGATTCTGCTACCTTCTGGAAAGGGATCAGGATTATTATTATTCCACCTCTAGCACGGAACTTTTTTTTTTTTTTTTAGGTTAAGGTGGGGAATGGATGGAAGGCATGCTGGGGCTCAAGGCACATCCAGACATGAGGGATAGAGAAATCACAACATGTAGTTGTGGGGGGAAAGGTTGGAAAAGAAGTTTAATGAATTAAACAAAGGGGAACGACACCCCTTGTTTTACATATTACAGAGTTTGTTGGCTAACTAAGCTAACCTAGGATTTAGGATGAGGTTGCACAATGGTTATTTTAGTAGACAATGACTAGATTGATTTTACAATTACAAGTTTATTAAAATCTTATACTGTATTACGTTATGGAATCACTTGATTGTGACTTCTTAAATGTGAATTTATATCATCTAAGGATATATATGGATCCTCTTGTTTCGAAGCCGGATTTGGTAAAACGTTACTCTGACCACCTACCTTATACGGGTAGTCCCCATTAGAGGTTCACGGCGCCATAAGCTCGTTGAACAGGCTTTGTGTGAAATATAACAGAGTCTAGGACTGCTTTTAGTATCCTGGTGGTCCAGAGGTAGCGTTCCCCGGTCACAGTCATGGGCTTGTGGGCCGTGGGTTCGAATCCTGGCGGGTTGAGGTGTTGATTGTATGGAGAAGTCCACGTGCTTTATTGGGCTAATGAAATATATATGGATCCTCGTGTTTCAAAGCCGGATTTGGTAAAACGTTACTCTGACCACCTACGTGATACGGTAATCCCCATTAGAGGTTCACGGCGCCATAAGCTCGTTGAACAGGCTTTGTGTGAAATATAACAGAGTCTAGGACTGCTTTTAGTATCCTGGTGGTCCAGAGGTAGCGTTCCCCGGTCATAGTCATGGGCTTGTGGGCCGTGGGTTCGAATCCTGGCAGGTAGAGGTGTTGATTGTATGTTGAAGTCCGCATGCTTTATTGGGATAATGAAATATATATGGATCCTCGTGTTTCGAAGCCGGATTTGGTAAAACGTTACTCTGACCACCTACTGTACGTGAAGTGAAATGCGTAGTCCCCATTAGAGGTTCACGGCGCCATAAGCTCGTTGAACAGGCTTTGTGTGAAATATAACAGAGTCTCGGACTGCTTTTAGTATCCTGGTGGTCCAGAGGTAGCGTTCCCCGGTCACAGTCATGGGCTCGTGGGCCGTGGGTTCGAATCCTGGCGGGTTGAGGTTGTTGATTGTATATATATATATATATATATATATATATATATATATATATATATATATATATATATATATATATATATATATATATATATATATATATATATATATATATATATATATATATATATATATATATATGTACAAGCAGTACAGAGTGTATGCCGACAGTGTAGGAGGACTTTGATTTCTCATTCTTTTCTTTTTGAATCTCGGGAATCTGTGCATAATATTCTTTAGAGAAAAATAGAAAGGTTAAATGTAAACTGTATCATCGGTGTAGACACACACACACACACACACAAACACACACACACACACACACACACACACACATATACACACACACACTTCTACAGTACACTACAACAGAGACAAGAATCTATTGGTCCATTGGTAAAATTTTCCAGATGAAGACCAATAACAATATAGAACCACACGCTAATGTTCATCAAAGGCCGCACTTATTAGCTACGGGATAAGGAAATATAATGGACATTACCTCACCTGGAAGGGCAGGAATCTAACCGAGGGTAATAATCTATCCCAGTGGGCCATAATCAATCCCAGTGGGTAACAATCTATCCCAGCAGAAAATAATCTATCAGTGGACAGACAATAATCTATCCCAATGGACAACAATCGACCCCAATGGATAATAATCTATCCCAGCAGACGGACAATAATGTATCCCAGTGTAAAATAATCCACCCCATTAGAGAAAATAATATATCACTGTGGACAATAATCATTGCCAGTGGGCAATAATCTATCTGCAGTCAGGGAAAAAAGTTCCCTCCCGCCCACAATACAGCAGTATCAACAAGAAACCAGATGAAACAGCCAGGGTAAGTCAGTTCGGAGACTCATTCCCGACACTCAATTTCACCACCGGAGCAAACTTTTGTCCGAGACTGTAGTACAGTATAGGTGTTGTTACATATGGCGATGTATTTACATACTATTAATATATTAAGATGTGCGCTGTATATTCTTTTTGTATCAGTCAACTTTGCAAGAATGGTTTGGTTTTCTATGAAAGGATATATAAAAGATGTGTGTAGTTTCGTTATAATTAGTTTATTTTTGTATTTAATGTGAATTATATTGGTTCAATGTAATTTCTAATATTTTGTAATCATACAATATTATGTACTTATACATAGAAGTTTTGAATTAATATTCTAATTGTAAAAGATGTATTGTTTGTTTACATTTAGAAGCCGCCTTCCTCCAAGGGTGAATATAGGGTGTGGATGTGAGATCAAGAAAGTGATTGTAATCTTGTTTCATCCATTCTGTATCCTACATTTTGGTATTAATTTACTCACCAGCATTTGGGATAAATACTAAGTAATACTTCTGTGATTGGAGGGAGAGCCACATTGTGGGATTAAGATAGATAAATTACTAAATCAGTTGTGCCACAAGTCCATGCAGTGTCAATATCTGTACTATTGTTTTATTGTAAATAAAATTGTTTTTAACCATTATAAATTAGTTTTTCTCAGCCCTGACTCGATTTGTGCAGTACAATGAATAGTTTCCCTGGATGTATTTTCACCGTGTAAGGATATAATGTCATCTCTAACTATCAGCTAGAGGTAGTGAAAGATTGTCTAAGACTCGACATGATTCTGGTCTGTTAACCAAAGCCGTTATTTCAGAACGTGAGTCTGATTAATGGGCCTAGGAGTTGGAACACTGCTGAAAGAGGAAGGTTATTCATAGTATTGACCGTGACAGGGTTTTCACCAGAGATCGGGACTGTAACTTAACTTGAACGATGTTATTGAATTTGGCCTACCACTTTTTATAGGATTCTGGCATCTTTACACAAGTGCTCAGGTTGGACAAAAGCCAGCTTGCCTAATAATAATAATAATAATAATAATAATAATAATAATAATAATAATAATAATAATAATGTTAATAATAATAACTTCAGCAATTTCAACCAAGGACTCTTGAAACACATCTAGTAACACTATAAACCAAAAGTTTACTTACTTTCTCAAAAACAATTATTTTCATAGGTTTAACCCACACTTTATTCTTCTTTACACTACGCTTACTGTGCTAATTACTGTGAGGATTTTTTTTTTAATATTGGGATTAGCCCACTCGGTCACAGGTCACTGACCCACATCTGGGTCTGGTGGGCGAAAATGTACTACTACTACTACTATTTTTTTTTTTTTTTTTTTTTTAAACGTGGCCTTCAGCCTCCCCCAATAGCCACACCTTCGCCACCATTTATTTACCTTAATATTAAATATCCTAATACATAAGAAGCTATCCTATCTGTGTTAAATTAGTTGAGCCGCAGATCTATGCGGCAGTCAGTGACTGTAGCCTCATAGTCAATATCTGCAGCAGTTGTCGGAGTAGGGGCAGAAGCTCTCGTTCCCCTGAGGCAGAGCAAAGCCGACCGAAGGAGAGAGAAAGACAGTCGACATCTCATCCAGGCTGCAACATAACTTCTGGGCTGCTGCTTCTGTTCGGAGATCAACTCCGCGAGTCTGGCGTAGAAACATCTTGCACTTGGGCCCATCCCACCAGAGGTTGTGAACACTAGAGGAGTGAAGCTGCCTTGATCAACGTTTTGAATTATCTCCCCAAATGCCCTTCTCTTGTCGTTCTCGTTCCTCCTATGTGCAGCATCGAGAGCTAGGTTACAGTGACATGCGGCCATGGGATAAAAAATCCTGATGTCGAAGAAAGCTCGCTGTCCCAGCGTCCAGAATCCTCGAGCTCTGACGTCCATGCGGGCTTCGTTAGATGTGTTTGAAGTCCTGTGTTGGAAGATCTCGCCATCTAATGGAAGGAGGGTCGGTTCTACCATGACGTCCCGGCAGATTTCCTTCAACATATTTGCTGTGAGATCCCCTACCTCGTCATGCCTCATGCATATGAAGCCCCCCTTCTTGCAGACCATGGCGTGATTGCCATCATAGGAAGAGCCACACACGCATTGGGAGGGCAAACCTTCTTCTGGCCAACCGTACCTTAGAGCAGTGGCATCTGTAAATTCTTGTTTATTAAGACTGAAACTATTTGCCCTTATCGGTAACGTAGTTAACCAGTTCGAGGCGCCCACCTCCTGCGCTATAGCTACTTTTTTTTTCAAATTTTCTGGAACCTGCAGCAATCATTGCTGCAACTTTTCATTTTGGCAGTGCTGTCGATCTGTCGTAATGGACCTACGAATCTTATTTACTTCGCTGGTATCCACTTTCCCTGCTGCATTCTGGGCTATTATGTGGTCCGTGAGGGCTGCCGTGAGCTTAAGTGAATTTTGATGTTCAGTGGCAGCAATCTCCTCTGGATTAGTTAGTCCCATCCCTCCCAGTCTTGGTGGAAGTGCAAGAAGTGATCTTTCTGCTAGGGTTAAGTCAGGGTGTTTCACTAGTTTGGGAATGAACTTGACACTGATAGCTTCTTCCAGAGGGTGGAGGAGGGGTCCGACCTCTGGGATGGTACGCATCAGGTAGTTCCAGCGATGCTTGACTCCATGGGTGAATGCTGCAAAGGCCGCATGTGGCTCTGTGTTAGCAATCTCAGACAGAGCTTGGATTTCATTAACCCACTCATTCACCTTTCCCGCCACGTACTCGGTCTTGAAGTCCGTAGTGCCAATTACTGCGCCTAGATGTCTTTGGCCGTCCTTAGTTATTTTGACCTCACTTCCGCCAAAAACCTCCAATGCCCGTTCATAATGTTCTGGCTTCACGATGAGGAAGGACTTGCTGGCGTTTGGGTGGTACCCTATTTGTGGACCTCGCGATGTTACCAAGTCCCACCACTTTTTGATGCACTCCACTTTTCCTGCTCCTGTAAGGTCATCAGCATATGCCACTTGTTTGACCCCAGTTGTTTCAAATTTTATTTCTTGTTGGAGCACTGATAGGCCAATTGCATACATTGCCATTGCAACGGGGTCCCCCTGTGTTGTTCCCTCGGTCGACTGTAGGATGGTATCACCTCGTAGAGCCTTGTTATTTACTATGTAGAGGTCTGAAGGATTCCTATACGAATTTTCAACATACATCGCAAAGCTTGGACACTTGATCTTGATGTTGTGCAGTGCAGCCTTGCGGTTAAGTATGTTGAATGCGTTTGGAGCATCCACCAGGAGAACGGCCTCACAATCACGCTGCTCAAATATCAATCTCATGGCGTGAATGGCCGCCTCCCCACCAGCTTGGTGGCCAGCACACACTTGTAGGTTCCCTGCTGCTGCCCTGACATCATCCTTTACCACCTCCATTATGCACTTTCCGATGATCCGCCTCAGCACTTCCCCCACCCCTATAGGTCTACATCCTGGTTTCTTTTCCAGAGGAATAAGGCGGCAGGCCGTCAGGGCCTGGAGGTGATGGCAGCAAGAGGATGCAAACTTTCTTGCAAGGGCGGCTACTACTACTACTACTAATAATAATAAAGACATAAAAAATGAATAAAATATCAAGCGTGAGAAACAATATATGTATGTTGTGTTGTCAATGGTAAGAGAAACAATTGAGACACTGCAATTGTGTGTAAATTAGGCAGAAAATCAAATGAGCAACCTGGGACTTGGTCACAATTTTCGTGATGCCATATGGCAGCAGGGTCTACCATTAGACAACACATTATGCTTCCAATATCTTCCCAGGCGGTAGTACCTCCCTGTTTGGTAGCTGCCTACTACCTACCTACTAAATGGAAATACTTAGTTTATTTCATCTGATCAATACCACACCACAGGAGAGCTCAGGTTCTCAACTGGCTCAGCCATGTTAATATTGTTATTATTATCCACTCTGTGTCTGTGTTTTTCTGGCTAAATAAACTGTTTCAATTCAATTCAATTCAATTCAACAATGAACCTGTCGACTAGGTCCCACCCACAGAAGGTTTCCTTCTTAACTGTCGACAATTCTTGAAAGCTGATTTGTTGTTGTTTGCTAGGCTAGTAGCGTCGCCATCTCTTACTACTGTAGTGGATACTCTACCCTACAAATGCTGATTGATCACTTGCAGTCCGCTTACCAGCCAACCAGCGGCGAGTTCCAAAGACCAGGGCTCGCTTTCGGACTGCGCCGTGATTGGCCAGTTACCGCCTTCACCTCAGTCAATCAACAGCGCCGCTCACTTCACATCTCTCAACCTGATCCGGCAGAATCGTATAAATACCCCCAGCCTCACCGTGAAGTTCACTT
>NW_024748109.1:12758768-12834778 GCF_018991925.1 Homarus americanus
CTTTGACTGTACATCCTGGGAGATTTCAAATTTCAATGCAAACGGCAACAATAACCAGATAGGCACAGCATTGGAAAGTATGATCAACACTGGCAGACTACTTCACCTGGGCCAGCACTTCACCACCTGGATGGGACCAAACTGCGTTTCAACACCCGACAAAATCTGCAACAGCAAAGTATTCCTTAACTACCACATAGAGCGATCACATTCCGATAATATTCACAATTTCCACTAACCCAATTCAAAGAAAAATGCCACCAAGGCTCCAGATGAGCAAAACAGACTGAATGAAATATAAGGATTTATTGGAAAACTACCAACAAATAAATCTAAAAGATGCAACACTCGAGGAAATTGACAAACAGGTAGACAAGCTATACAACACAATGAAACAAGCAATCAACCAGATAACCCCAATAACGTCATACAGAACCCTCCCGAGTATCAAACCCAACGAAGAATTAAAGAGACTACAAGTATAATATAATAACATTAGGACATTTATAGAACAAACAGGGCCCACTAGAGAACTACTCAGTAATATAAGAGAAATCCAACAAGGCCTACAAGAAGAGTGCAGGCAAATTAATAACGAAAAATGCAACAATCTAATAAAAAACAGACACCACAAAGGATTAAAAAAACTTCTGGCAAAACATCAACAACTACTTGGAACAAAAAAACAGACAATAAATTACATTAGATACCAAAACGGACAAAAACTCTATACAGACCATGAAAAAAAAGAGGCCATCAGAAGAGAATGGAAGAAGATCTTCAGAATATCAGAAGAAGAAAATGAAAATTTTGACGCAGAGTTAATTAAAGACTGGCTAAGAGAACAAAGCAATAGACTGACTCCCTACCACACAGGAAACCCAGAAAGACTAAGACCCAATAAATTCAGAAATCACGACGAACTACTACACTGCCTACGCAAATTTAAAGAAAAATCCCCTGGAATGAGCGGCAAAACCCGAAACATGTTATTAAACCTGCCCAGCAGACCAATGGAAGCCCTGATAAATATTTACAACTCAGCCTTATCCGCAGGTTACTTTCCCGATGCCCTTAAGTGGGCAAAAATGATCTTCATTCCCAAAGAAGGCAAGGATCCAAAACAGATAATAAACTACAGACCTATATCCTTACTGGAAATAACCGGGAAACTCTTGGAACGCATACTAAATAACCACAACAAACTCAACCCAAGACACCACGGCATTAGAAGAGGTAGAGGAACCCAAACGGCAATAGCAATAATAACAGAAATCATAGCCAAAGAAAAACAGCAAGGAAACCAAGTAAACTTAGTCTTAAGAGATGTAACAAAGGAATTTGATAAAGTGTGGCACAACGGACTACAGTAGCATATAAAATACTAAATCTAGACCTACCTGCGGGACAGCACAGCTACAAATTGGCAACCATTTAGGTCCGCCCTTCGACCTAGAAAGCGGAGTGCCCCAGGGAGACGTCCTATCCCCAACACTATTCTTCATATATACGAGCAACTTACCAGAACCAACACAACATAGCGAATACATTATCTTTGTCGATGACATCACACAAATCATGTCATATCCCGGAAAATCAGAAGCAATGATGGCACGCCATACTAGGGTGTGTCATGGAGACAGGCGAAATTATTTTCTGTTTATATACACTAAAATCTACCAAAAAAGTGATGGGCCATTAGTTTTAGCTGATCTTCCCGCCTATGACATACCCTAACGCCATACGGACTTAGCAATAGAAAACATAAATGACTACGAAAAGAAATGGAAAATACGGACAAACATCAATAATTTTAAAATCTTTCCAATTGCCAAGAAAAAGGTCGAACCAGTAATAGTAGATGGAGAAATTTACCCATACACCAACGAAGGCAGCATCCTGGGATTGAAAATCACAAAAAAATGGTTACCAGAGCTTCATCAACGAAAAAGTCCACAAACTACGTAGTAAACTATCAAAAACAAGAAGATTAAAAAACCTGAACATGCCAAACAAAAGGAAATTATACACGCCATTAATAAAATCAGTAATGTGCTACCCGCCTGTACCAACCAACTCATTTAGTGCAACGAGAATCAAGAAACTTCAAACGGTACAAAATAAAAGCCTAAGATTCATATATAACATCAGTTACGAAGAAAGAGTAACAAACGAAGAACTCCATAGAAGAGCCAACATCAACGCAGTAAACGTAGACATTCTACATACCAAGCCAAAAGAAGATGGGAACAAGTACGAGAGTTAGACTCAGAAACTGTAGCTAACTGGCTCGACAACGAACCATTAAGAAGAGCAAGAGAAGAACACTCTTGGCTCAGATTAAGCAGAATAAGAGTCAACAATCCACCACCAATACCAAAATGCATCTAAAAATTATCAAATTTAATAAAAAAACAAAAAGAACTGTATAGCCAATAAATACTGTACCATCAAATCAAGCTTTAATCTTCCAATTAAACCAAAAAGATAGGACCACCTCCTTGTGAACAAAAGTAACAAGTTGGATCCTACACTTCTTCTTAGAAATTAAACTTTCCTACTATAAACAAAAAGCTTCAATCCTCTAAAGCAGAAAAAAATGTTTCATTAAAAAGATGAGAGTGACCAAAGGACACTATCCTTGGCCTCTCCAACACTTGTCGTCTTGCCCCTTCCTTCCACTCTTATTAAAACAAAAGATACGTTGCTCAGCCAGCTCCACAAGAACCTGGATAGAGGTCATCACCCCTTCCTTGGAACAATGGCTACTGCAAAAATAAACATATTTTTAACTAAATGAAAACGACTTGAGAGCTAGAACCTAATCACGCAAGATGTAAGTTCAAATATAATTATATCTAAGCTCAGCATATCTGGTTGAGCCCGGATACTGTCAATCTCTTACTTTCCTTCAATTTTCCTCCCTCTTTTACCTTGATCCTAAACCAGTCCTCTCCGTCACCGAAATTGCCACCAAAGTACGTCCAATCCTAATCCCTGTCCTCCCACTCAGCATTACAAGCAATAACCCCTCTACCTTATCTACAGTCGTCAAGTCAAGTCAAGAAGGTCATTCTACTCAACGCTCTCAAATGGACAGGACCTCCTCTCAACAAGCTTCTTACCACACAGCAACTCCCGAGCACTGCATTTTACATACAATACATGTAGAGTTAAACTATTCTGAGTTTCCCTTCTTGCCTCCATCCTTAGTGCGAGATCTCCTACATGTAAGTTATGTATGTGAGCCTAACAAAGAGAAAATATACAAACACAAAGAGAAATTAGACAACTGGCCTCATACTACTGTTATTACTACTGCTGCTGCTGCTATACTTTTTTTTTTCATACGTGGCCTCCAGCCTCCCCCAATAGCCACACCTTCTCCGCCATTTTATTACCTTAATATTAAATATCCTAATACATAAGTAGCCATCTTAGCTGTGTTGAATTAGTTGAGCCGCAGGTCTATGCGGCAATCAGTGACTGTAGCCTCATAGTCAATATCTGCAGCTGTTGTCGGCTTTAGGGCCGAAGCTCTCGTTCCCCTGAGGCAGAGCAAAGCCGACCGAAGGAGAGAGAAGGACAGTCGACATCTCATCCAGGCTGTAACATAACTTCTGGGCTGCTGCTTCTGTTCTGAATTCTCTCCCCGTATGCCCTATCTTGTCGTTCTCATTCCTCCTGTGTGCAGCATCGAGAGCTAAGTTACGGTGACATGCGGCCATGGGATGAAAAATCCTGATGTCAAAGAAGGCTCGCTGTCCCAGCATCCAGAATCCTCGAGCACTGACGTCAACACGGGCTTCGTTGGATGTGTTTGAAGTCCTGTGTTGGAAGATCTCACCGTCCAATGGAAGGAGGGTCGGTTCTACCATGACACCACGGCAGATTTCCTTCAACATATTTGCTGTGGGATCCCTTACTTCGTCATGCCTCATGCATATGAAGCCCCCTTTCTTGCACACCATGGCATGATCGACGTCATAGGAAGAGCCACACACGCATTGGGAGGGCAACCCTTCTACTGGCCTACCGTACCTTAGGGTATTGGCATCTGTAAATTCTTGTTTATTGAGACTGAAACCATTTGCCCTTATCGGTAACGTAGTTAACCAGTTCGAGGCGCCCACCTCCTGTGCTATAGCTACTTTTTTTTCAGATTCTCTGGTACTTGCAGCAGCAGTTGCTTCAGCTTATCACTTTGGCCGTGCTGTCGTAATGGACCTTCGAATCTTGTTTACTTCAATAGTATCCACCTCCCTGTTGTGTTCTGAGCTATTATGTGGTCCGTGAGGGCTGCCGTGAGCTTAACTGAGTTTTAATGATTGGTGGCAGCAATTTCCTCTGGATTGGTTAGTCCCATTCCTCCCAGTCTCGGTGGTAGTGCAAGGAGTGATCTTTCTGCTGGGGTTAAGTGAGGGTGTTTCACTAATTTGGGAATGAAATTGACGCTGATAGCTTTTTCTAGAGGGTGGAGGAGGGGTCCGATATCAGGGATAGTGCGCATCAGGTAGTTCCAGCGATGCTTTACTCCATGGGTGAATGCCGCAAAAGCCACATGTGGCTCTGTGTTAGCAATCACAGACAGAGCTTGGATTTACGTACTCGGTCTTGAAGTCCGTCGTGCCAATTACTGCTCCTAGGTGTCTTTGGCCATCCTCTGTTATTTGGACCTCACTTCCGCCAAACACCTCCAACGCCCGTTCATAATGTTCTGACTTTACAATGAGGAAGGACTTGCTGGCGTTTCGGCGGTACCCTATTTGTGGGCCTCACGATGTTACCAAGTCCCACCACTTTTTGATGTCCTCCACTTTTCCTGCTCCTGTAAGGTCATCAGCATATGCCACTTGTTTGACCTCAGTTGTTTCAAGTTTTATTGTGTGTTGGAGCATGGATAGGCCTATTGCGTACATTGCCATTACAACAGGGTCCCCCTGTGTTGTTCCCTCGGTTGACTGTAAGATGGCATCACCTCTTAGAGCCTTGTTGTTTACTATATAGAGGTCTGATAGATTCCTATAGGAGTTTTCAATATACATTGCAAAGCTTGGACACTTGATTTTGATGTTGTGCAGTGTGGCCTTGCGGTTAAGTATGTTGAATGCGTTTGAAGCGTCCACCAAGAGAACGGCCTCACAATCACGCTGCTCAAATATCGATCTCATGGCGTGAATGGCGGCTTCCCCTCCTGCCTAGTGGCCAGCTCACACTTGCAGGTTCCCTGCTGCTGCTCTGATAACATCCTTTACCACCTCCATTATGCATTTTCCGATGATCCGCCTCAGCACTTCCCCCACCCCTATTGGCCTACATCCTGGATTCTTATCCAGTGGAATGAGGCGGCAGGCCATCAGAGCATGGAGGTGATGGCAGGAAGAGGATGCCAGCTTTCTTACAAGGACGGCAATGGCAGTGCAGAGATCACTTGCTACGGGGCCAAACTTGTTAGTGCTGAGGATGACTCTCCAACCGTTTGCATCCAGACCTGAAGGGCCGGCTCCTCCTCGAGTCTTCAGTGGCTTTTTCCACACCATCCCTCCTGTTATTTTCTCGAATAGGACAGCATTTGGTGGGATATAGTCAACACTGGAACCGGATGCCTTCGTCTTCACTTGTAGGGGGATGTGTTTCTTTCAGTAGTTTTAATGTCTCTCTGTTTATTGGCAGAACCCCACCGGAGGATTCCTCTGTAATTTTTACTACTACTACTACTACTATTATAACATCTACACCAACTACCACACGCAGTAGAAATATATCTCCCACAATCTCTATTTTCATGTTAAATACCTTTACCTCTGTTTCAACAAGTAATTTTGCAACAGTTTACTCAACTACAAAATTCGACTCTGCGCTGCGAGGCGTGAGTGGGATTACAAGAGTTTCCCCACAAAATATTAAGGGCGGAAGCTCAACTATCCAAAAGCACTTTCTAACAAATTCACTGCCGACTGCTGCAGGGGAAAACCTGACCAAATACGCAAAGGAAAATAAAGAGACAGGAAAAACATGACAGACTGGGATTGTTGGTTTATGAAAGACAAAGAATTGACGAGTGATTTTGGAGGCAAAATTAAATATTGGGAAATAAATAAACGATATAAAGAATACCAAAACAACGGTAAACGGAAGTTAATTGCAGTTAATAAAAAAAGCATTAAACTAGCATAGAGAGGAACCCAGGGAACATGAAAAATAAAAGTTGTCAGGAGAAGGGGTCCAGGGCTCCGTAAAAAAAAAAATAATAAAAAAAAAAAATAATTAAATAATAAATAAATAACGGGAAAACAGGAATTATCGACCTTTTTCGATAGGTGCTGTTGGGTGGCAGCCTCACACCCAGTTTCATCCAAATCAACTAATTGTTTGTTTGAGTTCTCGCGTTCGCAACGTACCCGGCCGGTCACACACACACACACACACACACACACACTCTCAGACGTGTATTACAGGCATATCCACCCTCTGTCACACACGAGCGACAGGGTAAAAGTTATTAAAAGTAAATAAAAGAAAATATATGAGGGTAACAGAAGTAAATCAGGGATAGAGAACAACAACAATAAGAACAAGAATTATGAACACAGACATACAAGGAAAAATTAACACAACATATAAAAACACCAGCAGGAAACAACAACAATAAACCAGACAAAAAGTATCTGAGGATTTGGGTGAGTGAATACGGGAGGCAGAGCCGTCTTAACGCAGGGGCATGCTGGGCAGTTGCCCAGGACCCCACGATATTAGGGGCCCCGTGAAGAGAGCACGCCACTATTAAATTGATGACGAAGTCGATGATGCACCTAATGAAGTACACGAGGTTGCTGGGCCTGTCGAAGTCCGCCACCGAATCTCAGAGGATAATCTAGATTTAAAACGTAGAAAAATTGAAGAACCTTGTATCCATTGGAAGAAAAATTGGAAAATTACTAAACCATTACAGAACAAATCACCATGTCGAAAACGTTTGTGTTGAATAATTCTTGCTCTACCAATTAATTATATGTTTAAACGTTTGTATTCAAATTTGTGTTGATTAATTCTTACTTTACCAATTAATTATATGTTTAAACGTTTGTGTTATTCAACGTACCAACAAATTATATGTTTAATTTTACTGAAAGTTTTAGTTTTCATTTTAGTGGGTGGGTGGGTAGGGGGCCCCAGGACATTGCTTTGCCCAAGGCCTACAATGCTGTTAAGACGGTTTTGACGGGAGGAGCAGGCTAGACGCAATTGACTGTACATTTTTGTATTGTATTGTGTAAAAAAGACAATAAAACGTGATGAAGGAACACACATTTTTTTTTTGGGAGGGGGGGGGATGTGTGAAGCTAGAACTATAAGAATGTGAAGAAAACTGTGAATGATGATACTGTAGTAAGTTACGTTGACAATAACAACCACTTCTTTCCTTGACATACAAGTCTCGGTGAACGCACGCGATTTTTTTTCTCTCGATTAAATAACATGTGACTAAGTGACACGTCACTTAGTCACGCCGACAGTGAGGCAATTCCACGAGTTGTATCAGAAGTGCAAACCTTCAACGATGCTAGCCTTACTGGTCATATCCACTAAAATTAGCTCTATTGCTATATCCTTTTTATGTACAGTATATATATATATATATATATATATATATATATATATATATATATATATATATATATATATATACATATATATATATATATATATATACATATATATATATATATATATATATATATATATATATATATATATATATATATATATATATATATATATATATATATATATATATATATATATATATATATATATATATGCTGATAACCACAAGGAAAGAAGAAAACACGAAGTTCCCAAGCGCTTTCGTGTAATTCACATCTTCAGGGGTGAGTACAGACTAGTCTGTACTCACCCCTGAAGATGTGAATTACACGAAAGCGCTTGGGAACTTCGTGTTTTCTTCTTTCCTTGTGGTTATCAGCATATACCTAGATCACGCACACCTACAGTGATTTACTTGCATATATATATATATATATATATATATATATATATATATATATATATATATATATATATATATATATATATATATATATACAGTATATATATATATTTGTGGTGGGTATTCCTGAGTGACAGAAGTTTACTTACCCTCTATCCTTCATACACTCACTTAACAGAGAACACTTCAGAAGTTGGACCAACCATCACCACTACGTTAATAAATGTAAAGGTGACATAATTATTAAAAAAAAAAAAAAAAACTTTGACAACGTTGTTATAAATTTAAACGTAATTTTATGCACAATACTGTATGAAAATCTGGAAATTATGCTATAAATTCATGTTATTTATCCTACTATGTTATAATGCACTCTACGTGCATGACACAACGTGACAAGCACCAAATTGTAGCGGATGTAGAACATTTTCATAACTTCCTGCATTTATGGTAAACCCAAAATTCAGACCCGTGGAGTTATGAGGGCACGGTTAAAAAGAGTATGGAACCTCTGATCAGAGAATTCGAGGCACAGAGACAACACACCAACATAGAGACAATGGTCCTCCTGCGGGAGGATTGAAATGAAATGTAAATGATAAACTCTTTCCTAATATTCTCTGTTCCCGGCACCCAACTTTTTGACCGTCACAAGTTGTTTCCGAAAATGATGAACTTAGACGTAATGTATATCTGAAGACACACCCTGTCTGTGGTGCTACAAAGGTGCAAAATGTTAGCGGGCGGACCTGGATACTCCAAGGTTATATAAACAAAATTTGGTACAAATTTAACACTAGAGAAGTTCAGTGGCGGCACATGAACATACATTAAATTGGTAAGCAACGCCAATCTAAAAATATAAATTTCATCGAAATAACTTTTATGTCTGTGAGTCAGTGACTAAGTCATGCATGGACTTACGGTACAACTTGAAAAAAAGTAAAAGAAAAGAAAAAGATAAAGCTTGAATAACAATACCTTACCTTTGAGAGCAGCAACACAGCAGCCATCGGTTACATATACCACCAGCTTTAAACAACACAGGCAACAATACAAAACTTAAAATTTTCCGTGATAAACAACAAACATCAAGTGTTTACATAAATTAATCAAGATAATAATTTTTCTTTAAATCACATATGGCCGAGTAGCGAACACTAGTGGACTGCACCCCGCCACTGTCCTCTGCTCTGCCATTCCTCTTCCTACCACCTCAGGCAAGTCAGACAACTTCACTGTGTGAGCCACAACGCGTAACTCCGCTCTCCGGTTGTTACAGCCGCACACTTACTGTAACGCACCTGGGTAACACAACCCAGTCGCACGAGGGAGTTGTCACGCAGGTTGGTAATGGGTCAGGGTCGTGCGTGGCTCCTGTGACGCCGTTTCTAACACCCAAAAGGAATATGTATGCTGGCCAGGGTTTACAGGAAAGAGCGCATGTATGATCCTAAGTTTTTAAGCTCGTGCGCAGGTCTGTCTGTCTGCGTCAGACTCGTGTTTAATGAAAATTTCTGCGCATATCTCTCTCACATGAAACGACCAGTACTGTATAGATTTCCGCGCTTCTGCTGAGGTATTTGACTGACTTGTACATCAGTAAGAACGGTGGTAGTTGTTACGAGACCACAATTCTGTATTATTATATAGGACAGTGGAAAAGCTGTATGATTGTTAATTAAATCGCACCCCATCCGCGTAGGCTGCACTGACGTGCTGGCAGCGGCTGTCAGCAATCATCACCCATGTTATATACCACGAGGATGATTTACGTGTATTGTATTATGTTGGGCGCAGAAATCGAAAAGCGACCGCAACGCGTTGTGGTTGTTTGGAAAATAACCAGAAGCGAGATTTTGCTATAGGTTAGGTTAGGTTGGATTGGGTTAGGTTAGGTTAGGTTAGGTTAGGTTTGTTTGGGTTAGGTTAGGTTAGGTTAGTTTGGACTGGGTTAGGTTAGGTTAGCTTGGACTGGGTTAGGTCAGGTTAGGGTAAAATCCAAACGGAAAATTTCACTTTCGGGTCATTTTGAAAACAACCACAACGCGTTGTGGTCGATTTTCGTTGTCTGAGCCCATCAGTCACATTATAAAATTCTCTGTTGTTGTTTTCTTCCCTTACCGAGAGAAATACACCTTGAGTTCAGTCTCTCAGAGGAGGTAGAGTAATATAACAAATGTATGATGAACATTGAACAACAAACATCAGAGGAGGTAGAGAAATATAACAAATGTGTCATGAACAAGAAACACATTTATATCAGATCTCGAGGATCACCTCAAGACAGCCCCTCTTATTTCATCTGATGATTTAACACCCTAAAGCAGTTGTTATGTTAAGTTAGTGTGAGGGGTGGCTTATCTTTAGCTGAAATAACCTGGGGAGCTAATTTTCAGATGATCCGTTTTCGACTGCGAATAGTCAGCTAAGCTCCCACCCCTCCAGACCAGACTAATGAATGCTTTCTGCGCGACGGTTTTTTTTTTTTATCGCGTGTGGCCTAATGCAGTTAATTCTTAGTTCTTGTTCACCCACGCTGTGAAGCATACTCATAAGGCCTTGAGAGTGACGAGAATAGGAGGACTTATCTGGCAGAGTGTCTAGGAGGAAGGAGGATGTGTGTGGCAGAGCATCCGGAAGGGAGGAGGACGTGTATGGCAGTGTCCAAGATGGAGGAGGACGTGTATGGCAGTGTCCAGGATGGAGGAGGACGTGTATGGCAGTGTCCAGGATGGAGGAGGACGTGTATGGCAGTGTCCAGGATGGAGGAGGACGTGTGTCGCGACAGAGCGTCTAGGAGGGAGGAGGACGTGTGTGACGGAGTATCCAGGAGGGAGGAAGACGTGTGTGGCAAAGTGTCCAGGAGGACGTGTGTTAGGGGACGGTGAGTGAGCTAGGAACAGTGAGTAGTGATAGGAGAGAGGGAAGATGATGAAATGGAATTGGTGAAGCTGAGAAACGTAGACGAGAAGGAGCAAAAGTTGTTTTTGTTTTTTTTAAGACAGGAGGTGAAAGACACGAGAGAGGAAGAAAAAAAACAACCGCAGTGGAGAAGTAAGAGAGGTTTGGGGGTGATGAATAAGGGAGAGCCCAAAGAAGGGAGAGAAAATGATGAAGTGGAGGATGAGAGGTAGTAAAGGGTGAGGGAGGAAAGAGAGTTGGTGAGGGTGGGGCGTGGGAGCGGGGTGGGCGTTGCTGGTCACGGTATGAGTGGCGTTACGTCAGGCTGCCCACCCCACCGTGACCCCCACACCCACCCACCCATCTCTCCATCACTTCACCTGTGACTAATACACACACACACACACACACACACACACACACACACACACTACTTTGCTGTCGCTCGGAATCGAGTATGACGATCATCCAGCTATAATACAATGAGATGAGGTATTAGGGATGTCACCGAGGTTGGTGAGTTTTAAGGTGACTAAAGAGGCCGATACGGGACCGGCAGAGTCGTTCACATTTGTTGCACATGTGGAGGGCGACATATAGTGCGGGAGGGGCGGTGGCAGAGTCTTTCCGGCGCTGGCGTTGTCTGCCTCGGTTTGCAGTCGGGCTAACTCGAAAGTATTGACACCTTCTCGTGTGGTGCTCCTCCAAGAGTTACGATGTGGAGTAATCGACTCCCAGGTGAGGTGGGTCGATTTGGCACTTTTTCAGGTTTGTCTTAAGACTATCCTTATACCTTTTCAATTGCTGCCGGCGTTACGTTTACTATTCGTTAGGTGACTGTAAAGTAGCTGCTTTGGCAGTCTACTATCGTCCATGCGGGTAACATGGCCAGTCCAACGTAGGTCGTCTGCATACTGAAGTTTAGTAATGGAAGTTGCCAACACCCTTGTTCTTGCCTGGAGCCGTCTTATGTTGAAAAGACTCCCCTTCACCCGGTACTCGATGTTCACCCCGCTGGCTAAATTGTCACTGGCGGGAGTAAGGAAGGCAGCCAAGAAGATGGAAAAGAGAGTTGGTGCCAGTACACACCCTTGTTTAACCCCTGTTTGGATGAGGAAGAACTCAGACTGGGTGCCACTGTGCAGGACACTGCCGTTCATGCCATCGTGGAGTTGCCTCAAAATGTCGATGAATTTTGGTGGGCAGCCTAAACGGCTGATGGTCCACCAGATGGCTTCCCTGTTGACCAAGTCGAAGGCCTTGGTTAGGTCGATGAAAGCCATGTACAGGTCACGACGCTGTTCTCTGCACTTTTCCTGTGTCTGGCGGGACAGCAAACATCATGTCAGTGGTGCCACGTGATGGTCTAAAACCACATTGTGATTCAGGGAGGAAGTTTTCCGCCTCAGGAAGAAGTCTGTTTAGGAGGACTCGGGCGATAATTTTGCCACCTACGGAAAGCAGCGAGATCCCACGGTAGTTGCCACAGTCTGATAGGTCTCCCTTGTTCTTATAAACATTAACAATGGAGGCGTCTTAAAGACCTTGGGGGATTTCCTCCTTTTCCCACATATTCTCCAAGAGAGAGTGGAGATGGCTGGTAAGCAGAGATCCTCCTGCTTTATACATCTCGGCTGGGATTCCATCAGGCCCTGAGGCTTTGTTATTTTTCATCTGTTTGATGGCAGTAGCTACCTCATCCAGGGATGGAAGATAGCTCTGCCTGCTGAGGGACCTGCTGGGTTGTCAGGACATCCACATCGGTGTTTCGGTTGAGCAATGAATGGTAGTGCTCTTTCCAGCGCTGAAGGAGGTCTTCATCGTCTTTAATTATGAGGTTACCGTCAGCTGAGCAGAGGGGGGCTGCGCCACGAGCACATAAAATGTTTTTGTGGATATGAAAAATACATGCATCTTGTGCTAATCTGAAAGTGTTTGTGTTTCACAAGCTTTATTTTTAAGCCAGTCGTTCTTGCGGAAGGTATCAGCTTCGGTTCGAGACTTAGGGTTGTTCTGCCAGTCAGTAAAAGCAGCACGTTTATCATCGATGAGTACTTTGATTGCCGGGTCATTTTCATCAAACCAGTCCTGGTGTATTCTTTTGATCTGGCCGAGGGTCTCTCTGCAGGTTTTTGTCATAACAGTATTAAGAGTATCCCATTCGGCCCTGGGATTCACGTTGTTTGCTGTTGGGTTGTTTATAAGCCCATGTTCGAGCTGCTGTCTGAAAGCATGTGCTACCCCTGGATCCTCCAGACGCTTAGTATTAAAACCTCTTCTGAAAGCTTGCTGCCTTCGCCCTTTTGGGGCGACGTGAAGTGGGAGCTTGGATCTGACAAGTTGATGATTAGTGTCACAGTGGTCTGAGCCACACATGGTACGGGTGATGAGGACATCTCGGCGATCTCTTTCTCTGACAATGATGTAGTCAATGAGATGCCAGTGTTTGGATCGTGGGTGTTGCCACGACCCCTTGAACTTGTCGGCCTGCCTAAACAAGTATTGATGATAGTGAGGTTGTGTGCAGCACACTTGCTGAGGAGAAGTAGGCCGTTGGGATTATTACACTTGCCTAGTCCATTTCTCCTTATGGTTCCCTGCCAAATATTAGCATCTCTGCCAACTCTGGCATTGAAGTCGCCAAGGAACACATCCTTGTCTTCTCTGGGGATAAAAGTTAGCACTCTGTCGAGGTCGGCGGAATAGGCCTCATTGATGTCATCCTCTGCATCCAGTGTTGGGGCGTATGCACTGACGAAAGAAGGCATGACGTGAGTGATTCAGTGGGACTCGAAGCGTCAAGAGGCGCCCGTTGATCCCAGTAGGCATTTCAGTTAGCCTGTGTAGGATGCTTTGGCGGATGGCAAAGCCAACTCCATAAATGAGGTTTCTCTCCGCAGCAGGCTTACCCTTCCAGAAGAAGGTGTAACCAGACCCTCGTTCTGTGAGTTGGCCCTCATCTGGGAGCCGGGACTCACTGATGGCTGCTATGTCGATGTTATACCAAGCCAGCTCTTTTGCTACAAGGGCAGTTCTTCCTTCAGGATGCGCATTTGTGCCAGTATCCAGAAGGGTCCTGACATCCCATGTAGCGGCCATAAGAGGTTGTATGGTTTGTTTTTGTTTGGATCTGTGATTTTGGTTGTGTTTTCGACCGCATAAGGATGACCTTACTGGGTGCGGTTGCCCAGTCAGGTTGGGTTTTTAAGCAGTCTATGTTTAGGGCACCTTTACTAGCCCCCTACCCAAGTGGGGTGAGCAGTGTGGCTCCTCTTAAGGGCTGCTCAGTCGCAGAGACAGGACCGGATTGCACTGCTGCCTAGATCCCAGTGCAGAAACGACCATTTTATCTGTGCCTCCCATGTGCAGAGTTGTGACTAGAGACTCCCGGCAGTCATCTCTGCATGTCCCCATCGCCACTCGACTGGGGAGAGGGAGAATCTCAACGGTTTGCCGATAGCCCAGTTTGTTGGGTTTCGCCTTAGTAGCCTGTTCATCAGGCATTGCCTTCGTCCGCCGGTGTAGTCGTTGGATTTTCATGGTGGTCAGCTCTTCTGCCTACACTGCTGTTGGGGTCATGTTGGAGCTCTGTAAGCATGTCTGCCTGATGCGGGGTTCCACTGCAGATTTTTCGTTCGGGGTTTACTCCCGTTGCCTTATACCTCCCAAGATTAATCTGCAAGACAAGGGGGCAGTGGTTGGTAGGTGCCAGGACGTGTGCACATGCCAGTGGCCCTATGCACCGTCACTCTGAGGCCCACTGCTACTCCGAGATCCCCTGCTGATCTAGCCTGTGCCCACGAGGCACCCAGTTACCGTGTGCTGCCACGAGGGGGCACAGCAGAAGTCTTGATGGTGAGGAGGCTGTGTACTGTCAGGGGAAGACTTATGCAAGTTGCTTCCCTGTTCGACACGAGGGCTAGCCAGCGGCGGCAGCTGAAAGCGAGAAGGAACAAGCAGTGCTTGCACCTTAACACTAACCTAATGCTGCCACTCAAGACGCATTTCACCACCCTGTGTGTAACTACACATACACACACACACACACACACACACACACACCATCCCCTCACTTTGACTATCAACCTGTCACCCAACACACTATTCCTTGACTATCAACCTGTCACTCAACACACTATTCCTTGACTATGAACCTGTCACTCAACACACTATTCCTTGACTTTCAATCTGTCACTCAACACACTATTCCTCGACTCTTAACCTGTCACCCAACACACTATTCCTTGACTATTAACCTGTCACCCAATACACTATTCCTTGACTCTTAACCTGTCACCCAACACACTATTCCTTGACTCTCAACCTGTCACCCAACACACTATTCCTAGACTATCAACCTGTCACCCAACACACTATTCCTTGACTCTCAACCTGTCACCCAACACACTATTCCTTGACTATCAACCTGTCACCCAATACACTATTCCTTGACTCTTAACCTGTCACCCAACACACTATTCCTTGACTCTTAAACTGTCACCCAACACACTATTCCTTGACTCTCAACCTGTCACTCAACACACTATTCCTTGACTCTCAACCTGTCACTCAAAACACTATTCCTTGACTCTCAACCTGTCACTCAACACACTATTCCTTGACTCTCAACCTGTCACTCAACACACTATTCCTTGACTCTCAACCTGTCACCCAACACACTATTCCTTGACTATCAACCTGTCACTCAACACACTATTCCTTGACTATCAACCTGTCACCCAACACACTATTCCTTCACTATCAACTTGTCACCCAACACACTATTCCTTGACTATCAACCTGTCACCCAACACACTATTTCTTGACTATCAACCTGTCACCCAACACACTATTTCTTGACTATCAACCTGTCACTCAACACACTATTTCTTGACTATCAACCTGTCACTCAACACACTATTTCTTGACTATCAACCTGTCACTCAACACACTATTTCTTGACTATCAACCTGTCACTCTTGACTATATTTCTGACTATCAACACTCAACACACTATTTCTTGACTATCAACCTGTCACTCAACACACTATTTCTTGACTATCAACCTGTCACTCAACACACTATTTCTTGACTATCAACCTGTCACTCAACACACTATTTCTTGACTATCAACCTGTCACTCAACACACTATTTCTTGACTATCAACCTGTCACTCAACACACTATTTCTTGACTATCAACCTGTCACTCAACACACTATTTCTTGACTATCAACCTGTCACTCAACACACTATTTCTTGACTATCAACCTGTCACTCAACACACTATTTCTTGACTATCAACCTGTCACTCAACACACTATTTCTTGACTCTCAATCTACCACTCAAGACAATCGTTGTTGCAAGAAGCCATTTAATTAATTCATGGATCGCGTCTGACACTGGCATTGTATTGAAACAAAGAATGTCGACAGTTGACCAGAAAGTACCAGCCTTAGATACTGTAGTCTGGCAGTGACCTTGACTTTGTATTCTGACCCCGATGTAAAATGACACGTATTGCTTTTTGTCCTAAGACTGTTGCATTAAAGCACACAGGGTGGAAGTAGTACGTGGCGCTGTAGTGTGGAAACAAAGTTTGTTTTTTCCGTCGTTGGTGACCTTAAGGTAATCCATCCCTCTAAAAACAATACGCCATTTAAGCACTATAAGGAACAGAGCATGCAAAACGGCAATATGGTGAGGTCACTGATTCCTATTTTTTGGTACTAGTGACCTCGACCTTTGACCTCTAAAGATTCTCCCAATTCTCAAGTTTTACAAAAGGCGTTGGAGGGTAGAGATACTTAAGCCGCATTTTTGGCCGCAGTGACCTCGAAAAGAGAGAGAGAGAGAGAGAGAGAGAGAGAGAGAGAGAGAGAGAGTCAACTTTGCCACCCCCTAAAAAAATAAAAATAAATAAATAAAAAATATCAGAGAATTATTTTTCACCACATTTCAAGAGTGAGGGGCGGCATACGTCTTCAGTAAGGGCTGACATTTAAGAAGAAAATTTCTATATAGGTAAAACAATCATACACGTGCACCGACCTTAACTTTACCATACCTGCTTCCCCCACCTGTATCGACCTTCCCACACCTGCATCTACACCCTGCTTTCCACACACCTAGACACACCTCGTTTGGATTATTAATCCTCATTCAATTATTTCCGTAATGTTTGATGGTGTTATCTAGTGTGTGGACCTACTGTGGACTCCACGCTTAAGGAATTCCGTAGATAAAGCACAGAAATACACACAAACAACAGTAACGAGATGCTAGATTTTTTCATTACCAGTTATCTTTACTAATTTATTCATTGAGATATCTTTTTTTAATTATTAGTTTATTTATTTATTTTTTCATTCATGTTATTCTCCCATCCTCAGTACCAGTCAGAGAGAGAGACACCCGACATGCACTACCAGCGAGAAACATAAGAGAATGGGTTAGCATATTTGGGCCGGGTTTTGATATCAAACGATCTCACTTGTTAACACTTGCCTGAATGAGTGTAGAGTAGTCGCTGGTACCTTTGATGAAGCTGGGTGAGATAATAAGTAATCTCACGGCGTGTCACCTTTGGTATAGTCGCAGATTTGAGTCGTTGAGTCATCCCAGCCGCCCTGGGTTAAACTTGTAATTATCTTAGCTTGTAAGTATACACAAGTGTACACAGGTTCTGTTATCTTCACTTGTGGTTCCTTGGTTTAATGTAAACACACTTGGTGATTTTCTAGTTATATTGGATGCTCTGGTAGTTACAGAATTGTTTGTTGACAGACTACTGAGCATTAGCTATTAGCTTGTAATTAGCTTCTATAATTAGAAAGAGATACAGCCTTGGGAGCTATGCTCACACACGTCTCTTTGGTACGGTGTCTGGCTGTGAACTGGTGAACTGTGTGAAACTGTGAACTAGGCGAACCTCTCTCTGTCTACTTATAAGGGGGTATGTAATCTATACGTCAACACAGAGATAAGAGGCTACACTCCATAGGCCTACTCTCACGGAGGCCTGGGGACATATATTTATGGGTTGTAACCTGAATCTGTGTGAAACTACAAATGTTTATGTGTGCTGTCCACCCTAGGAGGTGTGACAAAACAAATGCTTATGTAGCTTTATGCTCAATAGTCTGGGTGATAGAATGTATATAATGAATATATGTCCTTAGTCCATATTATAATACTGATTGATAAGGGCTAGAACAAGCAACGTCCCTCACAATCGGTCTGGGGGTCACGACACGAGGTCACAGTTGACCCTGGTACCTCACCACTAGTCTGAGGGTCACGGTGCGAGGTCACAGTTAACCTATGACCATCATCACTAGAGTGGAGGGCATGGAGGACAGGCAGCATGCACGAGGGGGAGGTCGGCACGCACTGCAGCCATCACAGTTAATACTAGATGAGATGGTCCACGGGGGGCTCATTGGGAGATGGGGAGGGGGAACCACCTGGCTCTCCACCTCAAGGTTATGTGGGGGGGAGGGGACATCACCTGAAGGAGGCCACACACTGCTGCTCTCACTACTGCAATGTGTACCTCTTACTTTATGTCTTGATGCATTCTCTTATAAGACCTCCGCCTTAAAGAGGAAAATACGATCCATGTGATTAATATATTGTGTAATGCATATACAACCATCTACACAACACAGTAGACCTTGCTACAGCCGGTGTCCTCACCCTGTTGCAAATTTTAGTACTTATATTCAGCAGACCTTCGTCGAATTTGTACAGAAGGCCAGACCAGTACACCCAGTGTCATGCAAACTCTAGTTAAACAAATGCTAACAGATCGACCATTTTAACCTTGTAAAATACTCATCTACTACCTACTGTTCCCCTGTTAAGTTACTCGAGGTACAGTACACACTAACTCAACACTTGACTGTACCGACCACGTTGAAACACAACTGGTGAGGCAGCGAGAACAATGTTCAGTCTTGATCACGGAAAACAATTCACGTTCTCAGTGGTACAAGAGTTATATTGTGCATGTGGAATATTGAGTCGCGGTTGGAACATTCAGCTCATGTGTGGCATCCAAGGCTTACTCAAGAGCAAAGCAGAAATATTGATAAAATAATCACGTATATGTAGGATAATTTCATGTGTTAAATATGAACACCGAAGTCTCCCATCACCTACTTCAACCTCCAATCAAGATCATAACTAGTTACAATTACTCCTCTCTATCTCTTTCCAGCATTTGAACACAGTATCCAGAGCAGACTCTCAGCCGACCATGAAAACCCTTCCCTTCACAATCTATTATATTTACCACTCCACCTTGCCAACACCCAGGAGTAATACTTCCTGTTCGCCAATTAGGTTAAAGCTTTTAGGTACCGACTGTGGGGGACATGTTAATACCTTATATGTGTCAACATGAAGGGGAGATGTTGTGAATATCCGTCAAGGACAGCAACAACACATGATTAGACAATTATCTGATACAGGCAAACGCATGAACTGTATATATCCCCTGCATACACGCAAACATACTCAACCAATATCACAGTGACACGTCAATACGCGAGGGAAGGAGGAGGGAGTGGGGAAGGGAGGAAGTCTGGCAGAACAGATGCAGACTAGCGAATAATCCCCATGTCCAGTTAGATGGCCCAGCCTACCTCCCCCGCCTCGTCCAGCCTTGCTCCCCTACTCAGCCTACTTCCCTTGCCTAGCTTAGCTTACCTCCCTGCCTAGACCAGCCTACCTCTCCTGACTAGCCCAGCCTCCCTTCCCTGCTTACTCCACCCTACCTCCCATGTCAAGTCCAGCCTACCTCCCATGTCAAGTCCAGCCTACCTCCCATGTCAAGCCCAGCCTACCTCCCCTGCTTCACCCAGCAGTCTTCCCATGCTCAGCCTAACTCCAATGCCTGGCTCAGCCTATCCCAATTTACCTAGCTCAGCCTACCTTCCCTACCTAACACAGCCTACCCCCCCTAACTAACCCAGCCTACCTTCCCTACCTAACTCAACCTATCTCCCCTAACTAACCCAGCCTATTGTACCTCCCCTACCTAGCATAGCCTACCTACCGCTACCAAACCAAGCCTACCTCCCCTGCCTAGCCCAGTCTACCTCCCCTGCCTAGCTCAGCGTAGCCTACCTCCCCTGCCTAGCTCAGCGAAGTCTACCTCCCCTGCCTAGCCTAGCCTCCCTACCCTGCTCAGCCTAACTCCCCTGACAAGCTCAGCCTACCTCCCAGCTCAGCTTACCTCTACTACCTAGCATAGCCTACTTATCATAGTCTACCTTTCCTACTCAGCATAGTCTACCTCCTCAGCCCAGCCCTGCCTACATACAGCCTACCTTCCCAACCTTATATATAAAATTTGTTGTTGTTGTCAATTTTTTTTAATTCATTTATTTACAATACTCTCTCTCATTACCCGTTAGTATGTGTAATTTTTCCATGGTATTTTTTTTAACATAACAGACGTAAATAACTACATGAAGCAATAAATACAGGCAATAACAATTATTAAGCGATAAAACCAGCTGTCTACCTCGAGTAATATATCGTGGAAATTTGTATCGCGAAACTGAAGAACTGTAGATGACAGGCGGTGTAACTAGATACTGCAATGGCATTGAAAACCAACCTTTTTCTTTTTCTCCGAGATAGTTACTGACACACACACACACACACCATGTTTTGTATGCTAACCGTTATAATAAAACAAACCTGCTGGTATTGGTATATTTGATTTGTTAAAGTTTGACCTAAAGACGTAAAGTTTTTTTATTTCGTGGAGTAAAATTAGTCACGTTCGTAAAATTACATGAAATTTTATTAACAGAGAAACTTACTGATAAAAACGATAAGAAATTTGTTTTCAGATTTCTAACATTGTTTTATTATTATTATTATTATTATTATTATTATTATTATTATTATTATTATCGACACACCTAAATAGCCTACACATTATCCCCCACTAATTAACAAAATCTGTAGAACCATTACCACCAACACTACCATTAAGAACTACAAATAACAATGGTCACAAGAATCCCCCACCCCTCCCAGGTCGACGGCGAGCGGGAAAGCATAACTTGGGGCGAGCGTCCGGAAAGACAATTTTCTTAAGAGGCCATTATATAGATGATGGTCCGCCCTCTTCTCCTCATTTTAGTGGCCTGACCATTACACACCTTTAGTGGATGAGGAGGCTGGTAATAAACACTCTTGAAGATGTGAGTGTGTTGTCGTCAGTGTGTGTGTTAAATTGTGGTGTTATGCGTGTGTTAAAATCTACATTTTAATCACACACTTAATACTATATTTTAACACACTTAACACTAGATTTAACATACACTTAACACTACATTCACACACACTTAACACTACATTCACACACACTTAACACTACATTCACACACACTTAACTCTACATTCACACACACTTAGCACTAGATTCACACACACTTAGCACTACATTCACACACACTTAGCACTACATTCACACACACTTAATACTATATTTTCGCACACTTAAAACACTACATTTTTACACACACACACACACACACACACACACACACACACACTACTACTACTACTACTTACTTCTACTTTGCTGTCACTCGGAATCGAGTATGACAGTCATCCAGCTATGAGACAATGATATGAGTTATTAAGGATGTCACCTTCGTTGGTGAGCTCTGAGGTGACTAGAGAGGCCGAAACGGGACCGGTAGAGTCGTCCACAGATGTTGCACGTGTGGAGAGCTACATCTACAGTAGTGCGGGAAGGGCAGCGGCAGCGTCTTTCCGGCGTTAGCGCTTGTCTGCCTCGGTATGCAGTCGGGCTAACTCGAAATTATTGACACCTCGTGTGGTGCTTCTCCATGCGTTAAGGTGTGGAGTAATCCCCCCCCCCCCACACACACACATGTTAAGTGTGTGAAAATGTAGTGTTAAGAGTAATTGAAACTGTTCGTTTTAAGTTTGTGAAAATGTAGAGTTAAGTGTGTCGGTGTGTCCCCTACACACGTCCCAACACCGCCGCCGTCTAGCAGATAGGAGCCATTGACGTTCTATTTTGTATCCTGTATTAAAATTATAACCATGCAAGTAATGCTTGCATTCAGGGATAGAGGTGAAATGTTTGCCTCTGTCCTTACGCTGGCTACTATCGTGAGGTTCCTTAGGGCCATTCTGGGAGGTTTACTATTACGTTAACAAACACAGGGGTGTCACATCTCACAAAATGCGCCAACCACTGTAACAGGTGGAACTGTGGGACGGTACATACTGATGGCGTAATGCTCTCACATACTCATTAAAAATGTTGCCACCTCAACCAGGGTTGTAAAAAAAAAAAAATCCAATAACCCAATCCACCTGGATTTTATTGAAAACCCATTTTTTGGGCTTAAAAATTTCCCGGGTTTTAAATAGTAAATGGGGTTTTTAAATTTAATGTTTTTTATGGTTTATATATGGCTATGGCTGTTGCTAGAAGCTATATTCCTTTTATATTGACCATGCTTACTGTAGTCTATTGATTAAAAGGGTAAAGTCCAGAAGAATGATGAAAGAAAATTATCACAAAGGAATCTTTTTTATGTAGTTCAGGTTCTGTCTCACAAGTTACCTAAACTCTTTATCACAAGCTGGTCTAAAAAGTACACTGATATTTTGGGGGGAAATGGATATTCTAAACAAGGCAAATTTTCTCTGGTATGGAAGCAGTATTCCCAAATAAATAAAGTATCATATGAAGATAATGCTTATAGTACAGTGCCGTATAAGAAAGCACATTTCATGACCTTGATTCGATTTTTTGTATAGCTTGGTATTTGAATATCCAGTTCATAATTTTTCCTCACATTTGTGAAACTGATATTTTAAGTTCAACAACATTGGTTTCCATAACAATTTTGGGGTATAATTACAACCGGTTCTATTGAAATACATTTTACTTTATGGATGAGACAACCTTCATTTACAATGTCCTATGTCTTGTCAGATCCTATGAATATTGCACATAAGACAAAGGTTTTACAGAATAAAAATAATTAAATTTACTTATTTTCATCAACTCAAGAAAATAATTCTTAAAAATTACTACTTTGAGTCTCACTGTTTTTAAGGAACTGAGCGTGTCCTTGCGAAATAGTTTTCTATGCTGTGAACATGAATACAACTGTCCCCAGAAAATATATTGTTTATTGATTTCGTTTCAAATAAAGAATTTTATAAAAAATCGTGCACTGGCTAATTTACCTGGAAAAGTTTTTGTGGTGGATGTAATCCTAGACAAGGTTCTTGAAACTCCAGGGCACGAGCAGTAGATATATTCAACAAGTGGTACAAGACTTGGCGTGATAGCCAACCGGTACAGGAACAGGAGTCAGCACAAGGAACTCCTCGCCGTAGGCAGGCCGAAGCCGATCTGAGGGAAACTAGCTAGCTAGGCAAGGAGAGTTGCTAGACATTACTAGGACAATAAATGAGGTCTTCTAATTACTCGACTAGCGCGGTACAGACATAGTACATCGGGACATAGTAAATGAACATAGGCATTAGACATAAGCATAGATATCAGACATGCTATAATAATATGTAGTAATACAGACATGTGAATAAATGGTACAATGAATGGTAACGGAGTCTTGGCGTCAGGCGTGTTCCCATATCTTGGTATGTACATATCTATACAGTTTTGAAGAATTTGAGCAGTGTGTCTTGTCCTATTGGAGAAAAATAGTTGTTTATGAATTTAAGTCTGTTAAATAAAACATAATTATAGGAAAGTGCACGTTAAGGGAATGGAAATAAATTTGCAACATATTTAGTGATTATATTGGGTTTTATTTTATTCTAATTTTGCAACATATCCAAAAAAACTGCTTTCCCAAAAAAGCCCGTTTTTTTTATACAAAAACCCAACCCGGGCGGGTAAGAGGGTACATACGCGGGTAGCTACCCAGTACAACTCTGATCAACAGATACATATTCTATCAACAATTTGTATATTAATATACATCGGGTTTAAGTCTGTAAAATAGAACATTCAGTAAGTTGTGTTTGTAAAACACGTATGACTACAAGGTCATAAACCAAGGAAACACCAAATAACGTAAAATTTAACTAGGTAATGTAAAAATATATGATCAAATGCCTAAATATTTTATGTTGTAAACTGGATATATAAGATTATATGTTTTGTAACCATTCTAACAAACTCCGGGGGCAGGAAATTGGCTACGTACTGATGCAGCAACGAAAGTACAGACACATGGATATACAACGGTGCCTTAAAATAACAATTAATTATCCTGAATAACATTGTTCCTTCGTTGGTTATTCTAATTAAAATGATTCCTACCGTGCTTAGGCACCCTTTAAATACTAAGGTCGCATAATTGCTGTCTGTTTTCTTACAATAACTACAAATACAAGACATCCGTTAACTGTGGGTTAGCTGGTGGCACTAACTTCGCATCTAAATTTCACCCATGTCTGGCTCACGTGTTGGCTTCTGTGTTATAAACTAATGACGGGCAATGCGTTCATCAACTTGTAAATGAAGCTGTGTTCGATTATTCATCTACACCACAACAGTCGTATTGGTATAAAATATTATTTCCATAATCAATATTCCACAAATTATCCAAAAGTTAATATCCTGACACCTTAGTAATTAGGCCGAACAGACACCCTCTCATCTGCCGTGTATGCCAGCGATACTCAGACGCCTGCAATATACTGGAAAACAGTAGCCATCAACACGAAACATCTGCCTAAGGGTGTTTGTCCCGAGTTTGCTGCTGGAGATGTGAGCCTTACTTGTAGGTGGAGGATGCTAGCCAATCACGACTCAGTGCCCTCTATCTCATTACCACCAGCCTCTACGACCCTCACCTTCCTTCCTTCCCCCTTCCCATCCTTCATCTCCTCCTCCCTCACCTCTCCTCCCTCCTTCACCTACACCTATCTGCTCTGCCCTCCCTCACTGTCACCTACCTGCTCCCCTCCCTCACCAACACCTACCTGCTCCCCTCCCTCACCAACACCTACCTGCTCCCCTCCCTCACCAACACCTACCTTCTCCCCTCCCTCACTATCACCTAGGCGGGAAATATGACTGCGAACAACTTCATATTTCCCGCCTCTGCTAACGGTCGTGTAATATTTCAATGTGATTCTGATCTTTAAAAATGTTGTTTTTGCATTATGTAGTATTACTGATACGTAATTTGTCTTAGTATGCATTATTGTGGGTAAAAATAGATATATATGTTAAATGCATCCCCCGAAAGCGTGAATTTGCTAACAGAGTTTAACAGTTAATTCATGTATAATACTTCTGATAAACTTCCTACGTGCTTATGAATGTATGTATCTTTATATAATTTAGCTAAAAATCTTTCTCGTCAGGAACGGTCATTCCAACGATTATGAATAAACTCATTTAGAAATACATCGTTTACTTCAGAACAAAATCGGACAGGTTTGTAACAGCCAAGCTGTAACCCTTGAGGAGGGGGCGGGGCATCTCTTCTCAGCTGAGAAAAAACGCACTATAGCCTGTTTATATGTCTCAATATCCCTTCTTGTCTGTCTCTCATGGTAATATCTCTTACACTGATCACTGACAAAGACATGCCGTAAACGACACTCCAAAATAAGACAAATTTAAAGCTTATTTTTAATCAAGATTTCTATTGGTACGAAACAGGATCATCATCCATAAATATTCTACCCCTCATTTCTCTGTCTCTTCATTATGTTGTTGATCTAACTCTCTTCCGTCTGTTCTTCACCTCCGTCGCCACCAACTATTATTTTGTACACATATATATATATATATATATATATATATATATATATATATATATATATATATATATATATATATATATATATATATATATATATATATATATATATATATATATATATATATATATATATATATATATATATATATATATATATATATATATCAGTCGCCCTGTCCTTTACAACGTTATCGTCACACTGATAGTAATATAGCCTCATATTTACTACAGTAGTTACCCATTATCATACATACTGTATACTGTTGCAGTCACATAGCTCTGGTCTGTCTCATATCATGTGTTCTACGTTACGCATTAATGTATGTATGTATGTATGTATGTATGTATGTATGTATGTCAAGTTTATTTACGCCATTTGCCTCTGTCTACCCAGCAGTAATTGAGAACCGGGATGTTAATCGATTTGCGGATCGTGTTCCGGGATGATGGTTAGCCAGTGCAGTTGGCGAGTTGTCCGGTCTTCTCGGACTATTCCTTGACACTGGGTCATGCAGCTCGTTAACTCAGGGTGTGGTTGTTTTGTTGGCGACAGAGTCTGCACCTTAAACAAATTCACGTCTAGGTGGCCCTATGCCAGCCATCCTCGTTACACGAGGGGCAACCGTTATATGTAATACTACTACTACTACTACTAATAATAATGATAATAATAATTAACGGTTTATTGAAAAGAGTTCTGCAACGTGAAGGATGAAAATATACATCAGACAAAAATTACCTAATACATACAAAGACATGGGGTAGCTGGGTCGTTTAACAAAAGCTTTCATTACTAAAAGTAGAAGGAACATTACTTGAACATACAAATTATAGTTTACTGTACAGTTGATGGCCGGGACTGGTCTCTTGCCCTACTGTGTGAGGTCACGTAGGCCACGTGGTTCAGTGGCTAGTCCGTAGATGTTGACATGAAGGACCTCACATAGTCATGGAGACACCGGGTGGAGTGGTGTTCACGTGGTGCAGTAACTCGTCCTTGGGCATTGGCATGCAGGACCTCACGTGGTCATAGAAACACCGTGCGGTGTGGGGTAGTGTCACATTACCTCACTCTCTGCTAGGTGGTGTTGTGTTATGTCGTAGTCAGGTGTAAAGCAGACCCTCTGTTGTTCGCAGGGTGGACTGATTAACACCGCCTGGTCAGAAGATGGTGGTCAGTTCCCAGGAGTGCTAATCTCACTGGTAAGTCACTGCTCTCACTGGTACTGTTTAGTGCTGAATTCACTGGCTTAAGCACTGTTCATCACTGTTCAACACTGATCCCACTTCTTTCTGAAGGTTCCAAGTGTTCCCTGAAGAATGCAGTGATGGGTAGGGAAACACCGGGTAACACTGAAGTCCATTTATTAACGGATACGAGAAATACAAGTGGTGACTAGCGTGTGCCATGCACGGCCCACAGAGTCAGACAGAGACTGCCTTGCCATATGGCAGCCTCGGGGCAATGTTGCCACATAACATGTGCAGTGTTGCCACGTAATTACATACATAGATGCTACTCGGCACAGTAGCTTATATACAAGGTTGCTACTCAGCACAGTAGCCTAGATACATAACCTACATCTCCCTCTCCCCCCTCACGCTCATAGCCATTGTCTTGAGCGGACTTCTTAGTCCTGAGTCGCTCCGAGCGTCGAGGTGCACTGTGGGGCGGATCCTCGTGAGGTGTAGGAGACTCGTCCTCGGTCAGGGGGCCAGCAGCAGGGGGTGGGACTGGCCGGAGGAAGCGGCGGTTCCTCCACCAGACACGGCCGCTCGGCATCCTGACCTTGTAGTCCCGCGACCGGCCGACGCCCATCACTATGCCCACCTTGTCCCAACGTGTCGTCGTCGGGTCCTGGTCGCGGACAAGGGCACCAGTCTCCAGTGGCTGAAGAGGGCGGGCACGGTCGTCATACCAAGCCTTGGCGTCCTGGGCACGTGAAGTGGCGCAGCGGTCGCAGCTCTCAGCTCTGGTCTGCCACTCCTTCGCAAAGACCTTGGCGTGTGCAGGAACGCAAGAGCGGAGAGGGTGACCATACAGGATCTGGGCAGGGGAGCGCCCTGTGTGGGTGGGAGTATTACGTAACTCCAGGAGTCCTTTCTCAAACGCCTCACAGTCTATGTTGCCTGAAGGGGCCACCTTGAGGATGAGGTGCTTGACTGTCTTGACTGCAGCCTCAGCATGGCCGTTTGACTGTGGGTAGTGGGGTGTTGACACGATGTGGCGGACTCCCCAACGCTCCAGGAATCCTGTGAAGTCCCGGCTGGTGAACTGTGGCCCACCGTCCGTCCGCAGACGTACGGGGACGCCCAGGTCGCGAAAGAGGTGCCGGAAGTGGCGAATGGTGGCCGCGGACGTCGTGTCCGAGCCACAGATTACTACCACAGGCCAGCCAGAGAGTCGGTCAGCGACAACTAGGAAATGTTTCCCAGCTGTGCTGAAGAAATCAGCCGACACGGACTCGAAGGGCCTGGTGGGTTCGTCGTCGCACAAGAGGGGCTCCTGCTGTTGACTGGGCTGCATGATCTGGCACGGCTCACAGGCACGGACCGTATTGACGATATCTGCGTCAATGCCGGGCCAGTACACAGCCTGCCTTGCACGGCGCTTGGTGGCCTCTGCTCCACGATGGCTGTCGTGTAAACAGGCCAGAACGCGACGACGGAGAGCTGCAGGGACGACCACATGGGCACCGTACAGGATGAGGTCCCCATCTGCGTAGAGGTCCTCACGTATCTTCCAATACGGGCGTAGGGCGTTGTGGAGGTCAAAACGGTCGCGAGGGAACCCAGTCCTCACACTCTCCAAGAGCTGGGTGTAGGAGGGGTCGTCGCGTGCCGCGGTCCGTAGTTCCTCAAGGGCCAGATCGCTGTCGGGTGGCGACACTGAGGCCTGGGTGCTGGCGAGGGACTGTACAGCCTGCAAAGTGACGATGTTGCTGACGGAGAAACCGGCCTCGGTGCTGAGCATCTCGTCTTCAGGTGTCGGGCGGCTGACTGGGGAGCGGAAGAGGGCATCCGGGATGCACAACTCCTTACCTGCGCGCCAAGCCGCGGTGAAGACGAAGGCCAAAATCTTCTCCTTCAGGCGCTGGAGGCGGGGATTCTCGATGGCGTCCAGCGAATAGTAATTAACAATGGGGACCAAGGGCCTGTGGTCTGTGATGAGGTCGAAGTGCTGTAGGCCAAACAAATAAAATTTGCACTTCGATAAGGCCCATACCACTGCCAGCAGCTCCAGCTCGATGGTAGCGTAGCGAGACTCAGCATCGGTGAGGAAGCGAGAGCCACACTGTACGAGCTGGTACTTTCCTCCACCGTGATCCTGGAGAAGGGCGTAACCAACCCCGTACAGGCGCGAGGCGTCTGTCTGGAGGACGGTGGGGAGCACTGGGTCGAAAGTAGCGAGGATAGGTGGACTTGACAGGGCCTCCTTCACCTTATGAAAGGCGAGGTCGTGGTCAGGGGTCCATGTGAAAGTCCTCTTGGGGCTCATGAGGGGGGGGAGAGGCCCTAGGCCCGGCAGCGGCGGAGACGTCAGGAGAAAATTCTGCCAGCTGGTTCACCAGGCCCATGAAAGACCTGAGATCCGTAAGGTTGGCAGGTTTTGCAAAGTCTGCTATGGCGCGAACTTTCTCCAGGTCCGCAGCAATGCCATCCCTTGATAGTCGGTACCCACAGAAAGACACTGCAGGTGCGGCCAAGACGAACTTCTCGGCATTCAGAGTGATGCCGTGCGTCCTACACCTGGTCAGTACCTCGTCGATGCGGTGAAGATGCGTCTGGTAGTCCTCATCATAGAGGAGGACGTCATCCACTACCTTCACGCAGTTGGTCACGCCTTGAAGTGCCATGTCACCACGGAGACAAAAGGCGTCCCCCGTAGCAGCGAATCCCATAGGGCCACGGCAGTAGCGGAAGCATCCGTAAGGCGTGATGAAAGTGGTCAGTGGCTGATCCTCCTTCTTCAGTGGGATCTGCCAGTAACCACAGAGGGCATCCATTGTCGAGAAGTGCCTTACCTTCGGGTCCACACTCCGTATAGCTGCAAAAGGTGTGGGTGAAGGGTGGGCGGGACGTAACACCTGGCTGTTAAGCTTAGACAAGTCGGTAGTAATCCGCACTCCACCGTTAGTCTTAGCCACAGCGACTTGAGGGTGGCACCAAAGGGACGGGTCGTCACCAACGGGTACGATGACACCCTGGGCCACCATGGAATCCAGTTCCTTCTTGACTGAATCCCTGAGGGCGAGAGGGATCAACCAGGGAGTGTGTATGGCAAACGGCTGTGCATCTTCCCGCAGGTGTATCCTCATAGGCAGACCCGCCATAGCCTTCAGTGGCGCGGTCCGTAGGGCCTCCTTCGTCACCAGCACATCCGAGTACTCCTTCAGGAAGTAGGCCCTTGTGGCTGAAGGAGACGTCTCGCTGTGAAGAGGAAGCAGCCGTGACTTGGGTGGAGGCGGGACGGGAGTGGACGTTGGATCTGGGATGCTCTGTGCGGCAGCGCCAGGTGCGTCGCTCGTTGATTCACGCACCCTGCTGGCGGTGTACCGAGCAGGTGGGATCTGCTCAGGAAAGTCTCTGGGCACCACGCCTAACTCCTTGCAGTGCTCCCACGACAACAAAGGTGTAGCGAGAGTAGGCTGCATTTCGATCCATTAGTGACACGACCTGTCGCCGTAAGTGATCCCTGCTTGAAAGGAGCCCACAGCGTCCGGCATCTGGGAACCGTCCGCATTGTAGTACTGCAGCTGCGGCGGTGGTCCCAGGCCGTGTTTGTTGAGGTCCAGTTTCTGGAGGTGCTTCAGGCCTATCACCTTAGTATCAGCGCCGGTGTCCGGTATCACCTCGATGTGACCCGACACATCACAGTGTGTGACGGCGACGCGGATGGTAGGGGAAGGGGGGGGGGTAGCCCTGGGGCGTGTGGTCGAGTCCACCCTTCTGATGTGACTCAGCTGCAGCTTGGGGCTGCTTGGGCCATCTGAAGGGAGCTGCGTGCGAACCACCCCGAGGGAAGTGCGCTGCTTTCCTCCTCGTCTCGGGCTTTTGGGCTTGGGTCGGCGGCAGCACTTGTCGTAGTGTCCATAGCGACCGCAGGCCTGACACTTGCGGCCTCGTGCAGGGCACCTGTCTGTGTTAGACCAGTGACCCTTACGGTCACATCCACGACACAGTGCGTCGGCGGCCGGGCATATCTTGAGGCCATGCTGCTTTCCACAACTGCCACAGGAAGCACTAGGCGGAGGCGTGGAAGAACGTGCGGCAGCCTTCACGTTGTTGGTCGCCTTCTTACCCTTCTTGTACTGAGAGATTGCTCTCACAGCAGGTGGGGCCCGTAAGACAGAGGTGGCGGACTTGATGGCCTTGTATGACCGACATTCAGTCACTACCACCTGGAGTGTGGAGGAAGCGTCCAGGGGGATCAGTCGCTGCACCAACTCTTCTTGCCTGACACCTGTCAAGATCCCGGCTGTGTGTCTTGCAGACATCGATCTCCGATAAACTCTTCAAACGTACAAAAAAGTTGTCTAAGGATTCATTCTCCGCCTGTTTGCCGCTGGTGAAGGCGCGGTGATGCAAAGCCTCGTTATTCCGACCTTTAACATGCTCCTGTAAAAGGTCAAGCACATCCGTCACTGAAGACGTGGAATCGGGAGGCACTTGCAACGTGTGCTCCAAAACTCTCTGGGTCTCCAGCGACAAACACATCCTCAGTTGGATGAGCTGTTTCTTTGGAGGCATGCTGTCAAGGTCCACTATCGTGGAGTAATCTGTCCACCGCCGCCGCCACTCACGAAAAAGTTGAAACGTGACGTCTGGTGAGAGGGCGGGTGAGGGTTGAACAGATGCCTTGGGAGCTGTTGGAGTAGCAAGAGTGCCTGGAGGACGCTGATGTGGTGGGGGAGGGAGGGTATTGGCGCCTTGATGCGCGCTACCAGCGAGTGAGGGAGGGTGGGTTAGCGCCAGGGTCGCCAATAATGCATCAAAACGCGACTTTTCTTCCTCTCTTCGTGTCTCCTCCCTCTGAAGTTCCATCTCTCTGCGTCCCTCGTCTCTGTCGTCCATCCACCTCAGAATTGCGGCAATGCCCGTCGCTGTAGGTGAAGGATGAGGGGCGGTGGGCGCAGAAGCTCCATGTGTGTCCGGTAGAGGAGAAGGTGGTGGGGAGTCGTGTCTCCCATCTTGACGTTGTCCCTTCTTACCGCCCATCTTAGTATGCTTGAACTGCGCTATTTTGTATATAAAGTGGCGCCTCATCAGCTCGAACCACATATATATGACATAAACAGCGCAGAAATAATGCATAGAGTCCACTGTTCTGTCCGTGAGTGCGTGCGTGCGTGCGTGTGTGTGTGTGTGTGTCTCTCTCAGAGAGCAGAGCGTGGTAGCTCGCGGAGGCAAGACCGTCAGTGTCTCCCCGGATGTCACACGAGAAGGGTGTACGCCTGCGTGCTCCATGGGTACCACAAAAAAGAGGCCAATGCTCAACTCTCAGCTCTAGACACACTAATACACTGACACTAACACTGCCACCGTCACTAAAAAGCACTGTGACGGCGCAACACTGCACGTCGCGGCGAAACACAACGCAACACAACACAACACACTAGTCGACGAGCACATCGCCGACAGATGTAACCATCGGCATTGTTCACACACTTGTAAGTCCACAGATCCTACTCACTGCGCCATGAAGGTTCCAAGTGTTCCCTGAAGAATGCAGTGATGGGTAGGGAAATACCGGGTAACACTGAAGTCCATTTATTAACGGATATGAGAAATACAAGTGGTGACTAGCGTGTGCCATGCACGGCCCACAGAGTCAGACTGAGACTGCCTTGCCATATGGCAGCCTCGGGGTAATGTTGCCACATAACATGTGCAGTGTTGCCACGTAATTATATACATAGATGCTACTCGGCACAGTAGCTTATATACAAGGTTGCTACTCAGCACAGTAGCCTAGATACATAACCTACACTTTCCAAAACGAAATTGTCACTTTTGATTATGTTGATATCCCGGTGGTGAGGATGGGTCGGGGAGAGGGACTTGAAGTCTGGCCAAGGGCGGCAGCTGCGCAGCAAGAGCAGTGCCTGATAGGTCTTGACCCTCCGGTGGTCAAGGATGTAGTGTATGTATGTATGTATGTGGCGACCTGTGGTGTAATGGTCAGCATGTTCGCCTCGCAAGCGAGTGGACCCGTGTTCGATCCCCGGGTAGGGTGAAACTATGGGCAAGTTTCTTTATGCCATTTGCCTCTGTCTACCTAGCAGTAATTGGGAACATGGATGCTAATCGATTTGCCGATCGTGTTCCTGGGTAATGGTTAACCAGTGCAGTTGGAGAGTTGTCCGGTCTTCTGGGACTATTCCTTGATACTGGATCATGTAGCTCGTTAACTTAGGGTGTGGTTGTTGTGTTGGCAACAGCTTCTACACCTTAAACAAATTCACGCCTAGGTGGCCCTTGGGCCGGCTATCCTCATTACACGAGGGTAACCATTATGTATGTATGTATGTATGTATAGTAGGGTGTGTCATAGGAGGGAAGATCAGCTAAAACTAATGGCCCATCACTTTTTTGGTAGATTTTAGTGTATATAAACAGAAAATAATTTCAGTTTCAATATTTTGCAACCTTTTGCTAGGTAAATTTTAGCGTGAAATTTATCGAAAATCTAACGTACAGCTGCATTAGTGCATTACAATTAAATAGTGAACATTGCTTTCTGACTTCATTCTTTAACAACCCAAGTAACAATATTTTTTTGTTTCATATTCTGATGCATTTATAAGTTGATAATATTTGCGATGGCTGCTTGTGTCAGGACGAGGAACCAAAAATCCAGCCATCTCAGTCACTATCTTGGGTCTGGGAGAGAGCTCCTGAAGTCGGAGTTGCCTACATTGAGAGATGCTTTGAGATACGGTGTTTTAATCAGGCAAATCAGTGAAAAGAACCAAAGAACTTACACAAACAAAGACATTGCCAGTGATATGACCAAAGCTGTCTTGGCACAGTACACTCTGGCTAACGCTCAGTTCAAGCCTCCAGTCATAACAAGTCAGAAGAAGATTAGTGAGAGACTGCTAGCCAGTTGGGAAAAGGCAAGAGATATCTCTCTTGGGAGAGGAAAACTTGCAGTTAAGGACAGCTTTGCCAAGCAACTGGACCAGTTATTTGACATAATTACTTGCAAGTGCCCAATTGTTCTCTTGTCCTGAGTTTGGATGCGATCGTGACTGTAAATCCGAGGCCCACATCTCCTGTATTTGCAAGCGTGAACTGAAGATTCCTGTGATCGAACTGGCATTTGTCAAAGCACAGAGAGAGAAGACTGGCAGTATAGGGGCTCTCATGATTTCTAGCCAAGATATTCCGGAGTCCAAGAGACAGGAGGCTGCCACAGAGAGGCAGAAGAGGAAAAGAGTTGCCGAGGAAAAGAGACTTGAGAAGGCCCAGAGTGAGGTAAAAAAGGCCGATGATTGGAGTCAAGCTGATTCAGAGTTTAATGACTTCCCCATGGCTGATCCGAGTGCTGACCAGGAGAATGGTGACTTTGTCCCTAACCCAGAAAATAATGATCCCAAACCTTCCAGGCATAAGATTCGAAATAGGAAAGATATCCCGAGCATAGCTCTGGCCAACATGCGACACCACACTGGTCTCAGAGAAACTGCAGAGATAGCAACAGCTGCCTGGATTGACGGTGGTTTGATAACACCTGATGATGTTCACCTGGTGATATATCATAACAAAGTAAGGAGAGCTCAGGAGAAACTTGTCAGTAACCTAGAAGAGGAGTTTGATAAGGGGATAAGAGAAAATGGAATCAATTGTTTGTTCTTTGATGGGAGAAGGGATGACACTAAAGTGTTCATGAAAGTTGGAGATTCTGACAAGTTGTTCCCTGCCATGATGAAGGAGGAACACTACTCCTGCTGCAGTGAACCAGGAGGGAAGTATTTGTGGCATTTCACTCCAGAGAAAGATGACATCAGGAAACCAGCTGAGATAGTGGCAGATAACATTGTGAACTGGCTCAGAAAGAGGAACGTAGACCAGACCCTGCAGGCCATTGGAGGGAACAGCACCAACACGAACACAGGGTGGCAAGGGGGGGGGTCATACAGTGGATAGAGCGGAAGATTGGGAGGAAGCTGGTCTGGATTGTTTGTGACCTCCACACCAACGAGTTGCCACTCAGACATCTGATCCAGGAGCTGGATGGCAAGACTCTTTCAAACAACAGGTGGTCTGGTCCTCTTGGCAAGATGCTGGACTCTGCCACTGGGTTAGAAATAAATCCGAGCTTTGAAAAAATACAGTTGGCCCCTCCACTTTCGTTGAGCTTACACATGCTGGTGACGACCTGAGTGCTGACCAGTACACTGCTGGTTACATGATTTGCAGTGCCATCAAAACTGGGGTCATGCCTGACAGACTTGCTTACCTGCGGATGGGTCAGTCTCACATTCTGGGTGGCTCACAATGGCTCTCAGGTTCTGCAGAATTTGGGTCGCTCATCATAAACTGAAAGGGAACCAGCTTCACAACCTGAGACTTATTGTCCAATTCATCGTGAGTGTCTACTTGCCAAATTGGTTCAACACCAAGGTCAAGTCATCGTTCTCCGAAGGTCCGAGGCATGTTCTCTTCCAGCTTGAGCTCCTGAGGAGTCAGCTAAGGAAGGTTGTTCAGATTGCGGAGCAGACTGTGAGGAGATCTTCCTGGTATGCTCATCCCGAGACAGTTCTGCAGACAATGCTCTGCAGTAAGGATGAGGAGGAGAGAAGAGTGGCAGTCAAAAAGATCTTGGATATGAAAAGAAAAAAAAGAAAAAAAAAGAGCTTGTAGAGAGGATCTGGGCATGACGAGATCAGCTAGTGACGATTCCTTCAGGGGTCAGGGAAGACTCCTGTAAGTCAATCTGAGTGCCAAGACCCTCCTGATCTCATAGATTTGGATAACATCCAGGCTGGCAGTGAGCCCCTACTTACCTGCAGCCTCACCAGTATTTCAGTCAGAGCTTTCCTGGACAGCCCCATGCATGTCCCTGCCTGGCCCTCTCGCACACCCAGAGTATAGGCGTTGTGTGCAGCAAGTGGCCAGGCCAGCAATCCGTGTACAACCAGGAGAGGAGGAAAGGCTACATCCAGGCTCAGGTGGTGGCAGGGAGGGTGATGAAGTAGAAACAAGCAAAAGAAAGGCATGTTCTCTATGGTGTGCAGCAACACGGGTCGTAGTAGTAAAACCGGTTTTTGTATTTGATGATTTTGTTTCTAAGGAATAAATTTAATAAATGTGTCAGATCATTCGTTTCACTATTCTGGATCATTCCATCCTATTCAAATTAACCTGATACATTTACTTTTTGCTTTAAATAAGCTATTTAGTGGTGTTGGTAAGGGGTGGGAATACACAGATTTTCATGAATTTCAGAGTTAAAATTTACCTGTAGTAAAAACTTTTCAAATACAGAAGATATCACATGATTCTGCACATAGAGACTTACATCATCAATACCATGGGCCGATTTTTCAAACTCAAAAAAAAAAAATTCGCCTCCGTATGACACACCCTAATGTATAGGCCATTGTAAGTAGTGTGTGTGTGTGTGTGTGTATGTTAACCTTGGGCTAGGGTGTGTGTAACATGCGACTTAACGTTGATAATTATTATTGGTGTCATTCAGGTATTGCCTTATATAATTACACTCACGCATCCTATTGCATACAGGTGTAGGATCAGTATGTGTACACACACACACACACACACACAAGCAGATGTAGACATGCGTTATGTCCACACGGGATACATACACAAATAACCACACATCAGAGGGTGAAGTACAAGTAATAGATAGAGGGAAGAAGAAAACAAAATAATTGTAAGTTAATGGTAGAAACAGCACTAAGAGGATATCTCATTGGTAAATTAAAATAAAAATAAAATATTTATCAGCAATTACAGGGAGTATAATAGCCCATTGACCTGTAGCTCTGACTTTAGGCCACTAGGAGTGACCTTGATCTTTGACACACACAGTTAAGTTCGGTGTGGTGTAGTCTTGTTAAGATGCATTATCTCACAAGTGTCTTTGGTAGAGGTTAGTCGGTGGGTCACAGATGTGCTGCCAACAGTGCTCGTGGAGAAATGATGATGATGGTGATGATGATGATAGTGATAATGATTATCCTCATTACGTATACATACATACATAATAATGGTTGCCCCTCATGTAACGAGGATGGCCGGCCCAAGGGCCACCTAGGTGTGAATTTGTTTAAGGAGTAGAAGCTGTCGCTAACACAACAACCACACCCTGAGTTAACGAGTTGCATGACCCAGTGTCTTGTATGTATGTATGTATGTATGTAATTACATACATACATACATAATCATTATCCAAGAGGCAAAAAAGTCCCTCTAGGACCTAGAGTCTAGGTCATCAGTATTCATAAGTAACACCTCCATAAATGCATTTAATTAGAGTCTGTATATTAAGCAAGACAGGGAGAGAATGACTCAAAACACACCCATACTATACTACACCCAAACATCCCACTTACGTTTATTGAACACACTGAGAAAAAGACGAGAGGGCTTACGCCTCAAGGACATCGCTGGCCTACATATCGCCTCTTTGCCCCAGCGTATATGACCTAGATTCCATCTAAATCTAACCATGGCAGGAGTCATCGCTGGGCGGCGCTCTGCCGATGTCCTTGATGAAGAAGAGGAGGAGGACAGTCATGGCGACACTGAAGCTGGCTTTCAGAAGTTTCAGACACGTCAGCAGAAACGCAAAATGAGGACCCAGGGAAGGAAGCAGAGGAGAGCCAATAGGGGCATCCCCCCCCCCTCCCATTGCTCCCCGGGCAAAGTACATGCGCCTTGCCTTCCCCGAGAACGCAACCAATTTGATGAAGATTAATTGGTTGACTTCCCTGAATAAGGATTATGGCAAGGCTAAGCTGAATGTTGTCGTGCCAGGTAACACCCCTCGTTTTGTCTATGTAGGCCGAGAGGAGACGGATGCTATCCAACGCTTCATTGATGGAAAGGTCGGCTCAATACAGCTTATTAAGCGAGATGAATCTGTTCGACCCCAAAAAATGAAGGAATACCTTGTCACCCAATTCCCTAAGGGTATTCCCCCCAAGAGAGCTCTGTCACTTCCAGGCATCCACAGAGCAAGAAGACTTTATAAGGATGGTGCACAACTTAGTAGGATCATCATTGTTTGGAAAAGGAAGGAGCCACCTCCTGAGGAGTACCGCTTCTTTGGCAGCAAGTACGGTACCCCTAGTAACATCAGTCGGTGGACTCCTCCCCCTGTGGTGTGCTACAACTGCTTCGGAGTCAATCATGTGGCGAAATACTGTCACAAGCCAGCCACCTGCGGCTTCTGTGCAGGAATGCATAGCACAAGCAGCTGCCCCTTCAAGGAAGGTGCCTCTCAGGAGGGGAGAGAGCAGGACTCCCCACTTGAGTGGCAGTGTGCCAGATGCAGGAAGAAGGGTGTGACGGCCTGGCATCCAGGTTGCCTTGGGAGCCCGCCTCCACCCACAATAGGGGTCACACTCAGTGACGCCAACGCCAACACTACCGGGTCGCCTCCAACGCCTGAAATCAACAGCTACACCTCCCCACCCAGGAGGCAGTGTTTCAGGTGCAGGGAGGATGGTGTGACAGACTGGCACTCAGGTTGTCCTGGGAGGCCGCCCCCACCCACAAAAGCGGTCCCACTCAGTGATGCCAACAGCAACACTGTGGGGTCGCCTCCAGCACCTGAAATCAACAGCAACACCTCTCCACGTCCAGGGAGGAGGGTCTGACGGCCTTGCACCCCAGTTGTCCTGGGAGGTCGCCTCCATCCACAATAACAGTCCCACTCAGTGATGCCAACGCGGCCGGATCGCCTCCACCACCTGAAGTCAACAGGCACAGTGACTCTCTTTCGTTAGCCAATGCAGGTCAGGTTAAAGCCTGCCAAGTAAGTGTACCAGTGAACAATGACAGTGATAGTGTTAGTGGAGCTTCTGAAGGAGCTGGTGCCTCCTCTCATAATGATGCCAACTTGAGGGTGAGTAGCCAGAGCGAGACCGATAGCGATGGAAGCATGGATAGGGAGAATGAGCCCCAGACTGCCAGCGTGGTCTCTATAATAGTCCCAGGCCTGAAGACTGTCCACGACCCTGTACGTTTATGCGGGAGGAACTCGCGGGACTGATGAAGGAACCCGCGTATAGAAATACTACTAGAATAAGGGCTGTGAAGAACATTATCAGGAAATCCAGAGGTACAGAACTTGGAATGGTCAGCTTATTGGTCAGGTTGATCTATGAAGCCAGTGTGCAACTCTCTACGCTTAGGTTCATTTCATGGAACATCCGGAGTGTCAATCGCAGAATTAATGATCTACAATGGTTCGTTAAAGTTTTTGACATTGATGTAATTGGTTTACAAGAACCTTACACGTCCAGCACCCAGAAGAAAGTTGCACCCAGGATAGCTGGGTTTACAGTATATAATAGTGGAGCAGGAAGTGGCCTGCTCACTTATGTAAAGAATGGTCTGGTCTGTAAATGGATTAAAACTCACACTGATGAAAGTATTCACTATCAACAATTTACAGTAAAGACAGCAAACAGTCAATTTTCGCTGCATAACATCTATTTTCGGTGTAATGAACTGCTAGCGGACGTGTTACCAAAGCCATCAGGTAACAATGCTATGCTGTGTATGGGTCACTTTAACTCTCGTCACACTGTCCTCGGTGATGTCCAGTGTAACTCTAATGGGAGGGTGTTCGTGAATTACATCAATATTCATAATATCACTGTATACGACACAGACAAAGTAACACATCTGATGGGGGGCAGACTTGATTATGTGATTGGGTATAACCCAGTAGACAGTAATGTCAAGGCTAAGGTCATCTCAGACCACCTAGTCAGTGATCATTATGCAATACTTACTGAGTACACTATTGCTGATGTCAAGTGTGAACCCCATCCTAAGCTCAGAATTAACATCCCAGATAATCTTAAACTGCACTTCAAGGCCTACATCCACAGATGGTATGCTGGACATACACCTGGGTCAGTGGATGAATTTTGCTGTGATCTTGTAAATGTCATTACCACATATTATACCACCTGGGTTAAGTCAAGGAGGAAGGGGGGCAGCACTAAACCACCTCTGTGGACACATGACCCCATCCTCACCAAAGAAGGAGAAAATGTAAAACAGCTTGCCAACACTTATGAGCAAAATAAAACTAGTGATAACCTCTTGGCATTCCTCAAAGCTAACAGAGAATTTCGTGAACTCAAACGTCAGGTGAGAAACACCTATTGGGAACAATTCTTACAGGGGATTAATAGAACAACCACTCTAGCAGAAGTGTGGAACAAAATTAGAGCCATTACCAAGTCACCCACCCCAGACCAACTTCATCACAGCCCTGCAGAATATGCTGACATGCTATTAGACCAATGGTCTAGTGTGTCACAAATCACTTCCCTGCCTCCTGACATACAACAATATCTTAACACCACACACATTAATAGGGGCTTCTATATTGAAATAGCCTGTTCCTCACCAGACCTTACCGACCAGTTTCCTATAACGCACCACGAACTAACAACAGCACTAATGAAAGGTGAGTCATCCTCCCCTGGTGAGGATGGCATAACCTATAACACCCTGAGATGGTTGAATGAGATCCCTAACCATCCACTGCTTGACCTGTATCAAATGAGCCTCACACAGGGTATTCTGCCTAAGACATGGACTCATGGAAACATAGTTCCAATCCCTAAAGCTAACTCTCCAAACTTCAGGCCAATTTCACTCACATCCTGTATGTGTAAAGTCCTTGAAAGAGTTGTTCTAAACCGTCTCATGTTTCAAGTCAAAGACAAGCTCGCCCCTAATCTGTACAGGTTCATGCCCGGGCGTAGCACACAGACATGCTTTGCAGAATATCTTGCTCATTCAAAAGATAAGACACAAACAGCTTTCATAGACCTTAAATCAGCCTTTGATGTAGCTAATAGAGACATTATACTTGAGCAACTAGCTAATTTTGGCATCCAAGGTAACCTCCTGACATGGATAAAGGGTTATCTGTCCAACAGGTATGCCAGTGTTCTGTTTAGGGGAGTTAAAAGTACCAGAATGAGATCATTTGAGCTTGGCACGCCTCAGGGAGGAGTGTTAAGTCCTATGCTCTTTAATATACTGATGCACAAGCTTATTGCTGACATTCCAGTTCAGCCAAACGAAGCCGTAATGCTATGCTGATGATATCTGCATTATGACACAAACCAAACTCAGGCTCCAAGCCTTGCTGTATGTATTTGCTCGGAGAACTGTTGAATGTGGTCTCATAATATCTGTTGACAAGGCGAGGGTCCTCAATCCTTGTCCTGCTCACCCTCTGCCTCTTGACTATCACATTAACAGCATGCCCTTGGAACTATGTAGCTCCTATAAATATCTTGGAATTTGTGTGAATGATGCAAACTTTGTCAGCAACCTTCGTGACAAACTAATGCAGTGCATTAAGCCCCTCAGAACTCTTGTTGGCAAGAGCTATGGAATTAACATCACCTATGCTCGTACTTTCTATCTTCACTTCATTCGTTCTGTAGTTGACTATCATGCTCTCCATCTTGTGACTATTCCGCCTAAACAACTCAACAGCCTTGAGGTAGTGCAAAATGAAGCCATGGGCATCATCCTAGGTTGCCCAAAATCAACCAGAATTGTAAACATGAGGAAAGAGCTCGGACTGCCCTCCCTATCTGAGAGGATAGCTCTACTTAATACCATGTTTTGTGTCAAAGTTTTGAAGAACAATGGTTCTCAAACTACAGCTCAAACTGAGTTGATGTTCTATCTAAGTAATCCCGACCATCTCGCCAACCTTCCACAAAAGACTCTCTTTGGGGCGTGGCTTCATAAAAGTGTTTCAGATCTCTTGAAACTCAATGTCCCAATCACCCCAAACGAACCTATTAATGCCATTCCTCCTTGGCTGGACATATCAGTTCCTATTAATTACACTCCTGTTGGTAGTAAGCAAATGTTAAACACCGATGTGGTAAGATGTGTCACACTAGAAACTATTAACAGACACATAGAGAGTATTAAATCAAGTGAATGTTATGCTTTTACTGATGGTTCTGTGCAGACAAACACAGGTAGAACAGGCTGTGCAATTGTAATATATAAAGAAAAAGAGATGATAGTGTCAAACAAACAAAGCCTGAACAACTGGGCCAGCACAACACAAACTGAAATAACTGGAAACTACTTAGCCACAGACTACCTTAAGGAAAATGGAGGTGGGGTGATATTCTGTGACTCTTAAAGTGCTTTGAAATCAATGAACAGCCCGTCAGGCTCTATGTCTAAAGTTGTATGTGATATTAAAAGGAATGTGATAACTGCCAATGAGAACAACTTTCGTATCGAATTTGTGTGGATTCCGTCCCATGTTGGAATCAGGTATCATGTCCGTGTTGATAGACTGGCCAATGAGGCATGTAAGAAAGAAAATGTTGACCGTGTCCTTGGCCTGTCCAATGCTGTAATTAAAAACATTCAAGAAGTGAGAAATGCAGAGAGACCTGGCAGTTGTAGCATTAGTAAATATGACAAATTTTGTGACAAGAGGTACCGGTATGGCCAGCATAAGGACAGAACCAGACAATGTGTTGTAGTCGTGGCCAGAATTAGCCTAGGATACAGACACATCTGGCAAGTTAGTAACGCTGTACCCATACCGGAACACTCAGCATGTAAACTTTGTGATAAACCTTTAAAGCATACACTTGAACACTATATTATTGAATGTGACACTGTCAAAGATTTCAGGCCACCTGACTTATTGTATCTTGAACTATGTAATTACTTCATTGAATCAGGTGTGCTTGAGGACATTCTTGCTGTTTATCCCAAATTTGCTAGCCCACAGTGATTAGTCTTCAATTAGAATATGACTCCAATGTATGTGATCCACTGACCTATATATACTGCTAATGAATATGATGTATTTCCTTCTTTGTGTTCGAACCTCTGTCCTGCATGGCAGTGAACAGCGGCATTACCCACTTGAATCTGACCTATATATAGTGTCAATGAATATGATGCATTCTTTGTGTACGAACCTCTGTCCTGTATGGCAGTGAAGAGTGACATTACCCACATGAATCTGACCTCTATACATTTTTTAGCTGTTAATGAATATGATATTTCTTTGTGTATAGAACCTCTGTCCTGCGTGGCAGTGAAGTGATACCACCCTCCAGTGTCAAGACCTGACTGAATTACTCAGAATAGGCAAAGTGTACTACAAGCTTTGCCAATAAATTTGTTAAACTTAAAAAAAGCCCTCTCAGTCCTTCCCTTCCTTATGCTGCCTTCTACGTATGGGTCTGCCGGTTCTACTCTCCCCCCTCACCCTCCCTCCTAACACAAAGACCTGACTGAACTACTCAGAATAGGCAAATTGTACTCCCCAAGTTTTGCCAATAACGTTGTTAAAAAATCCTGAAATTTTTCATCATTCCCTCAACTCTTCCCTTCCCCCCCCTCCTTTATTCCACCTCCCAGTCCTTCACCTTATAGTCTTTCCTCATATTTTGCCTGTCCCTCCTATTTTCTCTTTACTTCCAGTTCTTCTGTATGCCTCATCATTTTTCACCTCTCCCTCGCCGTCGTGCGCCTCCCTCCTCCCCCTTCACTGAACTATTCAAGAGGATACATCTGTGTGGCGGCTCGTAGCTCCACACTCACGGAAGCTGCGTCTGTATTACCTCACCTTACCATCACACTTAAGTACATGTGTGTGTGTGTGTGTGTGTGTGTGTGTGTGTTCACTTATTTGACTTTCGTGTGAGCGTCCATATACTGTTGAGTACAGTACTTGTGTGTATGAATACATGTAATATCTGTGTGCATGTGTGTGTGTGTGTGTGTGTGTGTGTATGTGTGTGTGTATGTGTGTGTGTGTGCGTGTGCTTCCCTGCAAGCATTCTCTCTCCCTCTCTCTCTCTGAGTCCATATCTGTGTGTTTCCATGCAAGCATGCGGGTTGTGTGTGTGTGTGTGTTTACAGACATGTGGGCTATGTGTGGTGCACGGGTAAATCAGGTAGGTGAGAGGCAATAACACACACTTGCCGTCCGTCTTTCCTCCCTACTAATTACTACATTCCACTTTAATGATCTAGCAATTTATTCACATATTCTCGTACCATAATCTCTCTCTCTCTCTCTCTCTCTCTCTCTCTCTCTCTCTCTCTCTCTCTCTCTCTCTCCATTTGTTCACAACTTGGTTATCTTTACACCGCGACTCCTCCTCGTATCTTATCTCCGCGTCTTTCACTTACCGACTTATTTTGTGAGCCTCTGTCTTCATATCATAAATGTTAATATATATAATCTTCACCTTGTATTGTTTGGTGTTGTGTTGCTGCGAGGGGCAAGAAACAGCTTCTACAATGGTAACTCTATTTTAGTGTTCTCTAATAGGTTACAGGGTTATTAAAACACCTGTATAGCACCTGGTAAGGCTCCTCGTACCATTAGATATCTGAGGTCTTAATGAGAAGGGGTGATGCAGGTCAGGTCATTAAGTGGATGAGAAGGAACATGTGAAATTGCTATCTATGATGACATCAAACTGCTTGGTTATTAAAGGAATGTGAGGAAGAACTTAGTATATTCTTAGCAAATTTGTTTAACATGTCATTAAAGCGGGTGTAGTGACAGAATCCAATCAGTTTAACATAAATTGTAGGCAAATTGCTGAAAGCAATAATTTCAAACTCTACTTGAAATCATCTCGAGAAGCAATCACAAGTTGATCAATGTCCCAACAAGGCTTCACAAGTGGGCGTTCATTTCTGACAAATATATTAACATTCTTTTCAACTGTTTTCTTATCAATGGATGACGGACACGATTATGATGTGGTTTACCTCGACTTAAGCAAAGCCTTCAACAGAGTCCTCCACGAAAGACTAATACGAAAAGTGAAGGCTCACGGAATGGGAGGAGATATCTTAAAATGGGCATGGTTACAGGACAGGAAACAGCGAGTAAGCATCAACGGCACTAAATCCGATTGGGGTAACGTCACTAGTGAAGTACCCTAAGACTCAGTACGTGGACCATTACTATTAATTATATACATAAACGACATAGACATAGGCGTAGACAGCAAAATAGGTAAAATTTGCCAAAACACTAAAATAGTGCATATAATTAAAGTTGACGAGAACTCGGCAAAACTACAGGAAGATCTAAAAATAATGTAATATGGTCTGAAAAATGGCAGATGAAATTTAATGTGGGCATATGTGAAGCACTTAGTCAGTTGTTACAAGACTAGCGAGGTTATCCTAAATTATATCTTGCGCTTGTGAGACCTCACTTGGATTACGCGGTTCAGTTCTGGTCATCGTACTACAGAATGGATAAAGAATCCCAATCATTCAGAGGAGGATGATAAGACTAATCCCGGGCATTAGAAACCTTGAGTACAGAGAAACATTAAAGCATCTTAATTTACACTCCCACGAGAGACGTAGAGTGAGGGGCGATATGATCGAGGTGTATAAATGGAAGTCAAGGTTAAACAAAGGTGATATAACAAAGGTACTTAAATTATCCAGCCAGGAGAAAACTCGTAGCAATGGTTTTAAATTAGACAAATTTAGATTTAGGCGCGAGATAGGTAAACACTGGTTTGTAAATAAAGTAGCGGATGAGTGGAACAAGTTACCAAACATCTTCATTAATTCTAACACGCCGGATAGCTTCAAATATAGGTTGGATGGATATATGAGCGATAGAGGTTGGGTGTAAATGGGACTGCCCATTATGGGCCAATAGCCTACTGCAGTTTCATCCATTCTTATGTTGTTATGTAAACATCTGCCCATCCCATAATGCACTCATGTGAGACTTGATATTATTATGAGTAGTAATATACAACCAGCACTCATGATGGACCGAGGAAAATCCCAACTTCGGACAGCTCATAATAAATAAGTTGAAAGTAAACTTTTTTTTATTTCACTTGAAATACCCACACAACAAATTTTAATCCAATTCCTACTTCTGTTCTCGTTCTAATGGGGAAACACGAGTAAGGAAAGGTCGTATAACAAGTGTAGATGGAAATGATAAGAGCATGTACGTAATACTCAGATTCTATTTCAGCCTGCCCCTGGTTCAGCCACACCTCCACCCTCCATCCAGCTTAATGGTACTACCCTCTCTAATGTTACTCACTGTCGGTATCTCGGCTCCCACCTGTCCACCACCTCAGACATCGATGAAGAGATTCATCACCGGATCAGATGTGCATCTCAAGCCTTTGGTAGACTCCGAAACCGTGTCTTCAGCTGTAGGGAGCTGAAATTATCTGCAAAGTTACACGTATATCGAGCAGTGGTCCTCCCCACCTTGCTATATGACAGCGAGACATGGTTCACAACCAGGAGGCACCTCAAGGCACTTGAAAACTTTCACCAACGTAGTCTGCGTTCCATCCTACCAGTTCGCTGGGAAGACAAGAGAACAAATACCAGTATTCTTACTGACACCAACTGTAGAAGTATCGAGGCTACCATTATTCATGAACATCAATGCTGGACTGGCCATATTCCCCGCATGCAAGACAGTAGATTGCCAAAGCAGCTACTGTACTTTACAGTCACCCAACGAATAGTAAACGTAACGCTGGCGGGCAACTGAAAAGGTATGAGGATAGTCTTAAGATAAACCTGAAAAAGTGCCAAATCGACCCCATGACCTGGGAGACGAATACTCCCCCCCTTAATGCTTGGAGGAGCACCGCACAAGAAGGTAACAATACTTTCGAGTTAGCCCGACAGCAAAACGAGGCAGACAAGCGCCAATGCCGGAAAGACGCTGCCGCCCTTCACACGTGCAACATCTGTGAACGACCCTGCTGGTCCCGTATGGGCCTCTTTAGTCACCTCACAACTCACCAACCTAGGTGACATCCTTAATAACTCATACCATCGTATCATAGCTGGATGATCGTCATACTCGATTCCGAGTGACAGCAAGGTAGTAAGTAGAAGAAGGATCAGAGCAATGGGCCTTTCACTATAGCAGAGATAAAACTGAGGCTCTCTGAGTTCAGTTGTACAATGTCATCCAACAGGTGACTCATACAGGTTAATGGGTTTGTGTGTGTGTGTGTGTGTGTGTGTGTGTGTGTGTGTGTGTAATTCTGGATGTCCAAGTGAGGTAAAAAATTACCTTCAACTACATGTGAGTATTATAAGTCAAATGAATCTCAACTGAATGAGTCCCTCTTAAATACCCAACGTTCTCCTTCTAAATACTGACCTCGTCCTTCTAAAGTGATTGTAACAACTGATGGAGTTCCTCTTATAACTTAAAAATGTCCCCTTTACACAACACTGATGAAAAGGAAATTTACAGGTTCGGCAACGTCCAAGTTTTATCTCCAAGCCCAGAACAACAAAATTTTACAAGAGTAACTCACACAGTGTTTCTAAGGCCCTGTGAATTAACTCTTGACAACATGAGCCCAAAACGCTGTATTTCGGGTTCGACAGTGGGCCAATAAACAGTACTAACCACGACCTACTGGTGTATCAAGAAAACTGCAAGTTATTTCTTATACCGGATCAGAGGAAGGGGGGAGGGGGAGATGCTGAGAAGCGGGTCCTGGTGGGTCCTGCCTTATAACTATTTATCACCGGTGCAGAAGAGCCATATTAAGCTAGTGATATGCGGCAACTCAGTGAGATGCAGCTTGGTGGAATGACGAGATTAATATGGAGAGAGAGAGAGAGAGAGAGAGAGAGAGTGCGTGTGTGTGTGTGAACGGGAGCTGCTCATGGCGTTTGACACACACAGGTTGTAGTTACACAAACCACAGGTCACTCTACAATACCGGGGACACTTAAAAACCCTCATCCCAGCTAGACACGGACACGGACACGGAAACGGACTGGCCATGGATACGGACGACCCTTAATTTGTATTAAACACAGAATGTGGGAATCAGTGTCATGGTTTAATCCGCTCATTACCTTCTCCCGCACGCCACTCTTACACAGGTCGATGCAGGCCCCCCCCCCCTACCCCACACCCTTCATGGCCAGCAGCAGCAAGAAGAAGCTATATAATACTCCACAACACTACAAGTATCTATATAAGGCTGGACAATCCCTTGTCTTCAGCGTATATATCACCCATAATACCATTAATCACCAAACTAGCAGTATGAAAATGCTATACAACACTTCATAATACTACGAGTCCCTCAAGAAGACTGAAATATCCTTAATCTTTTGCACGAACACCACCCTTAGCAACACATCCCAGGCACATCGGTAGAGGCAAGAAGATGCTATACAACACGTCCCCCAGGACTAAATGGCACATTGCATACAGGTGTATTTTTCTTTGCGTACACCGCGAACAACGTCCTTATCGGTGGTGTTGAGTGAGAACACGATACCAGGCATGCAGATCCAACGTATTTCACCTGAAGATTAACCACCCTTACTCCTCTTAGGAGGGGTTAGGTTAAGTCAAAGTTACGGTAGGTTCTGTTAAGTTAAATTTAAGTTAGGTTAGGTTAGCGTTTAGTTAGGCTAGGTTAGCGTTAATTTAAGTTAAGTTATATTAGGTTAGCGTTAGGGTAGTTAATCTTCAAGTGAAATAGGCAGGGGGAAAATATTCTTCAGATGATCCCAAAAATCTGAACAATACCTTAAGGGATGGATTGACGATTTAAGACTTAAACAAGGGTTCTAAAGGGTTAAATAAGGGAGTTTAGCGTAGAATAGAGGTTCGTACGTACGCTAAGGGAGTCGTATGGTAGATAAAAGAATCTTTGAACTTCAGTTAACGTCGGCAAGAAGCACTTAATCTAACCCAGTGACTCTTAAGAACCCCCCCCCCCTGGTATAAGAACCAAACTGTTCTATCCACCCCTTCAGAGCCCCTACTGTAAATACACCCCCTCCCCCTTGCTGTGTTTACCTAATTTAATTTTTAGTCACTAACTTGGGGGGTGGGGAGGCACATTCCAGTTAGCGTAGAGTCTTATTTCAATTTTTACGCCATTTTTGTCCATTACCTTGGTGTGTGCCAGTATATAAGTCACTCAGATGCGTCCTCACGTAATCAGCGACGAGAACTTATTGATATATATATACTGTACAAACCTTTCAAGAACCCGGGCCCTGGTCTGGCGGTCCTTGGTTTTCAACGTTAACAATGCTCTGTGTGTTTTGGTAAAGCCACACAGGAAGAGGGAAACACTGGAGCACCTGTGTGTGTGTGTTTGTGTGTGTAATAATAATAAATAATAATAATAAACGGTTTATTAATAGAGTTGCAGCCGGTGGCTAAAAATATACAAACTTACATGTGATTTAGACATAATAATATACGTTCAATACATTTACGGGGCTGTACAGTACATAAATCAGGAGCTGTTTATTATTTTAACAATAGATGGGATGGAGCTATTCTTATATCTATCAGTATGGGCTCTTATGGGCTGAATTTTGTTGTCTTGGAGGACTGCACGAGGTGGGCGGGGGACTGCCAGTGGCAGTAGGTGGCGATGACGAGGATGGTGTAGTAGTCCACTGCTAAACCCTGCTAGTGCGTGGTGGTGGAGGTCACTGAGGGATGGCATTTCCAGGGTGGAGAGAGCGTCGTTGTAGCTGGAGTAGTCTGTGCCGAGCATGATTCTGCAGGCCCTCTTCTGTACCTTCTCTAGCTGATGTTGTTGGGTGGAGTTAAGAGAAGATGATTAGACTGGTGACGCATACGTTAATTTAGGGAGAATAAATGCGTTGTAGATAGTCCTCAGCTCTGATGTGGGTGCCCCAAGTGACCTGAGACGTCGTAGCAAGTAGAGCTGGTACGAGGTTGCCTTGATTGTGTTGTTTACATGGGCCTTCCAGTCCAGTTTGTGGTCTATAGTAACACCCAGGAGTTTGGCAGACTGCACAAACTGGAGAGGATGGGCACCCACTGTAACTGCCGGAGCTTGCACTGGAGTGGTAGCGGGATTGAAGTGCATGACTACGGTTTTGGTGTGATTGATGGTGACCTTGTTCTCCGTAGTCCATGCCTGTAGCCTGTCTAGGGTGCCTTGTAGCGATGAGTAGTCAGGTGAGGTGTTGTCCACCGTAACCCCACAGTGCAGTCATCCATGTACTTCCACCTGTGAGGAGTGTCCGATAGAGCGTCGTTGATCAGGACTAGGAAGCACAGTGGTCCCATCTTGGTCCCCTGGGGAACACCGCAGGTGAGGTGTTGGAATGTGGAGACAGAACCCTGGTACCTGACTACCTGACGATGCTCACTCAGGAAATCTGAGCCATGAGACCAGGTCGGTGGGCAGCCCTAGTGCAATGGCCTTGTTGATAACAGTACAGTGATCAAAAAGGTCAAAAGCCTTCCTGAAGTCAACAAGGGCAACGGCCAATGATGTCTTACGTTTCTCAAGGTTTTTGTGCAGAAAATCCAAGAAACTAATTAAGCAGTGTGATGTGTGTGTGTGTGTGTGTGTGTGTGTGTGTGTGTGTGTGTGTGTGTGTGTGTGTAAGGCCAGGATAAAGAAAGATAGACAGACAGACAGACAGACAGACAGACAGACAGACAGACAGACAGCTAGATAGATAGATAGATAGATAGATAGATAGATAGATATTTGGTAAAATTGCCATACAAGTCCACGGTGGTTCGGTATTCGAAGAGAGAGAGAGAGAGAGAGAGAGAGAGAGAGCAGCAGCATTAAGATATGAAACACCAATAGTGATGGAGGCCAACACAGCCCGCTCAAAGGGCCGCTGTGGTGGTCTCATCGCAAATGTCGGAGTTATTAAACATCCATCCAACATTGTCAACAAATTAAGCATTTACAACACATTTCCTGTAGTTTTTTACATCTACAGGACGTGTATTGAGGCATCACTTCATTAATAAATAAGTGATCACTGTATAAGTGTACCGTTTTTTACGAATTAATTATTTAAATTTGCATGTAATTTCAGTCATTGTATATTTTAATTAAAAATTATTCGAGCAGATGCAAGCCCAGCACGCGAACCGTCACCATGGCAGCATAAATTATGAAAATAATGACGCTGTGACAGTAAAACAAGCAGTCACAGCTGAAGACGCATGTCATTGTTTTTTAACCCAAAAATCATTATTGCTTAAACCGTTACCATGACAACACTTGGTACACCAAAAGTGTATTATGTGGACCTTGTCACATGTTGAACAAACCTGCCAAGTTTGGTGCAAATCCAGAAACCTTTTCTTCAATTATTTTGGGAAAGTACAGACGAACAGAACAGACGACCGGAAATAATACCTTACTCTGCAGTTGTGGGCTGGGTAAGGTAATATATTGTATGGTAAACACCCATTAATTTAGCTCTTAGTGTCTCGCTCATACACAGAACAACACCTTTAAACTCACCTCTTTTACACCTGCGCCTGTTTTTGTTTTTTGCGTCAATTATCTGGGTGACGGTTGTTACCAAAGGATGTGTTTATCAACTAATAGACGTATTGACACAGTTATATTCCTCGGGTTCTGGAAGAGAGTCATGGTCCCAGTGCACAAACCATAGAAATTTCATGGAACTGTCTTATGGAAGAGGAAAGTGCAACTTTTCTCAAGTGTGGGAGGTAGCCTGAATACCCCCGGTTTTTCAGTTCAGTGCACCGAAACACATATACAATTATCCCTGGGTGGTGGTGAGCGTGTGTCTCGTGGAGAGGACACTGCAGCATAATCAAACTGCAGGCAGAGGCAACCGGAAGTGACCCCACATGTCACGCTCTGTGAGACCGCACACGTGTACAGCCATCCTTTTGGGATGGTAATGCCATGAGCAGCACAGGGTTGATATCTGGCCACAATGGTATAATAACCTGTTGGTAGTTAGAGGCGCCATCGTAAATATAATGCTTGCACAAAGTTGCTGAGGAGAAAAATCGACTAAAAACATGCCATGTTGATTGGTCCATTCCTCATATCCTGAGCAAAAAATCATATCGTTATTGCTAGACAGTTGAAATATGGAAAGAATTCTCAACGTATACAGTATTCGAGCAAATAGTTCACTATGTGATTTATACACGCACTAAGTCTTCCTACATGATCATCATTGGGGAGTACGAGGTAGGAACGTTAATGATTCGCTTGTGTCACTTAACACAGGAAATGCGCTCTGATCAAACTCATTTCAGATTAAGAGTTAAGAACCAGACGTAGGTGATATGTGTTTTGGTACGTATCTGTAGCTCTGACGGGTTTAAGGTAAGTATTGGAACACTGTCGAAGGTGATTTAAGAACACATCGTTGATATCTAAACTGGTTTCCAATTAAAAGTGTTTTAAAACTTCCCCCATTAATGATAGAAAGAACTCTGGCGAAATGGGGTGACCTTAATAGACACCTCCCTGAATGGTCACTTTATGCTGTTTTATTCCGTATACAGTATGATACCGCCGTTAAGCGGCTGTCTTGTATATTTCAATAATAATATAAATGAATGTTGCTTCAATACTATCATAGTTCCTGAGAGTAGTGATAACATATTCTGGAAGCTACTTAGTGAATCCTAATCGGTGAACGCTACTAAACATAGGGCCATTCATGTTCACGGCATTTTTGTACAGACACATCTAGCAAATTAGTAACGCTGTACCTATACCGGAACACTCAGCATGTAAACTTTGTGATAAACCTTTAAAGCATACAGTGTCAAAGACTTCAGGACACCTGGCTTATTGTATCATGAACTTTGTAATTACTACATTGAATCAGGGGTGCTTGAGGACATTCTTGCTGTTTATCCAAAATTTGCTAGCCCACACTGATTAGTCTTCAATTAGAATATGACGTGCAATGTATATGAATCACTGTCCTCCATGGCAGTGAACAGTGACATCACCCACTTGACTCTGACCTTTATATACTGCTAATGAATATGATGTATTTCTTTGTGTATGAATCTCTGTCCTGCGTGTCAGTAAGAAGTGATACCACCCTCAGTGTCAAGACCTGACTGAATTACTCAGAATAGGCAAACTGTACTCCAAGCTTTGTCAAAAAAGTTGTCAAACTAAACTTGTAACACCTTCCCGATGACTTACAAGTGGCTGGATGGAATTGCAGTGACTTCTCAACACTAATTAGATTCGACGCTGCATAATTTTTTTTTTTTTTTTTACATTTCCTGATCGGTACTTCAGTAAAAAAAACCTATATATATATATATATATATATATATATATATATATATATATATATATATATATATATATATATATATATATATATATATATAAACTGATGTGCAATTTTCAGTCTTCGTGTTTGGTAATTTTATTGTTACTAACTTCTGCTATTTTCGCTTTTATAGTGTCGCAAAAACCTCTAATTAATCCCCCGCCTCTTCCTTTATAACAGATACGAGTATTCACCTTCTCCAGTTAGCTACAGTATAATTATTACCTCTTCATTCCATCTCCAAACCTTTCTTTCATTTTCCTCCTCCCATTCCTCCTACCTTCCAACCCCATGGAAGCATGATTGGGGGGAATGAGCCCCAGACTGCCAGCGCGGTCTCTTTAATAACCCCAGGTCTGAAAACTGTCCATAACCCCGTACTTCTTCATATTTTCGGAGAAGGAACTCGCGGGACTAATGAAGAAACCTGTGTATAAAAATCATACTGGAATAGGGGCCGTGAGGCGCATTATCAAGAACCCCAGGGGTGATGAATTTGAAACGGTTAACTTATTGGTCAGGTTGATCTATGAAGCCAACGCGCGACTCTCTATACTAAGTTCAAAGTGGAACGAGTAACACGAACGCTTCGGTTCATTCCATGGAACATCCGGAGTGATAACCGCAGAATTAATGGCCTACAATGGTTTGTTAAACTTTTTAAAATTGATGTAATTAGTTTACAAGAGCCTTACACGTCCAGCACCCAGAAGAAAGCTGCACCCAGGATAGCTGGGTTTACAGCATACAATAGTGGAGCAGGAAGTGACCTGCTCACTTTTGTAAAGAATGGTCTGGTCTGTAAATGGATCAAAACTCACAATGATGAAAGTGTTCACTATCAACAATTTACAGTAAAGAGAGCAAACAGTCAATTTTCACTGCATAACATCTATGTTCGGTGTAATGAGCTGCGAGCGGATGTATTACCAAAGCCATCAGGTAACAATGCTATGCTGTGTATGGGTGACTTTAACTCTCGTCACACTGTCCTCTGTGATGTCCAGTGTAACTCTAATGGGAGGGTGTTTGTGAATTACACCAATAATCATAATATCACTGTATACGACGCAGAGAAAGTGACACATCTGATGGGGGGCAGACTTGATTATGTGATTGGGTATAACCCAGTAGACAGTAATGTCAAAGCTAAGGTCATCTCAGACCACCTAGTCAGTGATCATTATGCAATACTTACTGAATACACTGTTGCTGATGTCAAGTGTGAACCCCATCCTAAGCTCAGAATTAACATCCCAGATAATCTTAAACTGCACTTCAAGGCCTACATCCATAGATGGTATGCTGGATATACACCTGGGTCAGTGGATGAATTTTACTGTGATCTTGTAAATGTCATTACCACATATTATACCACCTGGGTTAAGTCAAGGAGGAAGGGCAGCAGCACTAAACCACTTCTGTGGACACATGACCCCATCCTCACCAAAGAAGGAGAGAAGGTAGAACAGCTTGGCAACACTTATAGGCAAAATAAAACTAGTCATAACCTCCTGGCATTCCTCAAAGCTAAAAGAGCACCTATTGGGAACAATTCTTACAGGGGATTAATAGAACATCCACTCTAGCAGAAGTGTGGAACAAAATTAGAGCCATTACCAAGTCACCCACCCCAGTCCAACTTCATCACAGTCCTGCAGAATATGCTGACATGCTATTAGACCAATGGTCTAGTGTGTCACAAATCACTTCCCTGCCTCCTGACATACAGCAATATCTTAAAACCACACACATTAATAGGGGTTTCAATATTGAAATAGCCTGTTCCTCACCAGACCTTACCGACCAGTTTCCTATAATGCACCAAGAACTAACAACCGCAATAATGAAAGGTGAGTCATCCTCCCCTGGTGAGGATGGCATAACCTATAACACCCTGAGATTGTTAAATGAGGTCCCTAACCATCCTCTGCTTGATCTGTATCAAAAGAGCCTCACATAGGGTATTCTGCCTAAGACATGGACTCAAGGAAACATAGTACCAATCCCTAAAGCTAACTCTCCAAACTTCAGGCCCATTGCACTCACATCCTGTATATGTAAAGTCCTTGAAAGAATTGTTCTCAACCATCTCATGTTTCAAGTGGAAGACAAACTGGCCCCTAACCTGTATGAGTTCATGCCCCGGCGCAGGACACAGACATGCTTTGCAGAATATCTTGTTCATTCAAAAGATAAGACATAAACAGCCTTCATAGACCTTAAATCAGCCTTTGATGTAGCTAATAGAGACATTATACTTTAACAACTAGCTAATATTGGCATCCAAGGTAACCTCTTGACATAGATAAAGGGTTATCTGTCCAACAGGTATGCCAGTGTTCTGTTTAGGGGAGTCAAAAGTACCAGAATGAGAGCGTTTGAGCTGGGCACGACTCAGGGAGGAGTGTCAAGTCCTATGATCTTTAATATACTGATGCACAAGCTTATTGCTGACATTCCAGTTCAGCCAAACGAAGCTGTAATAGTCTATGCTAATGATATTGGCATTATGACACAGACCAAGCTCAGGCTCCAAGCCTTGCTGGATGTAATTGCTCGGAGGACTGTGGAATGTGGTCTCATAATATCTGTTGACAAGACAAGGGTCCTCAATCCTCGTTCTCCTCACCCTCTGCCTCTTGACTTTAACATTAACAGCATGCCCTTGAAACTATGTATCTCATATAAATATCTTGGAATATGTGTGAATGATGCAATCTTTGTCGGCAATCTTCGTGCCAAACTAATGCAGTGCATTAAACCCCTCACCACCCTTATTGGCAAGGGCTATGGAATGAACATCACCTATGCTCGTACTGTACTTTCTATCTTCACTTCATTCGTTCTGTAGTTGACTATCATGTTCTCCATCTTGTTATTATTCCGCCTAAACAACTCAATAGCCTTGAGGTTGTGCAAAATTAAGCCATGCTCATCATTCTAGGTTGCCCAAAATCAACCAGAATTGTAAACATGAGGAAAGAGCTCGGGCTGCCCTCCCTATCTGTTTTGTGTCAAAGTTTTGGAGAACAATGGTCCCCAAACTACAGCTTAAACTGAGTTGATGTTCTATCATAGCAATCCCGACTATCTCGCTAACCTTCCACAAAAGACTCTCTTTGGGGCGTGGCTTCATAAAAGTGTTGTAGATCTCTTGAAACTCAATGTCCCAATCACCCCAGACGAACCTATTAATGCCACTCCTCCTTGACTGGATATATCAGTTCCTATTAATTACACTCCTGTTGGTAGTAAGCAAATGTTAAACAACGATGTGATGAGATGTGTCACACTAGAAACTATTAACAGACACATAGAGTATTAAATCAAATGAATGTTACGCTTTTACTGATGGTTCTGTGCAGATAAACACAGATAGAACAGGCTGTGCAATTGTAATATATAAAGAAAAAGAAATTATAGTGTCAAACAAGCAAAGTCTTAACAACTGGGCCAGCACAACACAAAATGAACTAACTGGAATCTACTTAGCTACAGACTACCTTAAAGAAAATGGAGGTGGGGTGATTTTCTGTGACTCTCAAAGTGCTTTGAAATTAATGAACAGCCCGTCAGATTCTATGTCTAAGGTTGTATGTGATATTAAAATAAATGTAATAACTGCCAATGAAAACAACTCTCGTATCGAATTTGTTTGGCCAATGAGGCATGGAAGAAAGAAAATGTTGACCATGACCTTGGCCTGTCCAATGCTGTACTTAAAAACATTCAAGTCAAATCATGAACTCTGATCTAGAAGAACTGAGAAATACAGAGAGACCTGGCAGTTGTAGCATTAGTAAATATGACAAATTTTGTGACAAGAGGTACCGGTACGGCCAGCATAAGGACAGAACCAGACAATGCTATGTCGTCGTGGCCAGAATTAGGGTAGGATACAGACACATCTGGCAAGTTAGTAACGCTATACCCATACCGGAACACTCAACATGTAAATTTGTGATAAACCTTTAAAGCATACACTTGAACACTATTTTATTGAATGTGACGCTGTCAAAGACTTCAATCCACCTGGCTTATTATATCATGAACTTTGTAATCACTATATTGAATCGTGAGTGCTTGGGGACATTTTTGCTGGGGTTTTTTCCCAAATTTGCTAGCCCACACTGATTAGTCTTCAAATAGAAATGACGTCCAATGTATATGAACCACTGTCCTGCATGGAAGTGAACAGTGACATCACCCATATGACTCTAACCTATATATATTGTTAATGAATATGATGTATTTCTTTGCGTACGAACCTCTGTCCTGCATGGCAGTGAACAGTGACATCATCCACATGAATCTGACCTATATATACTGTTAATGAATATGATGTATTTCTTTGTGTATGAACCTCTATCCTGCATGACAGTGAGAAGTGATACCACCCTCAGTGTCAAGACCTGACTGAATTACACAGAATAGGCAAACTGTACTCCAATCTTTGTTAATAACTTTGTTAAACTAAAAATTTCCTTCCATCTCACCCTCCCTTCTCTCCCGCCTATACCCCTCCCTCCAACCTCTTCTCCTTCCCTTTCACCCCCTCTCCCCTCCCAATCCTTCTTCCCTCTCACCCCTCCTTCACCACTCCTCTCCCTGTTATCCCACCTCTCCCCCTTCCCTCGCACACCCTCCCTTGGCCTTCCACACATCCTTCCTTCTTAAGCTCTTGTCAGTCCATCCCAAAAGTAATAAAATGTAATAGCATGGGAGGATAATACCAGCCAGCACGGATTGGATTCTTAAAGGTTAGTGCAACATTTGTTTTCTTCTTGTAATTCACCAAAAACGAAAAATAGGGGCGACTCATTATTAACTAAATTCTTACGTTAATGTCCCAGTACAGTTTCGACGCAATGCTAGCCATAATCTTTGTGCCATAGCTTGAGTGATTCATTTAGACGCGTTCTCAAATGTCTAGTTACGGAATAATGTTAACAAAAGTTATTTTGAGAATCCGTTGCAGAAACACACACACACACTAGCGCCCCCCCCTCCCTTCCCCCTTCCCATATAGAAAGCGAAAGAACCTTATATTTTCCCTGGAATATGTAGAGAGAGAAAGTGAACACACATTTACACTCCCTCAAACGGCCTCGGTCACACCCGTCTACACACACTTGTGCCTCACACAACACTACACGTGGTACTAATCTGACACGGGAGTTACACCTGTCAGTCGTCTTAGCTTTTAAACAAAATGAAGTATTATTATCCTCAACATATCACTCCTAAGTTACATCTTTAGAAAAAAAATAGTAGATTAATAATTACCCCCCAAAAAAAAATATTAAAACAATTCTCAATATTACAAAAAAAGAGATTTATATATAGACACACCCTAATACCTCGGCCTAATATGACCCTACACCCGTTCATCCGGTCCGCACCACCACTACCATTCTTACTACCATAACTACTATTATAACTGCTAAGTTCACTACTACTAAAATTACCACACCACCCATAACACAACTACCACTGCACCCATAAACTAACGACCACACCACCCATAACATAACTGCCACACCAACCATAACATAACTACCACACCACCCATAACACAACTACCACACCATCCATAACATAACTGCCACACCACCCATAACATAACTACCACACCACCCATAACATAACTACCACACCAACCATAACACAACTACCACACCACCCATAACATAACTGCCACAGCAACCATAACATAACTACCACACCACCCATAACATAACTACCATGTTAGGTTTTAAATGCAAGAAAGTGGTTTTCTTACCGTAGAACTCAGATACCTTCACACTGATTACTCACCCAGGAGATTATGGTGTATCACTGCGTAGAATTTCACTCTGCTTCCGGCATTCAATGCGTTGTGTACTTGATAAATGATGATTTAATGAATTCCATTAACTTCCAACATCCATCTAAGTTATTGGTTATACTTTGTCATAACCAAATAGTCATTACCTTTGGTAATAATAATAATAGAGGATCACAGATGCGGGCAGATAATTGCACTTACGTTTATTTGGCACAATTCCATACACTGGACTTATAATTTGCATGGATAGGTCAGTCACTCACATTCACGCCACAGTACCGCAAGTTATAAGGGAGAGTTTGTCAACCTGGAGAATTAATCGTTAGATCTATTAGGCCGGCCTGGAGTGCTCTTGTAGCAAACAGGCCCTCACCATTGATCACTTCCTTTACAGGGTGCATTAACTTTTTGCTGGACTTAACAACAATCTCGGGGATTTGCACACACAGACTCGTAGCACTGGTAGGACTGTATGGCCCCTGTTCTAAATCCACGGAGCAGGAGGTCTACTCTCACCCAAGGTCTAAAGCCCACTGACTAAGATGTGGTTTTGAGGCGTGAAATGACCCCTATGGGCTGGCCGGGTACCTTATCTCTGCCTAAACAAACATTTGGGATGGGTTGTGCGGGAGGCCCAACGCAACCCACGACATACCACACCACCCATAACATAACTGCCACACCAACCATAACATAACTACCACACCAACAATAACCAACAATAACATCACTACCACACCACTCATAACATAACTGCCACACCAACCACAACATAACTACCACTCCACCCATAACATAACTGCCACACCAACCATAACATAACTACCACTCCACCCATAACATAACTACCACACCACCCATAACATAACTACCACACCACCCATAACATAACTTCCACACCACCCATAACATAATTACCACACCACCCATAACATAACTACCACACCACCCATAACATAACTTCCCATAACATAACTACCACACCACCCATAACATAATTAACCACCACCACCCATAACATAACTACCACACCACCCATAACATAATTACCACACCACCCATAACATAACTACCACACCACCCATAACATAACTTCCACACCACCCATAACATAATTACCACACCACCCAAAACCTAACTACTACACCACCCATAACATAACTACCACACCACCCATAACATAACTACCACACCACCCATAACATAATTACCACACTACCCATAACATAACTACCACACCACCCATAACATAACTACCACACCACCTATAACATAACTACCACACCACACCACCTATAGCATAACTATCACACCACCCATAACCTAACTACCACACCACCCTGAGAGTCTCCCACCTCCACAGACACGCGCAACGTCACCACCACCACCACCACAACAACAACACTACAATCACCACTACAACCACCACCGCTACCATCACCTCCACAACCCTGCCATCACTCCTCCCTCCTCCTCCAGCCACATGTCTTAACACCTCTTATATCCTGACGTATTTCCCGACAGTACCATAAAACTACATAAGTAGGGCCCACCTACCCACCAAACCACCCACCCACCCACCCACTGCTGCCCAACACCACCCAGTTCTAAGGCCGCCCACTGTCGTTCCAGACCACTCGCCCCCAACCTGGGTTAACCAACACTGTCAAGGACGAACCCCCTTCCTTCAGAAGTGTCGGAGCGTGCGGAGGTCCTGGGGAATACTTTGTCCTCGGTAAGTGATGGTGGGGAGCTGCTACCTGACGCCCTCCACCCTCCAACACTACCTGCGCTACAACCTACAACACTACCTCCACCACACTCCAACACTTCAACACTACCTCTTCTACATACACCAACACTACCTCCACCACACACACCAACACTACCTCCACCATACACACCAACACTACCTCTACCACACACACCAACACTACCTCCACCACACACACCAACACTACCTCTACCACACACACCAACACTACCTTGACCACCGAAGGGTCAAGACGTACCTGGCGCTCCTCTGGGAGCAGCCAGGTCAACGGTTAAGTTGGCCATACCAACTCCCTCCCCTGAACCCTCCTCCCCACCGGAATATCAACAAGTTCTCGCCAGAAGTTACAATTTCATTTTGGAAAGGAATGGAACCAGTGTTGAACAGAGGTGAACAGTGGTGAACAGTGCTTAAGTCAGTGAGAACAACTCAACAGTAACAGCCGAGTCGTACCCAAGTTAACCTTCACACAGTGAGGTCCCAGGTATCCAGTGATAACTGCCCGTGAGACCCAAAAACAACCAGTGATGTGTTAATCCGTCTACGATAGGAAGGCCTGAGACCACACCTCACTCATATAACACCATCTGTGAAGGAATTACTACAACACATCAGTTCCCTCATAACATCATCTGTGAGGGAATTACTACACCACGTGAGGTCCCTCATAACACCATCTGTGAGGGAATTACTACACCACGTGAGGTCCCTCATAACACCATCTGTGAGGGAATTACTACACCACGTGAGGCCCCTCATTACACCATCTGTAAGGGAATTACCACACCACGTGAGGTCCCTCATAACACCATCTGTGAGGGCATTACTACACCACGTGATGCCCCTCATAACACCATCTGTGAGGGAATTACTACACCACGTCAGGTCGCTCATAACACCATCTGTGAGGGAACTACTACACCACGTGAGGTCACTCCTAACACCATCTGGGAGAGAGTTACTATACTTGTTTGCTGTTCAACACCTACATTACTCTGTATGTTCAATGTGTGTTCCTTTACCTTTCTCTAATGAAGGCTTTTGTTAAACCACGAATGTATGTAATAAGTCATTTATGTCCAATGTATATTTTCAGCCTCCGGGCTGCAGAACTTTTTCAATAAACCGTTAATTATTATTATTATTATTATTATTATTATTACCCCCTATCGGGTGTAGCACACACTTATCAGTGCTCTGGTCCCCAGCTGCCACTCCCACTCAAGTACAGAGACCCTACATCAAGACCTACAGGCCGATTACTGACTCTGCAGTGCGCCTCTTCGTGCAGTGGATAGTTCACCATCCCTGGACTGAAGTACTTAGCGTGGATGACGTGGAAACCAAATGGATAAATTATACCAACACCACCACGGAAGCTCACCACCACTTCTTCCCCGAGAAGTCCGTCAGATCTCACCCAGCTGACTTGCCCTGGATCACACCTCGGATCAAAAGACTTATGCAACAGAGACACAGAGCCTTTCATCTCAATGACCACATCCGCTACAGGTCCCTTCGCAACCGAGTCATCCGCGAAATACGCATTGCAAAGAAGTCCCACTACCCAACCAAATTACAACACCTGAAGCAGACCAACATCAGTCATTGGTATGGTAAGCTTAAAGAACTCTGTGGACTAAACAATAAGACACACCCCCTCCCCTTCCTTAGCCATCTCACTAATGTTGACGCAGCTGAGCAAACAAACAACCATTTCGCTACTATATGCCAGACGCTCCCCCGGCTTGACACAACCACTCTCCCTGCTTACCTACCAGCCCCCCTTCCCACTGACTTAGTAGAAGAATTTGAAGTAGCAAAACGCCTGGACAAACTAAAATTAAAACGCTCTACCACCCCCATTGACTTACCAATGAAACTCTTCAAGGAGTTCTCCCCGGAGCTTGCTAAACCCCTATGCTCCATCATCAATGCTTCTCTCAGTCAAGCCAGATGCCCAGCTGACTGGAAGACCTCTTATGTATCACCAGTGCCCAAGTCAACCAGCCCACAATCCTTAAATCAGCTACGACCTATTGCAATCACCCCAATACCCAGCCTAATCTGTGAAAGTTTTGTGTTCGACTGGGCTTATGCTGATATTGCAGGAGTCGTAGACCCTCAGCAATTTGGCAACATGAAAACTTCCTCCACCACTCACTGTCTTGTCAGCTTTCTCGATTACATATACCGCCATCTCGAGAAACGAAAAACGTCTGTAGCTGTCGCCTTCATTGATTTCACTAAAGCATTCGACCTAGTCGACCACAATATAATCATCAACAAAGCTATTGACCTCGGGCTTCGGAGAAGTCTTATACCATGGCTTACAGACTTCCTCAGTGACCGACGCCAAGCTGTACGCTTCCGAGGGGCTGTCTCCACCTTTCAGTCACTCACCTGTGGCGTCCCCCAAGGCACCAAGATGGGACCACTCTGCTTCCTTATGCTCATCAATGATGCCCTAAGAGAAACCCCTGCTCGCTGGAAATATGTCGACGACTCCACCATTGGGATCAGCGTCAACAATTCTGCTCCCAACTATACCGCCCTTCAGGATTTATTGAACAGTCTCCAAAACTGGGCCACCAACAACCATGTCACCATCAACCATACCAAGACCATGGTTATGCACATCAACCTCTCCTCCGACATTGTCCCACCTCCTTCCATTACTTTAGGTCCGAACACACTCCAGGTTGTAGATTCCACGAAGCTCCTCGGCGTCACCATAGACAACAAACTAAATTGGAAACCACACGTCAGTGAAGTTGTCAAATCCTCCAGTTTCCGTCTCCACCTCCTCCGCCGACTCAAGTACCTCGGAGTTCCTGCACCCGAGCTCCTCAGTGTTTACACAACATTCATACTTCCCAAGCTCACCTATGCCTCCCCCACCTGGTCTTCTTCCCTAAATGCCACACAACGGAAACACCTAGAAAAAGTGCAAAAGAGGGCATGCAAGATTATTCTCTCCCCTTCCTACTCCACATTTCAAGAAGTGCTCAGCACACTGGCCCTTTCGACTCTCACTGACCATCACCACGACCTCATTTGCAAATTTGGTAAGAAGCTTCTACACCATCCTCGACACCGGCTCCTACTACCACCTGAGATCCCCAGCCCGAGAATTGCTGTTCGACACCACAACCGCATCCAGCCCATACGTGCACGAACTGACCGCTATAAGAACAGCCCAGTCCCAACCATTGTAAAAATTATCAATAACTTGTAATAAACCAGTGTATTCACTCCCAGTAAATACTACTTCTTGCACTGTCACTATGTTGAAATGCACTGTAGTTTGAGCTTTTCCCCATCTAGTTATTATATATCTTATTTGTATCACTTATGTTACTTGTACATTATTTGTAATTCGAAACCCATTCCCCAAATATGTAACTGTATATTTTCAGCCTTCTGGCTGCCAAGCTCTTTCAATAAACCGTTAATTATTATTATTATTATTATTATTACCTCCACCATGCACACCAACACTACCTCTTCCACACACACCAACACACCAACGCTACCTCCACCACACACACCAACACTACCTCCACCACACACACCAACACTATCTCTACCACACACACCAACACTATCTCTACCACACACACCAACACTACCTCCACCACACAAACACAAACACTAACTCTACCACACACACCAACACTACCTCTGCCCCACACACCAACACTGCCTCCCACCACACCAACACTGCCACCACCACACACACCAACACTGCCCACGACACACACACAAACACTAACTCCACCACACACCAACACCACCTCCACCACACACATTCAACACTACCCCACACACACACCAACACCACCTCCACCACACACACCAACACCACCTCCACCACACACACCAACACCACGTCCAACACACACACCAGCACCACTCCACCACACACACCAACACTAGCCCACCCACACACCAACACTACCTTTACCACACACACCAACACTACCTCCAACACACACACCAGCACTACCTCCAACACACACACCAACACTAGCTCCACCACACACACCAACACTACCTTTACCACACACACCAACACTACTTCCACCACAAACACCAACACTACCTCCACCACACCCACCAACACAGCCTCTACCACACACACCAAAACTACTTCCACCACACACACACCAACACTGCCTCTACCACACACACCAAAACTACTTCCACCACACCCACCAACACTGCCTCTACCACAGACAGACAGACAAACAGACAGACAAACGCATGAACTCACTATACATCCTTGACCACGGGATGGTCAAGACTGGTCAGGCGCCGCTCCTGCTGCAGCAGCTGTCCCGGCCAATGTCAGCCCATTTCCCAAGTCCCTCTCCTTGACCCATCGTCATCACCGGGATATCAACATAATCCTGCCAAAAGTGACAATTTTATTTCGGAAAGAAGTGGGGTCAGTGTTGATCAGTGGTGAACAGTGTTTAAGCCGGTAAATTCAGCACTAGACAGTATCAGAGCCATGACCCACCAGTGCGGTCCACTCCCAGAGATAAGCACCCTGACTGACCACCATTTTCTGACCGGTGGCTTTAATCAGTCCACCGGAAACAACCGTAGGTCGGCTTTACACCTGACCATATGATAACACAACACCACTTAGCTGAGGTGAGGTACTTTAACACATCACACGGTGTCCAAGACCATATGGGTCCTTCATGTCAACATCATTGGACGAGTTACTGTACCACGAGAACGCCACACCACCCCGTGTCTCGTTCATATCAAAACCTAAGACGAGTTACTGTACCACGTAAACACCACACCACCAGTGTCTCCATGACCAAGTGAGATCTTTCCTCTCAACACCTATGGATGAATTACTGCACCACGCAAACACCACACCACCCGGTGTCTCTATGACCATGCGAAGTCCTTTATATACTGTACCACGTGAACACCACACCACACGGTGTCTCTTTCATATCAAAACCTAAGGAAGAATTACTGCACCTCGTTGTCTACGTGATCTCACACAGTAGGGCAAGACCAGTCGGCCATCAACTTTTGGTAATATAATTTGTATGTTCAGGTAATGTTTCTGCTCCTTTTAATGTAGCTTTTGTTAAACGACCGAGCCCCCATGTCATTGTATGTAATAAGTCATTTCTGTCCAATGTTTATTTTCAGTCACCGGGCTGCTGAACTTTTTCAATAAACCGTTAATTATTACTCACACACACACACACACACACACCCACACACACACACCCACACACAGACAGGATCATCCTGCCACATTCCAACACCCGGAATTTCCTATGCGTGAGAAATGGAATTATTGAAGATATTTGGGCAGAACACAGCCTCGCCTCCGCCAATCCAAGAAATTACAGTGCAGATATCAGGTACCTCCAGGACCATTCTACCTTACAGATGTATTTATACTTCAGAAATAAAATTGTGAATCGTGTCCGAATTAGAGTCCTTACGATTTTGTCGGGTTGATTAGAAGAATTAAATCTTGCAAAATTAGAAGGAATACAAAACTTAGAACCGATCTGGAAACAAGTAATTTTTTCTTTAATTTGAAATTGCTTGACCTTGAATTGTGTGTGTGTGTGTGTGTGTGTGTGTGTGTGGGGCAGGAGTGTGTTGGCTGGCCTACTGTACCTACCTCACCACACACCAACACTAACTCACCACACACCCACACATCAACACTACCTCACCACACATCAAATGTCCACTACTACCACCACACACCCACACGTCAACACTACTTTCACCACACACATCACTTCACCACACACACCAACACTACATAAGAACATAAGAGAACATAAGAATGGAGAAACTGCAGCGGGCCTGTTAGCCCATACTGGGCAGTCCTATTACACCCAACCCCTATTGCTCATATAAGCACCCAACCTATGTTTGAAGCTATTCAGCGTATTCGAGTTATAATGATATTTGTAACTTTCCATTCATCCACTACTCTGTTTCCAAACCAGTGTTTACCTATTTCACGCCTAAATCAAAATTTTTCTAATTTAAATATTTGTTACAGTTCGCTCCTGGTTGGATAGTTTGAGTACCTTGTAATGTCCCTTTGTTTAGCCCTGACTTCCACTTAAACACCTCTATCAGGTCGCCCTCGCTCTACGTCTCTCGAGAGTGCAGATTAAAATACCTGTCTCTATTCTCAAAGGTTCCTTATGCCCGGGATTAGTCTTGTATTTCTATCATCTAATGATTCTATATCCATTCTGTAACCAGTGATTCATGTCAGGTGTTGGTCTCTAGCTTAAAAATACATTTTAGGCCAGCCTCTTCGTCACTTCTTCCTTTCTTGTGTGACCCAAGTACTTATTTGCCTTGTTGCGTTTAGCACATTGTTTACTTGGAAGGTCATAACCATCATTCTCCTAAATCTCTTCTGAGTCGGATTTCTTTATGTGTCGTTTCATTTATCTGGTTTTCTGTTTACATCTCTATATGAGTACTTTACATTTTTCCAGTTGAATTTCATCTGCCATTTTTTCAGACCATTCGAAAAATTTGTTTAGATCTTCCTGTAGTTTGCTGAGTCTCGTCCAGTTATTAACACGTCTATTTTGGTGTCATCAACAAATTTACTTATTTTGCGCTTCTATGCGTTTGTCATTTATATTAAATAATGGTCCAAGTACTGGCCTGGGGAACTCCGCCTTGACGTTGCTCCAATGGGACTTAGGATGCGTTAATGCTCACTAGCTGTTTCCCTGTCCTTCCATCCATTTGAATCATTTTGATGCCATGAGCCAGCTTCTACCTTTCTAATTGATACTTTTGAGGGGCTGCTGTTGAGCTTTGCTAAGTCGAGATATACCACATCATAATTGTGCCTCGTCACCGATTCAGAACTGATGAAAAGAATATTGTTAGTTAGTTTAATAGAAACGTCCACTTGTGAAGCCCTTCATTGATCAATCGGTGCTACTCCAGGTGATTTGAATAGAGGTGGAAATGATTGCTTCAGTAATTTGTACTATTGATGTTAGACTGATTTGAGTGGTGAAAGATAGTGATCTATCCCCTTCTTGTCATTTATACATTCGCTATCCTCCAGAATTCTGGTACTATACCTGTTTTTAAGGACATGTTACTTTGCTAGGGCATACTAAGCTCTTTCCTTACATTCCTTTATACTCTGGGAAATAACTCATCGGGACCATTATTAGGCTTTAGTTTGTCTATTTACTTACAGTCGTTACTAGTCACTACTATCTCCTTATTTGTTTTCTTCACTATCTCTGAATAGAGTCGGTGCCTCAGGTATCATGTTTAAATTTTCGGTGCTTTGTTCCAAAATATTTATTCAGGTATTGGTCATTTTCTCGTCGTTCATCAGTTAGCCGCCGGTATGCAACCGTATTCGTCCAATCTTTCTCGTGTTTAGTTTGATACATTTGGTAGAATTTTGGGGTTTATCTTAGCCTCCTTGCTATCCTTACCTCTTATTATTCCTCTTGGCTTTACTTATCTCGGTTTTAACCCTACTCATATCCTTATAATAATCCTCAGGCACACTCACACGTCAACACTACTCACCACACGCCCACACTAACACTACCTCACCACACCCACACACCAACACCTCACCACACACACAACACTCCCACCACACACCACATACCACCACTACCCATTCAAATATGTTACTGTATATTTTCAGCTTTCTGGCTGCAAGCTCTTTCAATAAACCGTTAATTATTAGTATTGTTTTAATTATAATTACCTCCACACACACCCACACACCAGCACTACACTCATCACACCCCACACACCAACACTACCTCACCACACACCCACACCTTACCTCACCCACCCGCTTTCTCACAACACTACCTCATCACACACCACACACCAACACTACCACACCCTTCATCTCAACACACACACTTTCTCATCACACACCCACATACACACCTCATCACACCCACATACACTCCACACACCCACACACCAACACTTCACTCACCACACACACCAACACTATCATCACGAACCCACATACCCACTCTCATCACACACCCACATACCCACACACTACCTCATCACACACCATACCCACACTACCTCATCACACACCCACATACCCACTACCTCACCACACTCACATACTCACACTATCACCACACACACCCACACACCAACACTACCTCACCACACACACAACACTACCTCATGCCTACCTCATCACACCCGTCCTTACCTTCCTTCACCACACACCCCTAACACCAACACAACCTCAAGACACATCACACGTCAACACTACCTCACCACACACCCACACGTCTCACACACATCCACACACCAACACTACCTCATCACACACGCACACACACCCAGCACCTCACCACACACACATACCCACACTACTCACCCACCTCACACCTACCTCCACCCATCACCAACACTACCTCATCACACACCCACACCTGCTACCTCATCACACACCCACACGTCAACACTACCTTCACCACACACCATCCTTCACCACACACCCACACTAACCAACCTCAAGACACATCACACGTCAACACTACCTCACCACACACCCACACGTCAACACTACCTTCACCACACACCACTCCCATCACCCACACACACTGCCTCACACCACACCATACACCAACACTACCTCACCACACCCACACGTCAACACTACTTCACACACACCATCACTTCACACACACCCACACACCCATACCTCACCACACACCCACACATCATCACTACCTCACCACACACCCACGTCAACACTACCTCCACAAACCAACACTACCTCACCACACACCCACACGTCATCACTACTTCACCACACACCATCACTTCACCACACCCACACACCAACACTACCTCACCACACACCCACACACCAACACTACACCACACACCCACACACCAAAACGCCTCACCACACCCCACACGCAACACTACCTCACCACACACCCACATACCAGCACTACCTCATCACACCTAAATGCCAACACTACCGTCACCACACACACCACACACCAACACTGCCTCACCACACACCAACACACACCAACACCGACCACCACACACCACACACCCAACACAACCTCAAGACACATCACACGTCACACCATCACACACACCCACACACCAACACAACCTCAAGACACATCACACGTCAACACACACCCACACCCACACACACCACCACCACACCTCACCACACACCACACACCACACACCACACACACCCACACACACCCCCACACCACACACACCACACACCCACACACCCACACACACACCATATAACTACTGTCACACTCACTCACCACACCCACACCAACACTACCTCACCACACACCCACACACCACACACCCACCCACACACCACACACACTCACACACACACCCACACACCAACACTCACCTCACCACACACCCACACACCACCACTACACCACACACCACACACCACACTACCTCACCCACACACACCACACACTACCCACCACACCTCACACTCACCACACACCCACACACCAACACTACCTCACGCACACCCACACGTCCAACACTACCGTCTCCCACACCTTCACTTCACCACACACCACACACACCAACACACCCACACATCACACACACACTACCACACACCCACACCACCTCACCACACATGCACGTCAACACTACCTCACCACACACCCACACACCAACACTATCTCACCACGCATCACACGTCAACACTACCTCACCAAGCACCCATACACCAACACTACGTCACCATACACCAACACTGCCTCACCACACACCCACACACCAGAATACTGCCTACCACACACCCACACACCAACACCACCTCCCCACATCACACGTCAACAACACCACACACCACACACCTCACCACACACCCACACACCAAGAATACCTCACCACACACCCACACACCAACACTACCTCACCACACATCACACGTCAACACTGCTTCACCACACACCAACACTACCTCACCACACATCACACGTCAACACTACCTCACCACACACCTATACATCAACACCCTTGGCAGGACACATGGCCGACGGACTTTTCACTGACGGACACAGGATAAAAAGATAACTTAATTACAATGTGATACATTTGCATGATAGATAATTCTTTTTTGCATATTTGTATAGGCTAGGTTAGGTTAGGCTAGGTTAGGTTAGGCTAGGGCAGGTTAGGCTAGGTTAGGTTAGGCTAGGGCAGGTTAGGCTAGGTTAGGTTAGGCTAGGGCAGGTTAGGCTAGGTTAGGTTAGGCTAGGGCAGGTTAGGCTAGGTTCGGCCATTTGTCCATTCGGCCATTTGTCCATTCGGCCATTTGTCCGTTCAGCCATTTGTCCATTCGGCCATTCGTCCATTCGGCTAAATGTCCGTTCGGCCAAATGTCCGTCGGCCAAGTGACCGGGAGCCTCAACGTCACCTCTACCAAAAAATCCAACGCTACATCCAACATACAGTACATGCAGAGTGAATATACATCGGTCGTCTTCAGCCTGTGACTGGGTAGAGTGTAGTGCCGGTCACACTGCCTCTTTGTTACCAAAGGCTGAATGTTCCAACTTTTCACATCCACATACTAATTAATCTTCTCTTACATAAATTTTATCTAATATACTATAGGAATAGCCGTGTGTCTGTCTGTCTGTCTGTCTGTTCTGGGCAGCCGAAATGGCACAATCGTTTTTCATCAAACTTGGTGGAAAAATCGCAAAAAAAAATCGTAGAGTGGAACCTAACCTGGTCCCATGTCGATGGTTTCTTTAGGCAGGCATTAATTAACCATTTTATTTACGCTGGAAAACGATGCAAGTCTACGGACTTGGCGCACCCTCATTCGCTGTACGCTGTCGGCCCACGATTGCAGTTATCGTACGGCTCCCTCCGCCTCCCCCCCACTTTTTCTCTTAGCCTACTTTTTTTTAATGTTGTTTGGATTAGTAAAGGAAGGAAGATGAGTAAATAGAAGAATAAAAAGGGAAACAGAAAATAGTTAGAGATAACAGGTGGGGGGAGCTGAATTTCATCATGCGTCTGGAAGCGCAGTTTCAACGTTACCACCATTTTCGGACCTAACAGCTACAGTGTGTACAGTATACTTATTCCTGTGGCTGACTGTACATGGAAAACGAGAAGAGAGAAAAAGATAAAAACAGGAATGCATGTAGAAGATAGAAAGGGAGAAGAGAAGGAGAAGTAGAGAGACTGAAGCATTATTATCCTTAATAGGCGAGCGAGGAAAGGAGATGGGAGAGAGGGATAGTGAGAGGTGGAGGTATGAATGGAGGGATGGAAGGACAGAATAAGAATGGTATAGAAGGATAGTAGAGAAGGAGACTAGAAAAGGAGACAAAGGAAGGACAGCGATAAGTAAAATGAAAATCAGAACAAGTATTTGGATGATAACATGTAGAAATTAGTAGGTTAAATGTAGGTAAAAACAGTAAGAATAATGAGATAAAACATAAATAAGAAAGAGATGCTTATTATAACAACCACGACCATGATTATAACAACCACGACCATGAGTATAACAACCACGACCATGAGTATAATAACCACGACTATGATTATAACAACTACGACCATGATTATAACAACCTACGACCATGATTATAACAACCACTAATCATGAGTATAACAACCACGACCATGACTATTATAACAACCACGCCCATATTATAAAAACCACGACCATGATTATAACAACCACGACCATGATTATAACAACCACGACCATGAGTATAACAACCAACATGATTATAACAACCACGACCATGAGTATAACAACCACGACCATGAGTATAACAACCACGACCATGATTATAACAACCACGACCATGATTATAACAACCACGACCATGATTATAACAACCACGACCATGATTATAACAACCACGACCCATTATAACAACCACGACCATGATTATAACAAACGACCATGATTATAACAACCACGACCATGATTATAACAACCACGACCATGATTATAACAACCACGACCATGATTATAACAACCACGACCATGATTATAACAACCACGACCATGAGTATAACAACCACGACCATGATTATAACAACCACGACCATGAGCATAACAACCACGACCATGATTATAACAACCACGACCATGAGTATAACAAACACGACCATGAGTATAACAACCACGACCATGATTATAACAACCACGACCATGATTATACAACCACGACCATGATTATAACAACCACGACCATGATTATAACAACCACGACCATGATTATAACAACCACGACCATGATTATAACAACCACGACCATGATTATAACAACCACGACCATGATTATAAATAACCACGACCATGATTATAACAACCACGACCATGATTATAACAACCACAATCATGATTATAACAACCACGACCATGAGTATAACAAACACGACCATGAGTATAACAACCACGACCATGAGTATAACAACCACGACCATGAGTATAACAACCACGACCATGAGTATAACAACCACGACCATGAGTATAACAACCACGACCATGATTATAAAAACCACGACTATGATTATAACAACCACGACCATGATTATAACAACCACGACCATGATTATAACAACCACGATTATGATTATAACAACCACGACCATGATTATAACAACCACGACCATGATTATAACAACCACGACTCATGATTATAACAACCACGAACATGATTATAACAACCACGACCATGATTATAACAACCACGACCATGATTATAACAACCACGACCATGATTATAACTAACCACGACCATGAGTATAACAACCACGACCATGATTATAACAACCACGACCATGAGTATAACAAATAGACCATGATTATAACAACCACGACCATGAGTATAACAACCACGACCATGATTATAACAACCACGAATATGATTATAACAACTACTAACGATGATTATAACAACCACGACCATGATTATAACAACCACGACCATGATTAACAACCACGACCATGATTATAACAACCACGACCATGATTATAACAACCACGACCATGATTATAACAACCACGACCATGATTATAACTAACCAATGACCATGATTATAACAACCACGACCATGATTATAACAACCACGACCATGATTATAACAACCACGACATGATTATAACAACCACGACCATGAGTATAACAACCACGACCATGAGTATAACAACCACGACCATGAGTATAACAACCACGACCATGAGTATAACAACCACGACCATGAGTATAACAACCGACTTATTGTATAACAACCACGACCATGATTATAACAACCACGACCATGATTATAACAACCACGACCATGAGTATAACAACCACGACCATGAGTATAACAACCACGACCATGAGTATAACAACCACTACATGATTATAACAACCACGACCATGAGTATAACAACCACGACCATGATTATAACAACCACCATGATTATAACAACCACGACCATGAGTATAACAACCACGACCATGATTATAACAACCACGACCATGAGTATAACAACCACCATGATTATAACAACCACGACCATGAGTATAAACACGACCATGATTATAACAACCATGACCATGAGTATAACAACCACGACCATGAGTATAACAACCACGACCATGAGTATATAACAACCACGACCATGATTATAACAACCACGACCATGATTATAACAACCACGACCATGATTATAACAACCACGACCATGATTACAACAACCCGACCATGATTATAACAACCACGACCATGATTATAACAACCACGACCATGATTATAACAACAACGACCATGATTATAACAACCACGACCATGATTATAACAACCACGACCATGATTATAACAACCACGACCATGATTATAACAACCACGACCATGAGTATAACAACCACGACCATGATTATAACAACCACGACCATGATTATAACAACCACGACCATGATTATAACAACCACGACCATGAGTATAACAACCACGACCATGATTATAACAACCAGACCATGATTATTGTAGGTTATGTATATAAGCTACTGTGCCGAGTAGCAACCCTGTATATAAGCTACTGTGCCGAGTAGCATTTATATATATCATCACGTGGCAACATTGCCCCGAGGCTGCCATATGGCAAGGCAGTCTCAGTCTGACTGTGTGAGCTGTGCATGGCACACGCGAGTCACCACTTGTATTTCTCTCATCCATAATAAACGGACTCAGTGTTACTCAGTGTTTCCCTAGCCATCACTGCATTCTTCAGGGAACACTAGGAACCATCAATTATAACAACCACGACCATGATCATAACAACCACGACCATGATTATAACAACCACGACTATGATTATAACAACCAGACCATGATTATAACAACCACGACCATGATTATAAAAACCACGACCATGATTATAACAACCACTACCATGATCATAACAACCACGACCATGATTATAACGACCACGACTATGATCATAACAACCACGACTATGATCATAACAACCACGACCATGATTATAACAACCACGGTACATGATTATAACAACCACGACCATGATTATAACAACCACGACCATGATTATAACAACCACGACCATGATTATAACAACCACGACCATGATTATAACAACCACGACCATGATTATAACGACCACGACCATGATCATAACAACCACGACCATGATTATAACAACCACGACCATGATTATAACAACCACGACCTAGATTATAACGACCACGACCATGATTATAACAACCACGACCATGATTATAACGACCATGACCATGATTATAAAAATCCCGCCCATGATTATAATAACCACGACTATGATCATAACAACCACGAATATGATCATAACAACCACGACCATGATTATAACAAACGACCATGATTATAAGACGACCATGATTCAATAACCACGTCTGTGATTATAACAACCACGACTCTGATTATAACCACGACTATGATTATAACAACCACCACCATGATTATAACAACCATGACCATGATTATAACAACCACGACCATGATTTAAATAACCACGAACATGATTATAACAACCACGACCATGATTATAACAAACTATGACTATGATTATAACAACCACGACTATGATTCTAACAACCAGACCATGATTATGACAACCAGACTATGATTATAACAACCACGAATATGATTATAACAACTACGACCATGATTATAACAATCAATCATGATTATAACAACTATGACTATGATTGA
>NW_024748109.1:12834878-12960333 GCF_018991925.1 Homarus americanus
CCGGTATGCTTCCACCGGTTACGTATTGCTACGATCAGTTATAACAACCACGACCATGATTATAACAACCACGAGTCTGAATATAACAACCGACCATGATTATAACAACCACGATCATGATTATAACAACCGACCATGATTATAACAACCACGAGTCTGATTATAACAACCGCGAAGATGATTATGATCACGACCATGATTATAACAACCGCGACCATGATTATAACGACCATGACCATGATTATAACAACCACGACCATGATTATAACGTCACGACCATGATTATATAACCCACGACCATGAGTTATAACGACCACGAGACTGATTATAACAACCACGACCATGATTATAGCAACCACGAACATGATGATAACAACCACGACTATGATTATAACACGACTATGATCATAACAACCGACCATGATTATAACAAGCCATGATTATAACAACCACGACCATGATTATAACAACCACGACCATGATTATTAATACGACCGCCAGTTATAACAACCGACCGCAGTTATAACAACCACGACCATGATTATAACGACCACGACTATGATCATAACAACCACGACCATGATTATAACAACCACGATATGATTATAACAACCACGACCATGATCATAACAACCACGACCATGATTATAACTACCACGACCATGATTATAACAACCACGAGTCTGATTATAACAACCACGACCAATTATAACGACCATGATTATAACGACCATGACCATGATTATAACAATCCACGACCAAGATTATAACGACAACGACCATGATCATAACAACCGCGACCATGATTAACAACCACGACCATGATTATATCAACCACGGCCATGATTATAACAACCGCGACCATGATTATAAAAATCACGCAGCGATTATAACAACCACGACTATAGTCATAACAACCACGAATATGATCATAACAACCGACCATGATTATAACAACCACGACCATGATTATAAGAACCACGATCATGATTATAACAACCACGACCATGATTATAACAACCACGAGTCTGATTATAACAACCGCGACCATGATTATAACAACCACGACCATGGTTATAACAACCACGACCATGATTATAACAACCAACCACCATGATTATAACGATCACGACCATGATTATAACAACCACGAGTCGATTATAACAACCGCGACCATGATTATAACAACCACGAGTCTGATTATAACAACCGCGACCATGATTATAACAACCACGACCATGATTATAACGACCACGACCATGATTATAACGACCACGAGACTGATTATAACAACCACGACCATGATTATAACAACCACGACCATGATGATAACAACCCAATTATGATTATAATACTCACGACTATGATCATAACAACCGACCATGATTATAACAACCACGACCATGATTATAACAACCATGACCATGATTATAACAACCACGACCATGATTATAACGACCACGATCATGATTATAACAACCACGACCATGATTATAACGACCACGACCATGATTATAACAACCACGACCATGATTATAACGACCACGACCATGATCATAACATCTACGACCATGATTATAACAACCACTACCATGATTATAACAACCACGACCATGATTATAACTACCACGACCATGATTATAAGAACCAAGATCATAGTTATAATAACCACGACTATGATTATAACAACCACGACTAAAGACCATAACAACCACGACCATGATAATAACAACCACGACTATGATCATAACAACCACGACCATGATTATAACAACCACGACCATGATTATAACAACCACGAGTCTGATTATAACAACCGCGACCATGATTATAACAACCACGACCATGTTTATAACAACCACGACCATGATCATAACAACCACGACTATGATCATAACAACCACGACTATGATCACAACAACCACGACCATGATTATAACAACCACGACCATGATTATAAGAACGACGATCATGATTATAACAACCACGACCATGATTATAACAACCACGAGTCTGATTATAACATCCTCGACCATGATTATAACAACCACGACCATGATTATAACAACCTCGACCATGATTATAACAACCGCGACCATGATTATAAATAACGCCCAGTTATAACAACCACGACCATGATTATAACAACCGACCATGATAATAACAACCGACCATGATTATAACGACCACGACCATGATTATAACGACACGAGACTGATTATAACAACCACGACCATGATTATAACAACCACGACCATGATGATAACAACCACGACTATGATTATATACCGACTATGATCATAACAACCACGACCATGATTATAACAACCACGACCATGATTATAACAACCATGACCATGATTATAGCAACCACGACCATGATTATAACGACCACGATCACATTATAACAACCGACCATGATTATAACGACCACGACCATGATTATAACAACCTGACCATGATTAACGACCACGACCATGAGTCATAACAACTACGACCATGATTATAACAACCACTACCGTGATTATAACCACGACCATGATTATAACTACCACGACCATGATTATAGAACCAACATCGCGATTATAATAACCACGACTATGATTATAACAACCACGACTATGACCATAACAACCACGATCTTGATAAAAACAACCACGACAATGATCATAACAACCCACGACCACGATTATAATAACCACGACCATGATTATAACAACCACGAGTCTGATTATAACAACCGCGACCATGACTATAACAACCCGACCATGTTTATAACAACCACGACCATGATCATAACAACCCGACTATGATCATAACAACCGACTATGATCATAACAACCGACCATGATTATAACAACCACGACCATGATTATAAGAACGACGATCATGATTATAACAACCACGACCATGATTATAACAACCACGAGTCTGATTATAACATCAGGACCATGATTATAACAACTACGACCATGATTATATAACAACCTCGACCATGATTATAACAACCACGACCATGATTATAAGAACGACGATCATGATTATAACAACCGACCATGATTATAACAACCTACGACCATGATTATAAGAACCACGATCATGATTATAACAACCACGACCATGATTATAACAACCACGAGTCTGATTATAACAACCACGACCATGATTATAAGAACCACGATCATGATTATAACAACACGAGACTGTTATAACAACCGCGACCATGATTATAACAACCACGACCATGATTATAACACGACTATGATCATAACAACCACGACCATGATTATAGAACCGATCATGATTATAACGACTACGACCATGATTATAACACCACGACCATGATTATAACGACCACGACCGAGTCATAACAACCACGACCATGATTATAACAACCACAACCAATTATATAACCACGACTATGATCATAACAACCACGACTATGATCATAACAACCACGACCATGATTATAATTACCACGACCGTTAGAACCACGATCATGATTATAACAACCAAGACTATGATTATAACAACCACGACTATGACCATAACAACCACGACCATGATAATAACAACCACGACCATGATTATAACAACCACGATCATGATTATAACAACCACGACCATGATTATAACAACCACGAGTCTGATTATAACAACCGCGACCATGATTATAACAACCGCGACCATGATTATAACAACCACGACCATGATGATAACAACCACGACTATGATTATAACACCCACGACTATGATCATAACAACCACGACCATGATTATAACAACCACGACCATGATTATAATAACCATGACCATGATTATAACAACCACGACCATGATTATAACGACCACGACCATGATTATAACAACCACGACCATGATTATAACGACTACGACCATGATTATAACAACCACGACCATGATTATAACGACCACTACCATGATCATAACAACCACGACCATGACTATAACAACCACAACCGCCAGTTATAACAACCACGAATATGATCATAACAACCACGACTATGATCATAACAACCACGACCATGATTATAATTACCACGACCATGATTATAAGAGCCACGATCGCGAGTTATAACAACCACGACTATGATTATAACAACACGACTATGACCATAACAACCACGACCATGATAATAACAACCCGACCGCCAGTTATAACAACCACGATCGTCAGATTTTAACAACCACGACCATGATTATAACACCACGAGTCTGATTATAACAACCACGACCATGATTATAACAACCGATCGCCAGTTATAACAACCACGACCATGATTATAACAACCACGAGTCTGATTATAACAACCGCGAAGATGATTATAACGATCGACCATGATTATAACAACCACGACCATGATTATAACGATCACGACCATGATTATAACAACCGACCATGATTATAACGACCACGAGACTGATTATAACAACCACGACCATGATTATGCAACCACGAACATGATGATAACAACCACGACTATGATTATAACACCCACGACTATGATCATAACCACGACCATGATTATAACAACCACGACCATGATTATAACAACCACGATCATGATTATAACCACGACCATGATTATAACAACCACGAGTCTGATTATAACATCATGACCATGATTATAACAACTACGACCGTGATTATAACATCGACCATGATTATAACAACCACGACCATGATTATAAGAACGACGATCATGATTATAACAACCACGACCATGATTATAACAACCACGACCAGTTATAAGAACCACGATCATGATTATAACAACCACGACCATGATTATAACAACCACGAGTCTGATTATAACAACCACGACCATGATTATAAGAACCACGATCATGATTATAACAACCACGAGACTGATTATAACAACCGCGACCATGATTATAACAACCGACCGCTGATTATAAACGACGATATGATCATAACAACCACGACCATGTTGCACGTCCGCGGTTTATTAACGACTACGACCATGATTATAACAACCACGACCATGATTATAACGACCACGACCGCAGTCATAACAACCGACCATGATTATAACAACCACAACCGTCAGTTATAACAACCACGACTATGATCATAACAACCACGCGATCATAACAACCACGACCATGATTATAATACCACGACCATGATTATAGAACCACGATCATGATTATAACAACCACGACTATGATTATAACAACCACATTATGACCATAACAACCACGACCAAGATAATAGCATCCACGACCATGATTATAACAACCACGATCATGATTATAACAACCACGACCATGATTATAACAACACGAGTCTGATTATAACAACCGCGACCACAGTTATAACCGCGACCGCAGTTATAACAACCACGACCATGATGATAACAACCACGACTATGATTATAACGCGACTACAGTCATAACAACCCGACCATGATTATAACAACACGACCATGATTATAATAACCATGACCATGATTATAACAACCACGACCACCAGTTATAACGACCACGACCATGATTATATAACCACGACCATGATTATAACGACTACGACCGCGATTATAACAACCGACCATGATTATAACGACCACTACCATGGTCATAACAACCACGACCATGACTATAACAACCACAACCATGATTATAACAACCACGAATATGATCTAACAACCACGACTATGATCATAACAACCACGACCATGATTATAATTACCACGACCATGATTATAAGAGCCACGATCCAGTTATAACAACCACGACTATGATTATAACAACCACGACTATGACCATAACAACCACGACCATGATAATAACAACCACGACCATGATTATAACAACCACGATCGCGGTTATAACAACCCGACCGACCATGATTATAACAACCACGGGTCTGATTATAACCACGACCGATGATTATAACCACGATCATGATTATAACCACGACCATGATTGTAACGACCACAGGAGTCTGATTATAACAACCGCGAAGATGATTATAACGATCACGACCATGATTATAACAACCGCGACCATGATTATAACGACCATGACCGCAGTTATAACAACCACGACCATGATTATAACGATCACGACCATGATTATAACAACCACGACCGCCAGTTATAACGACCACGAGACTGATTATAACAACCACGACCGTGATTATAGCAACCACGAACATGGTGATAACAACCACGACTATGATTATAACACCCGCGGCTATGATCATAACAACCACGACCTGATTCGCAACCACGACCGCGGTTATAACAACCACGACCATGATTATAACAACCAAGGCCATGATTATAACAACCACGACCGATTATATAACCGACCACGAGTTATAACAACCACGACCGTCAGTTATAACGACCGACTATGATCATAACAACCACGACCATGATTATAACAACTACGACCGCGGTTATAACACGACCATGATTGTCAACGACCACGACCGAGTTATAACAACCACGACCAGTTATAACGACCGCGGCCATGATTCATAACAATCACGACCAAGATTATAACGACAACGACCGTGTCATAACAACCACGACCATGATTATAACAACCACGACTGTGATCGCATAACCGACAATGATCATAACAACCACGACCATGATTATAACTACCACGACCATGATTATAACAACCACGGGTCTGATTACTAACAACCACGACCATGATTATAACGACCATGACCATGATTATAACAATCCACGACCAAATTATAACGACAACGACCATGATCATAACAACCGCGACCGAGTTGTTACACGACCATGATTATATCAACCGGCCATGATTATAACAACCGCGACCATGATTATAAAGTCCGCCCATGATTATATACCACGACTATGATCATGCGGATATGATCATAACAACCACGACCATGATTATAACAACCGACCATGATTATAAGAACCACGATCATGATTATAACAACCGACCATGATTATAACAACCGGTCTGATTATAACAGCGCGATTATAACAACCCAGACCATGATTATAACAACCGCGCGCATGATTATAACAACCAACCACCATGATTATAACGGTCACGACCGGTACATAACAACCACGGGTCTGATTTATAACAACCGCGACCGCAGTTAAAACAACCACGCAGGTCTGACTATAACAACGCGACCACGATTATAACAACCACGACCATGATTATAACGACCACGACCATGATTATAACGACCACGAGACTGATTATAACAACCACGACCATGATTATAACAACGACCATGATGATAACCCACGACGCAGTTATAATACTCCGACTATGGTCATATAACCGACCGCGATTAACAAAACAACGACCATGATTATAACAACCATGACCGCGATTATAACAACCGGCCATGATTATAACGACCACGATCATGATTATAACAACCACGATATGCGCCAGTTATAACGACCACGACCGTGATTATCAACAACGCGACCATGATTATAACGACCAGCGACCAGTCTCAACATCTACGACCATGATTATAACAACTACTACCGCCTAGTTATAACAACCCGTGCAGTTATAACTACCGACCATGATTATAAGAACCAAGATCATGATTATAATAACCACGACTATGATTATAACAACACGACTATGACCTAACAACTACGACCATGATAATAACAACCGACTATGATCATAACTAACCACGACAGTGATTATAACAACCGATCATGTTGATAACAGCCACGGGTCTGGTTATAACAACCGCGACCATGATTATAACAACCACGACCATGTTTATATAACCGACCATGATCTACTTAACCGACTATGATCGTAACAACCACGACTATGATCACAACAACCGACCATGATTATAACAACCGACCGTGGTTATAAGAACGACGATCATGATTATAACAATACGACCATGATTATAACAACCACGAGTCTGATTATAACATCCTCGACCATGATTATATAACCGACCGTGATTATAACAACCTCGACCATGATTATAAAAACCGACCATGATTATAAAAATAACGCCCGTGGTTATAACAACCACGACCATGATTATAACAACCACGACCATGATAATAACAACCACGACCATGATTGTAACGACTACGACCATGATTATAACGACCACGAGACTGATTATAACAACCACGACCATGATTATAGCCGACCATGATGATAACCGACTGTGAGTTTATAATACTCACGACTATGATCGCCATAACCACGACCATGATTATAACAACCACGACCGTGGTTATAAAAACCGTGACATGATTATAACAACGACGACCATGATTATAACACTACGATCGTGATTATAACAACCACGACCGCGGTATAACGACCACGACCATGATTATAACAGCGACGGCCATTGATGACCACGACATGATCATAACAACTGCGACCATGATTATAACAACCACTACCGTGATTATAACAACCACGACCATGATTATAACTACCACGACCATGATGTAAGAACCAAGATCATGATTATAATAACCACGACTATGATTATAACAACCGACTATGACCATAACAACCACGACCATGATTATAATAACCACGACCATGATTATACAACCACGGGTCTGATTATAACAGCACAACCGTGGCTATAACAACCACGACCATGTTTATAACAACCGACCATGATCGTCAACAACCGACTATGATCATAACAACCGACTATGATCATAACAACCCGACCATGATTATAACAACCACGACCATGATTATAAGAACGGCGATCGTGATTATAACAACCACGACCATGATTATAACAACCGGGTCACGAGTTATAACATCCGCGACCATGATTATAATAACTACGACCATGATTATAACAACCTCGACCATGATTATAACAACCGACGACCGATTATAAGAACGACGATGTGATTATAACAACCACGACCATGATTATAACAACCGACCGATTATAAGAACCACGATCATGATTATAACAACCGACCATGATTATAACAACCACGAGTCTGTTATAACAACCACGACCGTGATTATAGAACCACGATCATGATTATAACAACCACGAGACTGATTATAACAACCGCGACCATGATTATAACAACACGACCATGATTATAACAACCACGACTATGATCATAACAACCGACCATGATTATAAGAACCACGATCATGATTATAAACTACGACCATGATTATAACAACCACGACCATGATTATAACGACCACGACCATGATCATAACAAGCGACCATGATTATAACAACCACAACCATGATTATAACAACGACGCAGTCATAACAGCAAAATATGATCATAACCGACCATGATTATAATTACCGACCATGATTATAGAACCACGATCATATTATAACAACCACGACTATGATTATAACAACACGACTATGACCATAACAACCACGACCATGATAATAACAACCCGACCGCCCAGTTATAACAACCACGATCATGATTTATAACAACCACGACCATGATTATAACAACCGGTCTGATTATAACAACCGCGACCATGATTATAACAACGCGACCATGATTATTACAATCGACCGGCCAGTTATAACAACCAGACGATTATAACGACCACGAGACTGGTTATAACAACCCATACGATTATAACACACGACTGATTCATCAACCACGACCATGATTATAACAACCCGACCGTGGTTATAACAACCATGACCATGATTATAACAGCCCGACCATGTTTATAACAACCGACCGTGATCATAACAACCACGACTATGATCATAATAACCACGACTATGATCATAACAACCGACCATGATTATAACTAACCACGACCATGATTATAAGAACCACGATCGTGAGTTATAACAACCACATTGCCGGATTATAACAACCACGAGGTCTGATTTAACATCGCGACCGAGTTATAACAACCACGACCATGATTATAACAACCACGGCCATGATTATAACACCGCGACCATGATTATAAAAATCACGCCCATGATTATAACAACCACGACTATGATCATACTTAACCACGACTATGATCATAACAACCCGACCATGATTATAACAACCGACCATGATTATAAGGACCACGATCATGATTATAACAACCACGACCATGATTATAACAACCACGAGTCTGATTATAACAACCGCGACCATGATTATATAACCGACCATGATGATATCACCACGACTATGAGTTATAACACCCACGACTATGATCATAACAACCACGACCATGATTATAACTACCGACCATGATTATAATAACCATGACCATGATTATAACAACCACGACCATGATTATAACGACCACGACCATGATTATAACAACCACGACCATGATTATAACGACTACGACCATGATTATAACAACCACGACCATGATTATAACGACTACGACCATGATTATAACAACCCGACCGTGATTAACGACCGACCATGATCATAACAACCACGACCATGATTATAACAACACGACCATGATTATAACAAACACGAGTTTGATTATACATCAGGACCATGATTATAACTACCACGACCATGATTATAACAACCACGACCATGATTATAACAACGCGACCATGTTTATAAAAATCCGCCCATGATTATATCAACGACTATGATCAAACAACCACGACTATGATATTAACAACCCGACCATGATTATAACAACCGACCATGATTATGGAGCACGATCATGATTATAACAACCACGACCATGATTATAACAACCACGAGTCGTTTATAACAACCACGACCATGATTATAACAACCACGGTCTCCAGATTATAACATCCGCGACCATGATTATAACAACCGACCATGATTATAAGAACCACGATCATGATTATAACAACCAAGACCACGGTGATAACAACCACGACCATGATTATAACAACCGCGACCATGATTATAAAAATCACGCCCATGATTATAACAACCACGACTATGATCATAACAACACGATTATGATCATTAACCTTCACGACCATGATTATAAGAACCACGACCATGATTATAAGAACCACGATCATGATTATATAAACCACGACCATGATTATAACAACCACGAGTCTGATTATAACAGCTGACCATGATTATAGCCACGACCATGATTATAAAAACCACGACCATGATTATAACAACGCGACCATGATTATAAAAATCACGCCCTGATTATAACTAACCGACGACTTGATCATAACAACCGACTATGATCGTCAGCCGACATGATTATAACAACCGACCATGATTATCAAAGAACCACGATCATGATTATAACGACTACGACCATGATTATAACAACCGACCATGATTATAACGACCCGACCATGATCATAACAACCACGACCATGATTATAACAACCACAACCATGATTATAACAACCACGACTATGATCATAACAACCACATTTATGATCATAACAACCGACCATGATTATAATTACCACGACCATGATTATAAGAACCACGATCATGATTATAACAACCACGACTATGATTTATAACAACCCGCGACTATGACCATAACAAACACGATCATGATAATAACAACCACGACGCAGTTATAACAACCGATCGCATGATTATAACACGACCATGATTATAACAACCACGAGTCTGAGTTATAACAACCGCGACCGCGGTTATAACAACCGCGACCATGATTATAACAACCACGAGTCTGAGTATAACGATCACGACCATGATTATAACAACCGCGACCATGATTATAACGATCACGACCGTCAGTTATAACCACGACATGATTATAACGACACGAGCTGATTATAACAACCGACCATGATTATAACACCCACGACTATGATCATAACAACCACGACCGCGATTATAACAACCGACCATGATTATAACAACCACGACCGCAGTTATAACAGCCACGACCGTCATTAGCCACAACCACGAGTCTGATTATAACAACCACGACTATGATTATATCACCTACGTCTGTGATCATAACCACGATCGCCAGTTATAACAACCGACCATGATTATAACAACCACGAGTCTGATTATAACAACCGCGACCATGATTATAACAACCGCGACCATGATTATAACAACCGAGGTCTGATTATAACGATCACGACCGTGGTTATAACAACGCGACCATGATTATAACGATGCGACGATCAGATTATAACAACCACGACGCGATTATAACGACCACGAGACTGATTATAACAACCCGACCATGATTATAACAACCACGACCATGATTATAACAACCCGACCATGATTATAACCACGACCATGATTACAACAACCACTGACCGCGAGTTATAACAGCCGACCACCAGTTATACAACCACGAGTCTGATTATAACAACCACGACTATGATTATAACACCCACGACTATGATCACCAACAACCCGACCATGATTATAACAACCACGACCATGATTATAACAACCATGACCATGATTATAACAGCCACGACCATGATTATTACAACCACGAGTCTGATTATAACAACCACGACAGTTATATCACCTACGTCTGTGATCATAACCGACTATGATTATAACAACCACGACTGTGATCATAACCACGACCATGATTATAACGACCTGGTCTGTTATAACAACCCGACCATGATTATAACGAATCAACCACGACCATGATTATAATAACACGACCGCGAATAACAACCATGACCATGATTATAACAACCGACCATGATTATAACAACCACGATGCGATTATAACAACCATGACTATGATTATAACAACCACGACCATGATTATAACACCCACGACCATGATTATAACAACCACGACTATGATTATAAACCACGACCATGATTATAACCCGACCATGATTATAACAACCACGACTATGATTATAACACCCGACCATGTTTATAACACCCACGACCATGATTATAACAACCACGAATGTGATTATAACAACCCGACCATGAGTTATAACAACGCGACTATGATTATAACAACCATGACTATAGTTATAACAACCACGACCATGATTATAACACCCTAACATGATTATAACAACCACGACCATGATTATCTCATATACTATAGGAATAGCCGTGTTGCTGTGTGTGTGTCTGTTCTGGGTAGCCGAAACGGCACAATCGTTTTCATGAAACTTGGTGGAAAAATAGCGAAAAATTCGTAAGTGGAACAAACCTGGTCCCATGTCGGTATTTTTTTTAGGAAGGCATTAATTAACCATTTCATTTACGCCGGAAAACCATGTCGCTGTATGCTGTCAGCGGGATGGCGGTTGTGCTCTAGCCAAGCACGAGCGTTCGAACTTTCAGGCTTTGGTAAACTGTACCACCGGACTCGCCACCAGTGCGAAGGGCCCACGATCGCTTATATCATACTAATTTCCTTTTCCTTTAGAGTAATATGACCTGGACAGACCTGGCTTACTACCTCGACGATAAATGGTGGTATGACCAAGGCAAACCTGGCTTACTTCCTCGATGATAACTCTGGTAGTGCAGACCTGTCTTACTACCTCGATGTTAACTCTGGTACTATGACCTGAGCAGACCTGGCTTACGACCTTGATGTTAGCTCTGGTACTATGACCTGAGCAGACCTGGCTTACTACCTCGATGATAACTCTGTTAGTATAACCTGGGCAGACCTGGCACTACCTCGATGATAACTCTGGTAGTATGACCTTACACAAAATAATAATCGTGAGATAAGCACATGACCCTCAATTAATGTGACTATACAAGGTAACAAAAATAACGCAACATACATACAGTATACTGTATTACCAAATTGTCAGTTGTAGAATGTATTTCGGTGTTTAGCTCAGTTTCCGCCACGTTATTACCCAAAACATCTCAATATGCTTGGAAGAAGGAAACACTATTGAGTAGTGTGTTTTTGAGTGTATTGTTACAAAAATCACAAAACTCGAGATATATGTTTGTGAAATTCAAAAACACAAGAGAGTGAAAATGTGAGAGCATCATAAACAAGTGAGGTGTGTTGACTGTGTGTATGTGTGCTAGGAGGGCGTCTCTCTCTTCTCTCTCTCTCTCTCTCTCTCTATTAGAACAATAATTTAATGCACGTATCTGAACATGTCTCTCGTTCCCTCAGACAAAATTATGACCATTTAACACGTTCCAATCCTTTCTATGGAGACCAAGAGTGCTTTCAAAGTCTCACGCCATTCCTTACAGCAATCGTTAATGTTAACTAATGCGTACTAGTGATCAGGAAGTCGGAACTAACTTGAAAATTTAAAAGTTCAAAGCGCAGTTTACTTAATCAATCACCTTTTTCTTAATGCTTCAAGCTAGTGTCTATGCATCAAATTTGTCCAAATTGAAATCAATCGAATTAGTACCAAAAGACTGATTATACAATGTACACCCAAGGAAATTATTTGGTAATAAAAAAATCACCTTTCAAAATACAGTATCTAAAAATATGCTGTACTGGGTATCAATAATATATTCACCTGATTATGAAGCTCAATTGCAAAATTACTGTAAAGATATCATAAAACAGTTTGTTGCAATTAATGAAAGAATCTCGGTAATCTTTTGACATGTATTTGGCAGGACTGCTACCAGCGTAAATAGTGACACTACAATACAGCATTTTTTGAATAATGTCGTTTTCAGCGATGAATCGACATTCCACCTGTCTGGTAGGTCAACAGACACAATTGTAGCATATGGGGATCAGGAAATCCCCTGCATTTCTTGCACTCGAGCGTGACAATCCCAAGATAAACGTTTGGTGTGCACTCTCCTACAAACGTGTCGATTGGACCATTTTGCTTCCATGAGAACTCTGCAAACTTTGTCAATTATATGAAAAGCTTTAATTTCATGCTGTACCTCAGTTGGAAGATAAGCATCATGTGTTCTTTCAGCTTACAAGTCTGCGATATCCTCAGTGAAAACTTCCCTAGTCGTTGGATCGGGCTTGATGGTTCCAATCCGTGCCTCCTCGTTCCTGGACATCACGACTATGGATTTCTTTTATGGGGATAAGTCAATAACAAGTGTATGCGAAAAAAATTAATGGCATCACAGAGTTAAGACACCGGATTGAAGAGGCACTGGCTTCCACCACGCTAGATATGCTTCATAACACCTGGAATGAAATCAACTACCGTCTTGATAGTCTACGTGCTACCAAAGGGGCCCATGTGGAGGTTTACTGAAGTGCAGTTATATGTGTCAAATACATGTCAAGATTGCAATTTCTTCATTAATTGCAGCAAACTGTTTTATGATATCTCTTACAGTAAATTTTTAGAGCTTCACAATGAGGTGAATTATTTATACACATCAGTACTTGACCGCTCTACAGTATATTGCTTTAAGTATGTGTCCATTACCGCCAACAACGGCAATAACTCATATCAATCAGTGAATAATGCAGGAGTTGTTATTAAAAATAATAAAGAGTGCTTATACTTTGGCTCACTCTGGAGAATACACCGCGACCTCCACGTCCTTACTGTCTCCTCTGGGGCCAAGAGAACATGATGGAAATGATGCTTTAACCAAACTCGCGCCTAACAAAGGCACTATTGAATACAATTTGGGTCTGTCCAAAAGAACCCTTAAAACTCTAATCAGGAGAGAACTTGCTGATAAAATTGACGTAAGGACACAAGTACAAATAGGAAATAGTCAACCCATTGTTTACATGATGAGCTAAAACAAGTGAAACATGTATATAGAGCAAGTAGTAGGTAGTAGGCAGCTACCAAACAGGGAGACTACTGCCTGGGAAGATATTTGAAGCATAATGTGTTGTCTAGTGGTAGCCCTGCTGCCATATGGCATCACGAAAATTGTGACCAAGTCCCAGGTTGCTGATCTGACTTTCTGCTTCATTTACACGCAATTGCAGGGTCTCAATTGTTTCTCTTACCATTGACAACACAACATTCATACATCGTTTCTCACTTTTGATCTTTTTTCATTTTTGTATTTATAGTTCTTTATTATTACTATTATTATTATTACAGTTACTGTATTATTATCATCATTATTTTATTATTTAATTTTGTTGTTTTTTTATAAACTTATTTATTATGAATCATTATGACCATTATTTATCATCATCATCATCATCATCATCATCATCATCATCATCATCATCATCATCATCATTATCATCATATCATATCATCATCATCATCATCATCATCATCATCATCATCATCATCATCATCATCATCATCATCATCATCATCATCATCATCATCATCATCATCATCATCATCATCATCATCATCATCATCATCATCATCATCATCATCATCATCATCATCATCATCATCATCATCATCATTATTATTATTATTATTATTATTATTATTATTATTATTATTACATTTTCGCCCCCCAGGCCCCGATGTGGGTCAGTGACCTGTGTCCGGGTGGGCTAATCCCCATAAAAAAAAGAGAAAAAAGTAACAAGATCACTAGATTACAAGATGTTGTAACCGCTAGACTAAGGTTAGGATATAAGTACCTATGGCAGTATATCCCTCAAGCAGATGTGAAAAAGCCTATAGTAAAGGGTGTGGTCGAACATATGGCCACCCTCGAACACTACAGACTTGACTGTGTGAAGATAGAAACCTTTTAAGGACAGGTCAAAGCACCATGTGTGTCATATGGCATACCACTGTATCTCTAATGACAAAATGGCAAGATAGCGGACATATTAAGATTGTATCCACTGTTCTGCACTCAGTAGTTATATAATTTCTCATGTACGAGAACAGAACAAACACACAATGTCCACAAATACCTCCCACGCAAATGGAAATAACAAAGTGTGCGGCTAAACATACTGCCTCACACTCCTGTACTCACGCAGTTGTGAATAAGTCCCACTCTACAGTATGTAGAGAACTAAACAAGCAAAGTATTTAATATACTTGGTAATATTCAATGTATTAACATCCTTACCACTGGGGCTAGTGATAAACACCCTTTGTGACCTCTGTGCTGTAATCCTTTTGCGCTACCGCTCACGGGATGAGTATGGTGTGCACAATAAACTAGCCACTGTACCTGAAAAAAAAAATCTGGGGTTTGTGTAGAAGACCCAGTTTACGATACAATAACAAAAACTCCCAATGTGGACACACTAGGGAATTGCACTGACTAAAACAACAGCAACAGTCACCCCATATTATGACGCTTAGTAGACAGTTTTTTTTTTTTTTTTATTGGGCACCCCCCTACATCCTTGTGTAAGGTGAAGCGCAGAAGCGTTTACAGCGCCCAACAGGGAAGCATGCTAAGTTCATGCTTGCCTTTTTGTCTCATGAGTTAAGGGTGAAGAAGCCTGAAGAATCAAGGGCGTCGAAGCCTGAAGAGTCAGTGGTTTATGTCATCAAGTTATTGGAAGCTCCAACAACTCCCTGAATACGAATTCGCTACTTTCGACTTACAACAGGTACCTACTTTACTGCTAGGTGAACAGGGACTAATGGGGGCTACGAAGTAAGTCCAAACAACTTCCACCGGCCCGGGAATCGAACCCGTGACATCTCGCTTGCGAGGCAAGACAGGTAACCGCTTCTACCACCGGTCCCCCCTAAGTAGACAGTGACTGGCAGCAAAGGAACAGGGAAACTTACACATAAACATAACTTGGAGTGTTACTCTTCAGTATACTTCAAAATATATCTGGCCGTCACATCGTGTTTAAATATTACTGAGAAAAATGATCATCAATATTTAGTGTGTGTGTGTGTGTGTGTGTGTGTGTGTGTGTGTGTGTGTGTGTGTGCAGCCACACACAGGGTGGTGAAATGCGTCTAGAGTGGCAGCATTATGTTAGTGTTAAGGTGCAAGCACTGCTTAGTCCCTCTCGCTTTCAGCTGCCGCCGCTGGCTAGCCCTCGTGGCGAACAGGGAAGCAACTTGCAAAAGTCTTCCTCTGCCAGTAAACAGCCTCCTCACCATCAAGACTCTTGCTGTGCCTCCTCGTGGCAACACACAGTAATTGGGTGCCTCGTGGGTAAAGGCTAGATCAGCAGAGGATCTCGGAGTAGCAGTGGGCGCCAGAGGGGCAGTGCATAGGCCCACTGCCATGTGGACACATCTTGGTGCCTACCAACCATCGCCCACTGCCTTGTGGATTAACCTTGGTAGGCATAAGGCTATGGGAGTAAATCCAGAACGAAAAATCTGCAGTGGAGCCCCACATCAGGTAGACATGCTTACAGAGCTCCAACAAAACCCCAACAGCGGTGTAGCCTGGAAGAGGTGACCACCATGGAAACCCAGCGACTACACCGGCGGACAAAGGAAAAATGCCTGATGGACAGGCTACTAAGGCGAAACCCAACAAACTGGACTATCGGCAGTCCATTGTGACTCTCCCTCTCCCCAGTCGTTGCAACATTTGTACCACTGAAAAAGGAAAATGGAGAGCCAAGATGTGTGGTTGCAGCATGCGCTCCTGCATCACCACATAAATCAACTCACGCGCAGCCATCATCCAGTTCATCATACCTCTCATAATCATGAAAACCCCTATACCCCCAAAAGTCCTATGGCGATGGTTGAGTAGCGACGGGGACAGGCAGAGATGACTGCCGGAATTCTCTAGTCACAACTCTGCACATGGGCAGCACAGATAAGATGGTCGTTTATTCACTGAGATCTAGGCAACAATGCAATCCGGTCCTGTGTGTTCGACTGAGCAGCCCTTCCGGGAAGCCACTCTGCTTACCCCACATGGGGAGGGGGCTAGAAAATGTGCCCTAAACATCTCCTGCCTAAAAACCCAAAAACCCAACCTGACTGGGGAACCGCACTCAGTAAGGTCATCCTTATACGGTCGAAAACACAACCAAAATCACAGATCCAAACAAAAACAAACCATACAACCTCTTATGGTCGCTGCATGGAATGTCAGGACCCTTCTGGATACTGGCATAAATGTGCCTCCTGAAAGAAGAACTGCCTTTGTGACACAAGAGCTTGCTAGGTATAACATCGACATAGCAGTCATCAGTGAGTCCCGGGTCCCAGATGAGGGCCAACTCACAGAGCGGCGGTCTGGTTACACCTTCCTCTGGAAGGGTAAGCCTGCTGCTGGGAGAAACCTCATTTATGGAGTTGGCTTTGCCATCCGCCAACGCATCCTACACAGGCTAACTGAAATGCCTATTGGGATCAACGAGTGCCTCTTGACACTTCGAGTTCCACTAAATCACTCACGTCATGCCTTCTTCGTCAGTGCATACGCCCCAACACTGGCTGCAGAGGATGACATCAAGGAGGCCTTTTATGCCGACCTCGACAGAGTGCTAACCTCTATTCCCAGAGAAGACAAGGTTGTGCTCCTTGGCGATTACAATGCCAAAGTTGGCAGAAAAGCCAATATTTGGCAGGGAACCATGGGGAGAAATGGACTAGGCAAGTGTAATCCAAACGCCTACTCCTCCTCGGCAAGTGTGCTGCACACCACCTCACTATCATCAATACCTTGTTTAGGCAGGCCGACAAGTTCAGGGGTTCGTGGCAACACCCACGATCCAATCACTGGCATGTGTAGCTCTGATCACTGGGACACTGATCATCGACTTGTCAGATCCAAGCTCTCACTTCACGTCGCCCCAAAACGGCGAAGGCAGCAAGCCCCTAGAAGAGGTTTTAATATAAGCGTCTGGAGGATCCAGTGATAGCACATGCTTTGAGAGAGCAGCTCGAACATGGGCCTATAAGCAACCCAACAACAAACAACGTGAATCCCAGTGCCAAATTGGATACTCTTAATACTGTTATGACAAAAACCTGCAGAGAGACCCTCGGCCAGATGAAAAGAATACACCAGGACTGGTTTGATGAAAATGACCCGGCAATCAAACTACTCATCGATGATAAACGTGCTGCTTTTACTGACTGGCAGAACAACCCTCAGTCTCGAACCAAAGCTGATATCTTCCACAAGAAGAAAGTGGCAGCCCAGTGAGAACTTCGCAATCTAAAGAACGACTGGCTCAAAAATAAAGCATGTGAAACACAAAAACTTGCACATCAGCACAAGATGCGTGAATTTTTCATTTCCACGAGAACATTTTATGGGTCGGTCATTCGTGGCGCAGCCCCCCTCTGCTCATCTAAGGGCAACATCATAATTAAAGATGATGAAGGCCTCCTTCAGTGCTGGAAAGAGCACTACGATTCATTGCTCAACTAAAACACAGATGTGGACCCTGGATGAGGTAGCTACTGCCATCAAACAAATGAAAAATAACAAAGCCTCAGGGCCTGATGGAATCCCAGCCGAGGTGCAGGACCTCTACTTACCAGCTGTCTCCACTCTCTCCTGGAGAATATATGGGAAAAGGAGGAAATCCCCCAATCTCTTAAACACGCCTCCATTGTCAATATTTATAAGAACAAGGGAGGCCTGTCAGACTGTGGCAACTACTGTGGGATGTTGCTGCTCTCCGTAGCTGGCAAGATTATCGCCCGTGTCCTCCTAAACAGACTTCTTCCTGAGGCTGAAAATTTCCTCCCTGAATATCAATGTGGTTTTAGACCATCATGTGGCACCACTGACATGATCTTTGCTGCCCGCAAGATACAGGAAAAGTGCAGAAAACATTTTCGTGACCTGTACATGGCTTTCATTACCCTAACCAAGGCCTTCGACTCGGTCAACAGGGAAGCCCTCTGGCGATCCCTTAGCCGTTTTCGCTGCTCACCAAAATTCATCGCCATTGTGCAGCAACTCCACGATAGCATGAACGGCACCCAGTCAGAGTTCTTACCCATCCAAACAGGGGTTAAACAAGGGTGTGTACTGGCACCAATTCTGTTTTCCATCCTCTTGTCTGCCTTCCTTACTCGTACCAATGCCAATTTAGCAAGCGGGGTGAACATCGAGTACCTGGTGAAGGGGGTCCTTTCAATATAAGACGACTCCAGGAAAAAACAAAGGTGTCTGTAGCTTCCATTACTGAAATTCAGTATACAGACGACTTCATTCTTGTTGCTCACACTGAACAAGAACTACAGGAGATCCTGAACACCTACGCAGATGCCTATGTACACTTCGGCCTTGAGGTGAATGTACTTAAGACTCAGATTCTCTTTCAACCTGCCCCTGGTTTAGACACACCTCTGCCATCCATCCAGCTTAACGGTACTACCCTCTCTAATGTTGCACACTTTCGGTATCTTGGCTCCCACCTTTCCTCCACCGCAGACATAGATGAAGAGATTCGCCATCGGATCAGGTGTGCATCTCAAGCCTTTGGCAGACTCCAAAATCGTGTCTCCAGCTATAGGGAGCTGAAATTATTTACAAAGCTGCACATATATCGAGCAGTGGTCCTCCCCACCCTGCTATCTGGCAGTGAGACATGGGTCACATACAGGAGGCACCTCATGGCACTTGAAAACTTTCACCAACGTAGTCTACGTTCCATCCTCCGAGTTCGCTGGGAAGACAAGAGAACAAATGCCAGTATTCTTGCTGACACCAACTGTAGGAGCATCGAGGCTACTATTATCCATAAACAACTTCGTTGGACTGGCCATGTTACCAGCATGGACGACAGTAGACTGCCAAAACAGCTACTGTAAGGGCGGAAACGATCTTCCTGCTCGTTACCGCTGCTTTCTCGCTCGTTTGCTGGTGCGACCAACACTTGGGGGGGTTGGACAGAGATGAGAACGGCAGTGGCTACCTGTGTCACCGGCAGATCCTCCCAAGCGTCATACAGTCACTATCTTCTCCCCCGCTGTTCGTCAAATTCTGGCTGTGATCTCATCAAAGGTCCTGGACTCGTGGGCTGTTTTCTCAGACCTTCACAATTCGTCTGTTAATCTCTGGACTCCTACCCCAAGCCACTACCTCAGCCACCACTGCCGCTAGCTCCTCTCCACCGTCTGTGCCCCGGTGTTTCGTCTACTGTATCAAGACATCGGCCGCTGTCGCTCGAGTGAGGGAGCCTGTCTGGACCACCCCCAGGGCCATTGCCGAAGGAAATATCTGTTCATTGTTTGATTCTTTCATTGTTTGATTCTATTAATTGCTGACTCCCATTAATTGTTTGCCCCCATTAATTGTTTGCTCCCTTTAATTGTTTGCTTCCCTTAATTGTTTGACTCCATTAACTGTTTACTGCATTAATTGTTTGACTCCCGTAATTGTTACTTGATGTTTGTTGAGTGGTGTCAGAGTTTTGTGTTATATTTTTTATAGTAAAGAGATGTCAATCTCAAACGGTTGTTTGTTATTCCCCAGAAAACCACGGTCCTTGACTTTCCTTTATTAAGATCCTGATTAGTCTGGTAAGCGATTTCTATCCCTAAGTCCCAGGCCTTTACAAGTAGTGACCTTGCCAGGATTACCTCTGACCTTTAGTTTCTGAGGGCTAACATTCGTTCAGGTGTTGTTGTAAGTCGCCGTGAGCGCGCCACCTTGCTGTCTGTGGCCCAGAAGTAAGTGTTGTTCAGTGGTTATCCCTTCCTTCTGTGTGCTAATTTGTTGCTCTCCCTTGTACTTGGGGAAGTTAGTTAGTGTTGGTTGGGGTGCACTGTGGATGCTGTCATAGCATTTTGCTGTTTCACCTGGTGCGGTTTCTTTACCCTGAGGTGATTCCACTGGGCTGGGTGCGAAACAAGGTTTCCTCCAGTGGGATCAAATCATTTATTGGTCTGATTGAGCCACTAGGTGAGTTACCTTTGGCTATTTGCGGGGTAAGTTGTGTATTTTTCTTTTTGTTCTTGGCCTTTCGGATCATTATGTAAATATTTGAGGAGTTGAAAGGTCAAGCGGTGGCCCTGGGTCTGACAGGTACTGAGGTTGGTCAGTATGTGGTCAACCAACAGAATGCCTAGAGAGGGGAACGTCAGAAGGCGAGAGAGGAACTTCAGAAAAAGAGAGAGTTGGAGGAACGTCAGAGAGAAAGAGAGTTGGAGGAACGTCAGAGAGAAAGAGTTGGAGGAAAGTCCGAGAGAAAGAGAGTTGGAGGAACGTCAGAGACATAGAGAAAGAGAATTCGAATTAGCTAAGTTGCAGGCAGAAAAGGACCTAGAACTAGCTAGGATTAATGCTTCAAGTTGACCAGAATCCTCTGGCCAAATACAAGACAATGTGGTAAAACCCAGCTTGCCTGTGTACCGTGAAGGAGAAGACATCGCCTCCTACCTTGTTAGGTTTGAACGGGTAGCTGAGCTGCTTGGTGTAGACCCATATAGCTATGCTGTAAGGTTGGGTAGCCTACTGAGTAGTAAGACGGTAGAAATTTACATGTCCCTGTCTGCCGACATCACCAGAGATTAAGGGTTGTTGAAGCAAGCTCTCTTGCGAGGATTTAACAAGACTTTTGATAGTTATCGTGTTGATTTCCGCAGAACGAAGATTAGAGCAGGAGAAACGTACCAGCAGTTTTCGATTCACCTGGGTCGTTTGTTTCAACAATGGCTGGAGACATCAGAGGTTGAGGAAACCTTTGAGTCTCTCTCTAACTTCATGATATTAGATCAGTTTTGTGTTCTCGACCTCCAGACTTGAGAATTTTCATCAAAGAACACCGACCAGCGACGCTTGGAGAAGCAGTACATCTTGCTGACAACTGGGCGTCCGCTCGCAACGCCTACCCTAAGTCTTCCCTTCCTGTAGTGAAGATTGCGAAGCCTCCGTCCTCCGAGGAACCATCCCCAGGAGTACACAGGAGTAGTTCACCAGCCGTGCGGTGTCACAGCTGAGGAGAAGAAGTGCACATTCGTTCTCGCTGTCCCAGGAATCCCCTCGCCTTCAAGTCTGCTGACACTCATCAGCCCAGCCACAAGGTCGGATTCTGTTTGGAAGACAGGAGCTGAGCTGCCCCCGTTATTGTGTCAGTGGGACAGTAAATGGGTCTAGGGCATCGACTTTCATCAGGGACACTGGTTGCTCGTGCATTATTGTCTCTGAGAAAGCCCTGCCTGACGCTGACTTCTCCAGCTGCCCGAAGGTTAGTGTCGCCGATTATTTAGGTCGTGTTGACCAGTTCCCTGTTGTTAGGTGCTACCTGCGTTGCCCCTATTTCACTGGTTGGTCTAATGTGGTAAGAGCTCCCATTAAATTTGCTAGTGTCCTCATTGGTAATGTTCCCGGTGTTCGTGACCCTAACGACCCGGAACATTTAAAACTCTCCTCGCCACCAGCACCAGTCTCCTCGCCACCAGCACCAGTCTCCTCGCCACCAGCACCGGTCCCCACGCCCCCTGACGACGACTCGCCACCTGCCGACGTTTCCTCGCCACCTTCACACTCCACTACACCTCCAGCAAGGGTCCAAGCTGTGGAGAAAAGATCGGCGAAGGTGAAACGACCGCATCCCCTTATTCTTCCGAATTTGTTACCACTGACTGTGACTCCCGGGGAGTTCGCCAAGCTTCAAGACTCGTGTGCCACTCTGAAGCGGGTAAGGGAGAAGATGACTTCCGGGGAGGAGGATTAGGTGAGAAATGGGTCGATTTTCAAGTTTGTTTCTATTAATGGGGTGTTACACAGGTCTTGTGTGTCATCCAAGCGACCAGCTAAAGTAGGTCGGTTTTTACTTGTTGTCCCTGCTGTTTGTCGTAGTAACATTCTCTCTGTAGCTCACAAGAGCTCTCTTGTAAGTCACTGTTCTCGTAGGAAAACTTATAGGAAGGTTGCTGATCAGTTTTACTGGCCAGGTACGGGGGCGGATATTAGAGCTTTTTGTAGGAGTTGTGATCAGTGCCCACGTATGTCCGCCAAGGGTAGAGTCCGTCCTGTTCCACTTGAACCCTTACCCGTCATTGCAGAACCATCTTCTCGGGTAGCCATAGATTTTGTTGGACCGTTCTCACCCCCTTCCTCTAAGAAGTCTTAACTACATCAAGCTAATTTGTTAAGGAAATATAATTGCAGGACCCACAATTCTCACATTGCCCGTGTCCTTGACGACGTTCCCAAGAGTTCCTGTGAAGTTCGAGCGCCAGACTCCGATGATCTCGATTGCCAGTTGCTGCTAACACCTGACGAGATAGAAGAATCCTCTACGACTGGAAATTGGCCCAAACTTAAACCTGGACTGAAGTGGAACCCACATACAGTTCCTTGATACGGCCTTACGTTTTGGACATCAAGTTTCCACCTATTCTTTTATGTGACCCTTCTTTATTTTGACATGTGTATTTAAGCATTTGTTGTAAGATGATTATGCTTTGTGTACTAATCTTAAGTTTTAATCTACCTTACAGTAGATTTTTGTTGGGGGAGCTGTGTAAGGGCGGAAACGATCTTCCTGCTCGTTACCGCTGCTAACTCTCTCGTTTGCTGGTGCGACCAACACTTGGGGGGGTTGGACAGAGGTGAGAACGGCAGCGGCTATTTGTGTCACCGGCAGATTCTCCCCAGCCGTCATACAGTCACTATCTTCTCCCCCGCTGTTCGTCAAATTCTGGCTGTGATCTCATCATAGGTCCTGGACTCATGGGCTGTTTTCCCAGACCTTCACAATTCGTCTGTTAATCTCTGGACTCCTACCCCAAGCCACTACCGCAGCCACCACGGCCGCCAGCTGCTCTCCACCGTCTGTGCCCCGGTGTTTCGTATACTGTATCCTGTATGAAGACTTCGGCCGCTGTCGCTCGAGTGAGGGAGCCTGTCTGGACCACCCCTAGGGCCATTGCCGTAGGAAATATCTGTTCATTGTTTGATTCTTTTATTTTGACTCTATTAATTGCTGACTCCCATTAATTGTTTGCTCCCATTAATTGTTTGCTTCCTTTAATTGTTTGCTTCCCTTAATTATTTGAATCCATTAACTGTTTACTGCATTAATTGTTTGACTCCCGTAATTGTTACTTGATATTTGTTGAGTGGTGTCAGAGTTTTTTGTTATATTTTTATAGTAAAGAGATGTCAATCTCAAATGGTTGCTTGTTATTCCTCAAAAAACCATGGTCCTTGACTTTCCTTTAAGATCCTAATTAGTCTGGTAAGGGATTTCTATCCCTAAGTCCCAGGCCTTTACAGCTACTTTACAGTCACCTAACGAATAGTAAACGTAAGGCTGGTGGGCAATTGAAAAGGTATAAAGATAGTCTTAAGACAAACCTGAAAAAGTACCAAATCGACCCCCTCACCTGGGAGTCGATTACTCTACATAGTAACGCTTGGAGGAGCACCACACGAGAAGGTGTCAATACTTTTGAGTTAGCCTGACTGCAAACCGAGGCAGACAAGCCCCAACGCCGGAAAGACTCTACAACCCCCCCCGCCCGCCGTAGATGGAGCCCTACATGTGCAACGAAACGAATGCGAACGACGCTGCGGATCCCGTATCGGTCTCTTTATTCACCTAAAAACTCACTAACCTAGATGACCTCCCTAATACCTCAGATCATTGTATCATTGCTGGATGACTGTCATACTCGATTCCTAGTAGTAGTAGTAGTGTGTGTGTGTGTGTGTGTGTGTAGAAGTATACGATTCCCAAGAGTATATGCACATTAACGCAATAAGAAAGTGCTGGTCGGGGGGTGAAAGATCGCTCAGGTCCTCGAAACACTTACTATACTGTACACAACCGACAAGAAAGTCCTTCTCTGACGTGGGTACTATCTGGGGAAACGCTCCACATATAAACCAATACACACACACACACGCACACACACACACACACGACATGCAAGGCGCCTGGTGTGAGGACTATAACCCACGGCTCGTAGTGATATATATTGTCTGGTATTTGTGCATCACCAAAAAATAAATCTCCGTCAACAGTAAGCTGTCAAGCCCTCATCCCTCGTGTGTTGTATACCTGATTTCCCAAGTGAATTTATTCTCTATATATCACACCATTCGTCGTAGGAATTCAGCTGCAGAAGGACATGCGATTTCGTCTTTGCTGACCTCTTTGACCTCAGTATCAAGTCAAAAGGTCGACAATATATCCCACTGATTATGTCTGTCCCAACGAGGCCTGTACTATGTAAATAATTAGAGTTTAGGGGTAATATTTCCCTTCAGTGTATTACCAACTTTAACATAAACCAGATCATAATAACTATAACACAACATATCCCAGTGTTTTTAATATAAATCGACCTTAAATGTAACAAAAATGTGCCTTAAAAACAGTAATAAACTAAATCCGTAAACTGGTTAAGCCAAATAGTGGAACACTTTCCACTGACTAATTTATTTAATTTACATTATATTTCAAGTCCACTACTACTCATAGTAAATTTGCATCACATAATAAGGTCGATATTACAGTTGGGTAATTAATGCATTTGATTTTATTATACTCAAGTAAATTACATTTTTAGTTCGGCATTAGTACTTGTATTTCAGTTACATGATAGCGTTTCAGGGTAGCATGGACGACAGTAGACTGCCATAGCAGCTACTTTACAGTCCCCTAACGAATAGTAAACGTAACGCCGGCGGGCAACTGAAAAGGTGTAAGGATAGTCTTAAGACAAACCTGCAAAAGTACCAAATCGACCCCCTCCTGGGAGATGATTACTCCAGATCGTAAAGTTTAGAGGAGCACCACACCCGACCTGTGCCCGGGTGAGCTAATTCCCGAAAAAAAAAGTGTCAATACTTAAGAGTTCGCTCGACTGCATACCGAGTCAAACAAGCGCCAACGCCAGGAAGACGGTGCCGCCGCCGCCCCTCCCACACTAGATGTAGCCCCCAACATGTGCAACATCTGTGAACGACCCTGCCGGTCCCGTGTCGGCCTCTTTAGTCACCTCAGAGCTCACCAACGTAGTTGACATTCTTAGTAACTCGTAGCTGGATGATCGTCATATTCGATTACGAGTGACAGGAAAGTAGAAGTAGGAGGGAGAGAGAGAGAGAGAGAGAGAGAGAGAGAGACCTACCAAGGACAACACCGGCACCACAGGATCTGTACACGCTTATTTCAATCGTCAGTGATCCCATCCAGGTTCCAATTTGCAGGCGGTGATGCAACACACACACACACACACAGTCATGAAGGAAAATCCTGTCGTCTCTCCTGCTGCTCCACGAGCTCCGAGATTCAGACTCGTGAATTCAAAGCACCCGAGGACAGAATAATGCATCAGTGTGCACTACCCGTTTTTCCACTTTACTCCCACGGAAATTCATAATGTATAGACAAAATTTTGCGTTATACCACTGCGTCATAACCATTGACACCACCCCATTATAAATAGACATTCCATCAGATTATTACATCGACATATCACCGAAATACCTTGTCAACCGTAGGTTTGAATATGGGTGTCTTACGGTATTCGATCCCACGAAGCTCTCAAACAGTCTTCTAGGGCGGATAAACACGAGGATTGTTCACTTTTGTTTAGAATTATGAGACTGGCCACATATTCTACTTGGATTAGTAAAGATTTTCTGATATAGTGTCAACTGAACAGCGTCCCCTGCTTGCCTGCAGCGCCCCAAGCAGCTGCGCCTCCTGAACAGTTCTTCCAACTGCAACAGCTCACTGTAGCACAATGGTGGCGCAGTCGGCTCACACCCGAATGATCTCGGGTTCGATCCCCGGGCAGGACGAGAAACTAGGTAGGTCTCTTTACACTCGTTGCCTCTGTTTACCTAGCAGTGATGAGGAGCTTGGATGAAAGACAGCTGTCGTGGGTTGCATCCTGGGGAATGGTGTAATGCGATAACATCTGAGGAACACCTCTCAAAGAAGCAGGACTTGTGTCCTAGAAGCATGTAGGACAGGTGTCCTACCTGGGCGTATGCCTAAGCCTAAGAATCCACGAATCCACTTATTTTTGGTCCAAACATACTGAAATTTGGATATGTTATGTATCTTGACCTTACAGAAACATCTTATTCTATATAATGTTCGTCAGACCAAAGTGTGTTTGTTTGTTTGTTTATTGTTTTGAAATTTTCGATTTTTTCCTGAACTAAATTTTTAATCCCATATTTATGATTTTTATTTCAAAACACAGCAATATATTATGCCCCTTTATCTGCTTGAGTAATTATCAAAGTAGTGAAGACAGATATACTGGCAGTTTTGGTTGACTGTCTTAATTTCTGCATTGCAGGAACTATGCCTGCTACGTGTTTACTTGATAAGGATCGTTCCCTGGAAAGTCCCACCACAAGCAAACAAGAATGAAAATCTCATAAACTGGTCACTGTGCATCTTCTCCCAGGATTCCAAGAACAACAAACTAGTATGTCCTGCTGAATCCAAACGTCAAGACGTTGGTATGGTAGAAACCATTCCCTCTTTACAGTATGTTGGAATGATGATACATGCACATACCAGAAACCGTGGGATAATTGACAAAGTGTTTAAACATGGAATGTGTGTGTCTTATGACAGGGTGCTTCAGCTGTCTACAGATCTGGCCAATGTTGTGTGTGAAGAATACAAGAAGAGCCAAGTAGTAACCCCAACCAATGACAACCCATCTTTAAATACAGCAACTGATTAATTTTACATCCAAACTTTGATGGACAGGGAACAAAAGAGATGAACGCGAGCATCACGCCAGTTTCTTCTTCAAAAAGCATTACACCTTTGCCAGAATTCTGCACACATGTACCACCAATTGTAAAACCTTCCGCTGCAGTGCTGACCACCCTACCTGATGGACACACAAAGAACACTCATGTCCAGGATGAATATGGATGGTTAGAAGAAGTTAGGCGATCTTGTTTAGGAGCCTTGGATGATGGACATTATATCTCCTGGTCTGCATATCACGCCTCTCAACAGATGACTGATGTTCCTGCTAAATGTTGAACTGGATTATTGCCACTTTTTAAAGAATCTTCTCACTCCTACGCAATGATCCATTATAGCATGATTATTGTTGTTACTGCAGTACAACACTTAAATCCAAGACAGATACCAGTCCCTGCGTGTGACCAGCCCCTTTATGCTATAGCCAAGAACATTCAGTGGCCATGGACTGACTCATATGGTGAGGATAAATTAGTTACAATGCTTGGAGGATTGCATATTGAGATGGCGTCCTGGAAGGCAGCAGGGATTTGGATGGCTTGGAGTGGGTGGACAGATGTACTTACTGAAGTCCAGGTTGCTATATCAGGTAAAGCGTACGAGGTACGCACGCCAGGTTACAGCAGCCTCCTTATACATATTGCACTGCCAAGCCAATGATGAATATGTTGAAAAACTTGAAGGTGACACTGGTAAAGAAGGATTTCCATCATGGTGACAGGAAATGGCAAGACACCATCCCCAATTCAAATACTGGTCGCTTGTTCTAGAACTAGAATTGACTGTGTTGATGTTTGTGAGGTCTCTCAGGTCATCAAATTTCAAGTTGTATGTTGATGCCCTTGTTCAGCTCATGCCATGGTTCTTTGCATTGGATTGTACACTATTCACGCTGGTTATCTGTACAGGTACACGACATGCAGGAGCTGCCACTGAAACATCCCCAGCTCGCCAGAGACTTTGAAGCTGGGAAATTCACATTACTTAAGACAAAACATACATTTTCAGCCATGTCTCTGGATCAGGGCCACGAACAAAATAATCAGATGATAAAGGGTGAGGGTGGAGCCACTGGCCTGATTGGAAATCCACAAACCCTCCGTAGGTGGATGATTGGAGGTCCACAAATTGCCACCCTTGTTAACGAATTTGAAGAAAGTGCACACCTAAATGTTGAAGATCAATTACATCACCATAAACAGATGCCTAGTTTTCAAAGAAAGTTTAGAGCTCATGTGCAGTCAATGGTGGACATCTTTACAGAACTCGGTAACCCATTCTCTGATGAAAGCAAGGAACTTGTGTCTCTTGGCAGCAACATTGTTGCTGATGTGTCGGTGGTCAACACTGTGGGTGCAGTAAAAGAGACTGAATTACAGCAATGTCAAATCTTTGTAGAAGAGAGACTTATCGATCATTCCAAATCGATAAATGAGCGACTACCTCAAAACATGTTTGCTTTGTTAAAGGATCGACCAAAACAAGCTATGCATTCTACGGTTAACCTTAAACACAAGTCAGCATAGAGTGACTGCCTGTTATTTTCCAGTGTCACGTGCCTGGGCGCTCGGGAACTCGCATAGCGTGAGGCATATGTTCACGCCTACATTTCACACAAGCTATTAACTTGTTAATTGTACTTATTATATTATTATTGTTCTTAGTTACTTAGGTTAATTGTATATTTATGTATGTTATTAATATGCATCATTGTCTTACTCTGTTAAGTCAAATCAAGAGTAGTATTAATTAATTATATAAACTATCTAGCAAATGTTCTGGATCACGTGATATGAGACGCGCTCCTCCACTGCATGGGCACGCTTCCCCAGTAGCGAAAAATCGTGGCATAGGGCAGACGTGTCCATTCGTTCTCTAGCCTTGACCCTTGTCTAGTGCCTTGTCCAGTCTTCTGCAATGCCCTAGGGGTATCAGGTATTAGTGACACGTTTAGTTAGGCCTAGGAAGGGATCCTGGTGGTAAGGAATCTCCTGTTTGGTAGGAAATAACTGTTTTGTAGGGATTGCTGTATATATACTGTATGTTTGTGTAATATAGTTATGTTAAGTAATATTCGTTTGGTCTAACTCCTTACTGTATATTTTCACCCTTCCGGCATCACTCTTATTTTATTACACAATTACTTATTCCCTTAAATTCATGTTTGCTAGTCATTACTCCCTTTAGAACATAAATTGAATTAATTAATTATCTTCCCTTTTGTGACTTACTTATTTCAACTTGTTCATACTTATTCAACTACATTTAGTTGAGTAGGTTTTTGGTGGGGATAATTATTGCCGTGTTCCCTATTTGTTCCTTTATTTGTTAATAACTTGGGGTAGGTTTCACTCCCTAGGTATAAAGGGTAGTGGGATCGCGACATCCAGACTGCCGCCACGGCAGTCTTGACGACTTCTTTGCACATGAGAATCAAGCCTTCCCTCCTTCTATTTCTGTTGGTGGCAGATTACGAAGAAGCTCTAAGTCTGATCTGTTACAGTGCTTTGAAAAACTCTGAAGTAAGGACAGGTGAGCCTGATGTCTCAGCAGTGGTAACTGATGGCGCTTCTGTTGTGCAGATGCTCAAATCAGAGTACAGCAATGCTATTTTTGAGCCTTACATTGCACGATAGCTTGAAAAAGTGAAAAAAGGGGATATGGTATGGGGGGTTTATCTGCAGTTTAGTCTGAAATCATCAACTAGAGAGAGACGAAGCACAGGAACCAGACGCAGAGTGATGTCTTCAAGTCCTTTACCACGAAATTGACTCGAGTTCTTGCGGGTGGATGAAAATAAAACGGAATTATTTCATTTCTTATCACAACATATCATCCAGATGAATAGGGGCGAGAAAGTAATCATTGTAACCGATGGGCAGGATGTTCTGTGTGTGCAAGATTATGTGGACTTGTCTCAACTTGCTCCAAGTTCTCACGAAGAAGCCGATGCACGTATCATTCTTCACTGTATGGATGCTGCTAGCAAGGGCCATAATAAAATTCTGGTAAAAACTGTGGCCACCGATTTTGTTGTGCTGGCCCTTGCTAATTACCATAGGCTAGCAGTGGAGGAACTGTGGATAGCTTTTGAGTCAGGCAATAATTTCAGATACCTGCCAGTTCACCTATATGCATGTGCCAGGGGCAAGAAAAAGCAAGGGCACTCACTGCCTATGTTCCATGCCATAATAGGATGCGATAGTGTCTCCTTCTGTGGTCGTGGGAAAAAGACAGCTTGGTATGTATGGAGATCTTATGAACAGGCCACGCATGAGTTCCTACAACTTACTGTATCCCCTGGTGATATTATTGATGAACAACTGGCTGTACTGGAGAGATTCATTGTTCTACTGTACGACTGTAGCAATGAAATCGATAAGGTAACCATGACTGTCTTAGTTGCATACCATCGTATTCTTTGATTACTTATTATCTTAGCTACTGACTTAGTAATACTTATCTTTGTTTGGGACACAGCTAAACGTAAAGGCATTTTCATATAGCACACTATAAAAGTAAATGCCTGCAAAGAAACACATATACATTACTCATTCTCTATTAAAACTGCGATTTGTATGCCCTTGTTACTACATTACAGGTGAACAATGCCCGGAAATATATCTTCACAAAGAAAGGCCGAGGCATTACAGGGATTCCACCAACCCAAGCTGAGCTGATACAACACATTAAGCGAGCTGAACACCAAGGTGGCCATATCTGGGGACAATGTTCTAGTCCTATGCCCATTCGACACTTGAAGGAGGAGCTTTTCACCCTGTTTGGAAAAAAATAGATGAAGCTGCAAGGATTTGCCTAGAGCTGGTACACTGGGGTTGGAAATGGACATATTCAGGACGATGCAAGTGTACAAAAGCAGCGCTTCAGTGTACTGCTCTCTGTACATGTGATGGACAGTGCAGTTACAAATCTATGCATATTATATCACGATGTGTATAGCTTTAAACATTCTTTAAGGAAACTAGAATTCAGAGAACATTTGAATGTTGATTATTGAATTATTTGTAAAAAAGTTACATAAAATTATTAATAAAACCAACAAACAAACAAACACACTTTGGTCTGACCAAAAATTATATTGAATACGAAGTTTCTGTAAGGTCACGATACATAACATATCCAAATTTCAGAATATTTGGACCAAAAAATAAGGGAGCTGTTGTAGTTAGAAGAACTGTTCAGCAGGCGCTACCGCGGTCAGCCGCTAGGAGCGCTGCGGGCAACAAGGGGACGCTGTTCAGTTGACACTATATCAGAAAATCATAAATAACCCAAGTAAAATATGTGGCCAAAGTCTCGTAATTCTATACAAAAATGAACAATCATGCCTATTTTATTGCTTATCAGTGTTCGATAATGTTACTGTGTATATATTGTAATATTATGAGTGTTATTAATATTTGCCCTACTGACTTATATTTTTATAAAATGTCTGTACAGACACATTTTGTATAACTGATATTAAGCGTGCCTTTAGTATTGTTTCAATGATAATCCTTTTTATGAAACTAATTCGAATGACAATTGTTTCGAGTTGTGGGAGTAAAGCGCAAAAAGGGTACTACGGGTTCACGAGTCTGTGAATCTCGGGGTTCGTGGAGTAGCAGGAGGGACAACAGGACTTTTCTTTTGTTCGTGACTGTACACTCGCCAGAAAAAGTTATCGACCGCTCTAAGGGTCATACAATATGACAAAACGAATGAATCTGAATATTGCTCTCTGAGGAAGCTTTATTGCAAATTAAATTAGTTTTTTCACTGTAAAGACGAGCAACTTAAATTATTACAAAATATTGAGTCACTTCGCAACAAGATATATCAACCATTCTGAGATTACACGTACATATGCTCATTATATTACTGATGGATATATTTCTCAAACAAGTGTAAAAACTGACTCTGTGCAGCTTAATGAGTATGTATGGGATGAAAGAAATAGTGATGATTATATCAGATCTTTAGACATTAAAAATAATTTAGTGGAACTTGCAATACCATAATAAAGATATTCTGAAAACAAAACTACTGGTGATAGTGGATATGGTAGGAAAGCGTTATTCGTATAAAATAATTGAATGCATTTTTAATAGAAAAATTAGAGAGAAGTTGTTGATCGGAAAATAAACCACTGTTGTAGAAAATGTTGTTTATATGGTAAATGTAAGTAATCAAAATGAAAGTGGATATAATGATAAACTAGGTAGGTAGAACAAGAACAGGTTAAAAGGACTATATTAGTAGAGTATTGTGGCTGAAGAATATATACACACAATTCTATCAAGTATTGACTATATGTCTGTAGACGAAGTTAATGGCGAATTAAAAAAATACTTATAGAACGAGCAGTTAGGACGGTCCCCAGAAGAAAAGATAAGAAATTTGTCAAAAAGAGAAACAGTGAAAGTTTAGCAGAGCATAACCTGCTACAATATTGTGTGAGTAGGAAGGAATATCACAAAGCAAAACATAGAAAAAACTTGAATAAAAAAAATTAACACTTGAACCCCACTATAACCCTACTATACATAAAACTATTTACCAACTCTTAAGTTGTGTAGGAAAATAATTTACAACCTTGTTAAATGACAGATCGACACAATTCTGTGAAGCTAATACTGTCATGTTATTAAAGAATTACAGACCGGTTTTCGGCGAGAATATGCTACCATTTGTTTAAAAAATGTAGTTGACTAATTTCAATACAAAAATAAAAAGTCCTTTGTTTGTTTATTAACTATAGGAAGGCCTTTGACCTATTTTGGAGGGCTGGGTTATAGTAAAAACTGATAGAAGCGGGAATAAATGGTAAATTTATAAATGTCTTATTTAGCCTATATAGAAATATCAAATCTTGTAATTTGCATAATAAAGAGATTTCTGGGTATTTTAGGAGTTGTAAGGGAGTTAGGCAAGGAGAAAACCTTTCGCCCGTTCTATTTTCACTGAACAGTATGATAATGATCTTCAAAAGTTATTGATTGGAAAAAAAATGAATATTCAAGTTTAAAGAAGAATGGTTAGATTATGATGTTGTAATTTATGTTATTAATATGTGCGGATGACACTGTTATCCTGGCCAGTAGTGAGAAAGGTATTGTTAATGCTCTTAAGGATATGGAGGGATATTGTGAAGGATGGAAAATAGATATAAACAGTAATAAAAAAAGGTAATGGTGTTTAGAAAAAAGAAATGTGCAGCTGAAAGATATTTACAGGGATTAGCCCACCCTGGCACAGGCAAGGCCACCTAGAAGAGAAGACCCGGGTCTCCCAAGCAAATCTGATGATATCACAACTGAAGGCCGACAGCCCCAGTCACCTAAAGGCGTTGCGAGAGTGGAGGAACTTATCGGTCTGCTTTTATTCTCATTCCTCTTTGTCCGGACTGGATTTCATCAGAGGTATGACTTGGACATGTTAATCTTCTTGTTTAGTAAGGGTAGAGATGATCATAGATCTGAATTCTTTAATTTAGAGGAGTAAATGATGAATATAATTCAGCGCATGTTTTTCGTTGTTCTGCCGTTGTTAGCTTTCGGTAGCTCACAAACAGTGATGTATTGGATAGATTTATATATAATATATCAAATTCCAAACGTATATAAATGGTTTCAAATATATTACACGGGTTTAAGTAAGTACTAGTATTTGTTTTTATTGAATATGAACACGTGTTGTTTATACCACATATGCACCACACACGGGGTTTATTATGATTATTAATCCAATGATGGCAATGATTATGTAATCATAATCAAATCATAATATTTTTGTAAAATTATATCATAATCTAATAAAAACAAAATTATAGTAATAATCATAATCAAATCATAACCAAACATTTGAAGAGTAATACTCAATTATTATAATATGCTTATTGTATCCTAATTGAACTTATATACTGCATTCATAGATGAAAATCATTACATTATGTTATGTTGTGTTCAGAGATGAAGTAGTAGTATTTTAATTTAGTAAACCGTAGTAGCTCATGTCAATTTTAATGGTTCCCCATTGGTACTGAAGTTAATACAAATTCTACTTAGTGTAAGTTGCTGCAGTATATGTACTATAATCACCCTTAAAAAGGCTTCCATTAAGATAATAATTGATTTAACAATTTTAATTAAAATGTTAGTACCGATATTATTAATAGTTTGACTTTTCTGTCTAATGAGCATGTTGTCACTGCATCCATCATTTTCCCCATAGCTCATGTAGGTACTGTAGGTATGTACAGTCAGGAAAGATGTTGCCCTTACATACAGTCTATTTGATTATGTAAATGAGACCAGAGGTTGATTTATGTATCTGATTTGCATTACCTCATTTGCAAAATCAAATTATGAAAATAATGTTATAAACATTACATTACTAAATAAATTTGTACATAATGAAAATGATTCAATGTAGCAGAAAGAACTTGATTGACTGTACTTGGCATTAACGGTTTTGGTAATTATACGGTGATTAGAATGTGTATATGAATTATTTATAGAATACATTGATGTTTTCTTTATGGCTAATTCAGTGTTGATTGTATGTTTAATCATGACTCAAAGACTACTTCCCCGAGTGAAGTCGTTTAACCCACACCCAGGCCTTCTCTTCTAGGTGGCCTTGGCACAGGTCACTGACTCACATCGGGGCCTGGGGGGGGGGGGGCGAAAATTTAATAATAATAATAATACTAATAATAATAATAATAATAATTAGTTCATAGAAAATAAAATTTATAATAAAAAATAAAAAATTAAAAGTAAAATAATTATTAACAATAATAATAATAATAATAATAATAATAACAATAATAATAATAATAATAATAATAATAATAATAATAATAATAATAATAATAATAATAATAATAAAGAACCATAAGAAATACAAAAAATAAATAAGATCAATAGTGAGAAGCGATATACTATGTAAGTTGTGTTGTCAAAATAAGATAAACAATTGAAACTCTGCAATTGCGTGTAAATAAGGCAGAAATTCAGATCAGCAACCTGGGACTTGGTATTGCCAATTATGATATATGGGTGTTAGGTGTGGGAATATAATATTTTTAAGGATAATGCAAAACTAACAAACTTTAATATGGTTAAAAAATGACGTTAAAAGAAAATTAAAAGATCAGTGGATTACTCAGTGGTATGCTAACCTGAATTAGTACATCATTATGTAGTAGCTGTGTCACTTATAAAACTATTTTTAAACTAGAAGAATATTTAATAAGGTTAACCAAAAGTCTCAGCTTTATCTTGTGTAAATTTAAAGCTAACAATACAAGATCACCCATTGTAACTGGTAGATATCAAAAATATTCCAAGAGAAGAGAGAATTTGTATTAAATGTGGGTATAATGTTATTGGGGATGAATCTCAGGTGCAATAATCAAGATATCAAGGAAAAGTGATGCAAATTTATATTAAGATTTTATAGAAGTCGTCCACGTCGTTTGAAATTTGCTAAATAGATGCAAAAACCAAATATAAGAACCATCCGTAACCTGGCAGTGTTTGTGAAGTTGTTATAAATATGTTTAGGTAGAAAATGAGATACAGTACAGTACTGTAGTTCATACCAACATATATAAAGAATTACTCAAATATTTATAATAATACTTTGATAATGTAAATCTAGTAATTGTAAATTATAATTTTGGTACGTGATTGTTGTCATAAGGAGCTATGCTCCATACTTGGTGAAAGCCTAAGGCAAATAAAATCTGTCTCTTTATCTGTCTCTGAAATCTGTCGTACCAGCTTTTCGAGAACTTTTTGTGGCGAGTGTACTGTACACACATTGACCAATTTTTACCGCGACCGCTCCGCCGTGCTCCGTAAAATCAAAATAAGTACATACATACATACAGGGGTAGGTACTGACTAAAGTGTAATTATTGACAAGACTAATATATAGAGTAAAGGAGAGTGAGATCAAGTCCCTAAGGACAACAGGTGTCCACCATATTCAAGTCATTAAGTAGTTACCCAACCCTTTTACCTAGTTACAAATCTTCTTAATCACAAAATTATACAATTTGTACATGCCATTAATCAAATTCATGTTGACAGATTCGGTATATTTAATGAGACTAGATTCTATGATGTTCCTACTGATAATTGAATTACATGGTAAGATTAAGGGACAATAGCACAGTCAATAAAATGAATATTATTTCTCATGTGAATTAACAAAGCATTGGATTCTTGGCCTGTCCTAACACTATATTTATGCTGATTATGTCTAATTAAAATATCTTTGCCAGTTTGACCTAAGTAGAACATATTACACTCCTTGCAAGGAACCTGGTAAATGCAGGCACCTGCATTGCTGGGGGAGTTACTAAACGTTACATTTACGTTCCAGGATTTCAGTTGTAGAGGAATTTTTCTAAAATGGTAGTATTCAGAGAGTCTTACTGTCATGAGGAGGCATAGGATCAGTTATAAATAATCAAGCCCTACCTTGTACGTCAATATTCATGATTGAGAGAGGCTCATGTACACACACACACACTGCAACTCTATTAATAAACCGTTTATTATTATTATTATCACTATTATTATTATTATTATTATTATTATTATTATTATTATTATTATTATTTTTATTATTATTATTATTATTATTATTATTATTACAAGCAAGAGACCCATTTCCCAATTATGTAACTGTATATTTTCAGCCTTCCGGCTGCCATGCTCTTTCAATAAACCGTTAATTATTATTATTATTATTATTATTATTATTATTATTATTATTATTATTATTATTATTATTATTATTATTATTATTATTATTATTATTATTTTTATTACACACACACACACACACACACACACACACACACACACACACTTGTATTCTGCATGTGTTCGCTATTTGTTGCCATGCCCCTTTGTCAGGTGACTGTCAATATAAGGTCACATAACAACGCTTTAAAACCTCTTCAAGACCTCAGTCACAAGTAATAATAACAACAAAGACACAAAAAACCCAATGAACAACCATTAAACCTAATTCAGATAAATACAGATTTTTCCCGTGACGAGGAACACAGTGAGGCCGGGAGTTAAATACTGCAGGAACATCTTTTCTCAAAGGTTCCCAAGTCAAACTTTCTCCCTCACTGAAGCAGAGAAAACGCCTTTAATTGGATCGCTTAAGTTACGTTTCAAAGATAAGAGTTAAAAAAAAATACTGAAATTCCACCACGGCGCTGCATTATCTTATATCCAGTTAATAGAATAAAAAAATTATCTTAAGAATCCTTACGAATGTGAGTTACATCTATTAAAGACGACACGAGCAAATCATACCATACCTAACATAGCTTACCTTACCTTACTTAACCTGACTTGACCTAATCTAACCTTACCTAACATGACTTGACCAAACCTAACCTAACCGAACATAATCTCACCTAGCCTTATCTAACCTAACCTGATCTCACCTGAGTCAATAAATTTAATAATTCATCGGTAGAGTTTCAATGCATTTTTCCAATACTGACCAACACCACCAGCCCACACCATCACCCCACACCACCAGCCCAAAATCTACCTGCCCTACACCACCAGCCCACACCATCAGCCCACGCCATCAACCCACACCCACCAGCCTCCACACACACCACCAGCCTACACCACCAGCCCACACCACCAGCCCACACCATCAACCACACCACCAGCCCACACCACCAGCCCACACCATCAGCCTACACCACCAGCCCACACCATAAGCCCACACCATCAACCAGCACCAGCAGCCCAGAGCACCAGCCCACAGCACCAGCCCACAGCAACAACCCACTCCACCAGCCAACACCACCAGCCCACACCAGCCCACACCAACAACCCACTCCACCAGCCCACACCACCAGCGCACACCACCAACCCCACCACCAGCCAACAAAACCAGCCCACACCACCATTTCACACCACCAGTCCACACCAACAACCCACTCCACCAGCCCACACCACCAGCCCACACCAACAACCCGCTCCATCAGTCCACACCATCAGCCCACACCATCAACCAGCACCACCAGCCCACAGCAACAGCCCACACCACCAGCCCACCCAACAACCCACTCCACCAGCCCACACCACCAGCCCACACCATCAGCTCAAACCATCAACCCCACCACCAACCAAACCACTATCTGACTACACAACCAGCCCACACCATCAACCCACACCATTAACCCACACCACCAGCCCACACCAACAGTCCACACGAATCAACACAGACCATCAGCCCACACCACCAGCCCACACCACACACACCAAGCCCACACACCAACCAACCCACACCACCAGCCCACACCACCAACCCCACCTCTACCTGCCTACACCATCAGCCCACACCACCACCCCAGACACACCAGCCCACACCATCAGCCCACACCATCAACCCACACTACCAGCCCACACAACCAACCCACACCACCAGCCCACACCACCAGCCCCACCTCTACCTGCCTACACCATCAGCCCACACCACCAACCCAGACACACCAAGCCCACACCATCAGCCCACACCATCAACCCACACCACCAGCCCCACACCACCAGTCCATATGAATCAACACAGACCATCAGCCCACACCAACAGCCCACACCACCAACAAACACCACCAGCCCACACCACCAACCCACACCACCAACCCACACCACCAGCCACAATCACCAAACCACAACACCAGCCCACACCACCAACCCACACCATCAGCCCACACCACCAGCCCAAACCACCAGCCCACACCACACACCCTCACTTTATCTGCCTACACCATCAGCCCACACAGTCAGCCCACACCACCAACCCACACCACCAGCCCACACCACCAGCCCACACCATCAGCCCACACCACTAGCCCAACCCTCTACCTGTCTAAACCACCAGCCCACACCATCAACCCACACCACCAACCTACACCACCAGCCCCCACCACCAGCACACACACTGCCAGCCTACACCATCAGCCCACCCCACCAGCACACACCACCAACCCTCACTCTATCTGCCAATACCATCAGCCATCACCATCAGCCCATACCACCAGCCCACACCACCAGCCCACACCATCAACCCATACCACCAGCCCAACTTTTAACTGCCTACACCACCAGCCCACAACACCAGCTCACACCATCAGACCACACCACCAGCTTCTACAACACCAGCCCACACTATCAACCCATACTACCAGCCCACACCACCAGTCCAACCTCACCTGCCTCACCCCACACCACTAGCCCATACCACCAACCCACACCACCAGGCCCACACCACCAGCCCACACCATCAGCCCACATCACCAACCTACACCACCAGCCCACACATCAACCCACACTACAAGTCCACACCACCAGCCCAACCTCTACCTGCCTACATCACACCAGCCCCACCCAACCAGCCCACACCACCAGCCCACACCACCAGCCCAACTTCTAACTGCCAACACCACCAGCCCACACCACCAGCCTACACCACCAGCCAACACCAGCAACCCACACCACCAGCCCATACCACCAACTCACACCATCAGCCCACACTACCAGTCCAACTTCTAACTGTCTACACCACCAGCTCACACCACCAGCCTACACCACCAGCCCACACCATCAGCTAACATCATCAGCCCACACCACCAACCGTCATTCTATCTTTTATTTTATGTTTTTTTACGGGAATTAGCCCACCCGGACACAGGTCGAACGACCCACAACGGGGCCTGGGGGGCGAAAAAATAAGAACAGAAAGAAATACAAAATAAAGAAGAAAAAGGCTATACTGTGTTAATCTACGCCAGCTTTCTAAAGTGAGACAGATTGTATTAGTATGGAAACACGGAGGAAGGCAGAGTATTCCACAGTTTGGCTGTGTGAGGAAAGAAGTATGTACTGTAACGTGTCATTCCAGTGTGACCGACATCCACAGAGAAACGGTGGGCACCGCGGGCAAGACGTGTGCTGCGGGCAAGATGTGTGCTACGAGCCCACTGCATTGCCGGCGGTACACAGGTTGCCAAATAAGAGTACATCGAACATTGCCCGTTAAAGTATCTGTAAAAGAGAGAGAGTGAAGCAACGTTACGGCGAAGAGAAAGGGAAGAAAGATTGTCAACCAAAGGAGGAGAGTTAATAAGGCGAAATGCCTTTGATTCCACCCAATCTAACAGTTGGACAGAAGAAGAGCCACCCCGGATGTGAGAGCAGTACTCCAAGTTAGGACGAATGAATCACTTATATACTTGGAACAACTGCTCAGGAGTGAAGTACCTACGGCATCTGTACAGCATTCCCAACTTTCGGGAGGCAGCTTTAGTTATACTAAGGATGTGTGATTTCCAGGACATATTGAAGGAAATGGTGAGGCCTAGCATATCTATTTCAAAGTTTAGCAGAATGATAGCGTCCTGAAATGTAATTGGTGGGCGATCATCTAATTTAGAAAGTGTATTTGGTAAATACTGGGCGTTATTAATATTGAATTAATCAAGTTTCAACCACCCCATTCAGAGATGCTGCACAGATCCGCATTGATAGAAGTAATGATATCAGCTCTAGAAACAGATCTACTGTAGTTTGAGAGTTAGGAGGAAGGAGGAAATGTGAAGAAGAGTGAAGAGTAGAATCATCAGCGTAAGAATGGATAGAATTTGTTGTAGTGTGAAGTAAATCATTGATAAAAAGAAGGAAGAGAGTAGGTGAAACAACAGAACCCTGTGGGACACCACTATTGGCAGAGAAAGAGCGAGAGATAGATCCCTCGACAACAGCTGCCATGGATCGGTTCTCAAGGAAGCTAGAGACAAGAAAACAAAGCGGGGGAGAGAAACCATAAGAGGGAAGTTTAAAAATCAAAGACTTGTGCCATACCCTGTTAAATGCTTTGTACATGTCGAGGGCCACGACGAAAGTTTCCCAATAATCCCTAAGAGAGGATGACCAAAGATGGGTGCAATAGGAGAGCAGATCACCAGTAGATCTCGCCTGGTGAAAGCCATACTGGTGATCCGACAAAAGAGAAGGGCGTTCAAGGTGACGGAGAAAATGGGAGTTCAAGATAGTTTCGAAAATCTTAGAGAGGGATGAAGTTAGGGCAATGGGAAGATAGTTAGAGGGATTAGAATGGTCACCCTTCCTCAGGATGGGCTGAACCAAAGCATGCTTCCAAGAAGAAGGAAAAGTTTGGGTTTTGAGGGAGAGGCGAAAGAGGCGACCAAGCACAGGGGCCAGAGCTTAGCACACTCCATCAGAACACGAGGGGGTATTCCGTCCGGCCCATGCGCCTTACTCACATTCAACCTGGATAACACACCGGCAACCATGCAAGTGGAGGAGCAGGGGTAGGAGGGATAGAGTAGAAATCGCCTAAGGTGGAATTAGAGGAGAATAAGGTGCCAAAGAGATTGGCTTTGTCAGGGGGAGAGTTGGCTATAGAGTTATCAGGTCGGAAGAGAGGAGGAAAAGAAGGAGTGCAGAAGTTATTACAGATTTTTTTGATTAAGGACCAGAAGGATTTACTAGAGGAAAAATTAGACAGGACAGCGGTCTCTCTTTTTTTATAAAATTCCGCTGGCCCTACGAAGAATAATCTTACAACGATTCCTAGAAATAATGAAAGAGGTGTGGGTAATACAAGAAGGAGATAGTTTCAAAGCTTGAAATGCCCTATCTCTCACCCTGCATGCAAGAGAGCAGGAGCGATTAAACCATGATTGTAAAATGAAGTTTGGGTAGAAGATGGGATAAATGCACTCATACCGCCCTATATAACCCCAGCAATGCTGTCAGCACATACCGAGGCGTCCCGAGTGGAAAAGTAACATTCATCCCAAGGAAAGTCGGTGAAGAATTCTTGCAAGGATTGCCAGCTTGCCCTCCGATAGTGCCATAGTTGACGTTTAGAGGGGGGGTGGGGGAGGTGGTCGTACCCAGTTTGATTTAATAGAAATAAGATTGTGATCAGAAGACCCTAAGGGGGCAGAAATTGAGTATGAATAGTGTGAGGGGTTAGAGGTAAAACAAAGATCAAGAATGTTAGCAAATTGATCTTGTCGATCAGGAACGCGTGTAGGGTGTTTGATTATTTGTTCCATATCATTAAGTAGGGAAAAAGAGAGTGCCTCAGCTCCACCTGGTTCATCCCTTACAGAGCCAAGCCACTCTGTGGTGTACATTGAAATCCCCTAGGTAGAGGATCTCGGTGTTGGGGTGTGAATAGCAACGACTCCTGGCAAGAAGTGAGATGGTCAAAGAGTTCGAAATAGTTGGTAGAGTTGGGAGAACAGTATAGGAAACAAAGAAAAGTGGTCACAGTTGGTAGAGATATTTTGAGCCAGATGACATCATAAAGGGGAGATTCAAGATCCGTGAGTCGGGCTATAGGTGTACGTGTGTTGCAGTAGGCGCATACACCTCCCTTAGAACAGAAGGAGGTATAAAGGTTGTAGTTGGAGACTTGAAAAGGTTTGGGTGATGCTGCTTTGTTCAGTTGAAGTTCGGAAAGTAGTAACAGGTCGGGGGAAGAGGTTAATAAATGGTGCTCCACAGAAGGAAAATTGGATCTCAGCCCGCGAATGTTGGAAAAATGAAGTGTGAAAAAAATCGATCCTCCAGCAACCGCGGTGGCGTCAGTTGAAGTCCCAGTAACTTGATGGTGATCATGTCGGCCTTGGGACCCACAACCTTCCCGACCAGTGGGACCCATCCGAGAAAGCCCCTCTTCAATATTAATATCAACTGACATAGGAGAATACAATAGAATGAATAAAACAGATCAAGAATGAGTACGGTTATATTTGTTGTGTTGTCAATAGTAAGAGAGACAATTGAGGCCCTGCAATTTTGTGTAAATGAGGCAGAAATATAGATCAGCAGCCCACACCACCAGCCCAAACTCTACCTGCCTATACCACCACCCCACACCTTCATCCCACACCTACAGCCCACACCACCAGCCCACACCACCAGCCCAAACTCTACCTGCCTATACCACCACCCCACACCTTCATCCCACACCTACAGCCCACACCACCAGCCCACACCGCCAGCCCAACCTCTACCTGCCTATACCACCACCCCACACCTTCATCCCACACCTACAGCCCACACCACCAGCCCACACCGCCAGCCCAACCTCTACCTTCCTATACTATCAGCCCACACCACCAACCCATACCACCAGCCGACACCAACAACCCTCACTCTCTCTGACTACACCACCAGCCCACACCACCAACCCACACCACCAGCCTAACTTTTACCTGCTTTAGCCACCAGCCCACACCAACAATCCACACCACCAGTCCACACCATCAGCCCACATCATCAACCCACACTAACAGCCCACACTACCAGCCCACACCATCCAGCCCACACCACCAGCCCACACCAATCAGCCCACACCACCAACCCTCACTCTATATGACTATACCATCAGCCCATACCACCAGCTCATGCCACCAACCCACGCCACCAACCCTCAATCTACCTGTCTACACCACCAGCCCACACCACCAGCCCAACTTGTACCGGCCTACACCACCAACCCACACCAACAGCCCACACTAACAGCCCACACTTTCAGCCCACACCATCAACCCACACTACCAGCCCACACCACCAGCCCACACTAACAGCCCACACCACCAGCCCACACTACTATGTTTGTTATGCCTCCTGTGAATGTTCGTGGTTAGGTAACAGTCAGTGACTTGGTAACTGTGAGTCACTTTACCGACTAACCCTGAATGTTCCTCCATCACAAGAGGACTCGGTGACTAATGCTGACTATCAAGCTCTAGTCCTGACCAACCAAGGCCGTCTGTGACTCTTAACACCATTAAGGATTCATACGGTTCATCAAAGACTCGTACGGACCATCAATTATTTAAACCACCACACACTCGTACAGTCTATCACACACTCGTATAGACTATCACACACTCGTATAGACTATCACACACTCGTATAGACTATCACACACTCGTATAGACTATCACACACTTGTACAGACTGTCACACACACGTACAGACTATCACACACTTGTACAGACTATCACACACTCGTACAGACAATCACACACTCGTATAGACTATCACACACTCGTACGGACTACCACACACTCGTACAGACTATCACACACTCGTATAGACTATCACACACTTGTACAGACTATCACACACACGTACAGACTACCACACTCGTACAGACTATCACACACACGTACAGACTATCATTCATTCGTACAGACCATCACACACTCGTACAGACTACCACACACTCGTACAGACTATCACCCATTCGTACAGACTACCACACACTCGTACAGACTACCACACACTCGTACAGACTATCACACACTTGTACAGACTATCACACACTTGTACAGACTATCACACACTCGTACAGACTATCACACACTCGTACAGACTATCACACACTCGTGCAGACAATCACACACTCGGTCAGACTATCACACACTTGTACAGACTATCACACACTCGTACAGACTATCACACACTCGTACAGACTATCACACACTCGTATAGACTATCACACACTCGTACAGACTATCACACACTCGTACAGACTATCACACACTCGTACAGACTATCACACACACTTGTACAGACTATGACCACCAACGCCTCACAGCCAACACAAGAGACTCCACAGACAAACATCTGCAGGAGTCATCATGCTCGCAGGGTTTCCTAGTCGTCTTCCTTCACGTTATTGATCCCTATAAAACCTCCTCCTCCTCCTTCCTCTCCACCCCAAAGACAGCTGCCGCAGGGTACTGGACCACCACCACCTGATTCTACTACCTTAAGCCTCATGAACCGAACCAGCGAACCAGCCGAAACAAATCCTAAATACGAAGTTTCATCAATGAACCATTTGCATAAACCACTCCACTTAGACCTTATGAACCATCTGCAGTACTAGACCTCAAGAACTAGTCCAAACCAGTCCTAAATATGAAGGTTAATTAGTTAAATCAATGAGCTATCTGTAATATCTGACTTTATGAATCAAATCAAGAAATTATTTGCAATACTACACTTCATGAAAAGTTAAGATCACCCTTAAATACTAAGCTTCAATAACCAATGAATGAACTATTTGCTATACCAGGCTTCATGAACCACACCATCTAGGCATAATGAACCGAATCAATGAACCACCTATAACACCAGACTTCATGTACCATCCAGTTCTTTTAATGTACCAATAGCAGTGACCATTTTCTTTAGAAGTCCCATAACTATTGGCCATATTCTCTTTTAAGTCCCAGCATCACATACCTTTCCATCTCAATACCACCCGCCAATTGTTTTTTAAGTCCCAATACAAATTAGCATTTTCTTTTCAAATCCCAAAACCAGTCACAATTTTCTTTTGAGGTTCTCCACGACCAGCCCGACAACTGCCAATAATTACACACTTTGAGACGCCTAGCGAAATTGATACACATGGAACTTCACTTACTAATTAACCTGGGGAAAGAACACTCCTGAAAACGTCTGGAGGAAAGGGGCGGCCCAATGAACTGACGTACACGTGTGTGTGTGTGTGTGTGTGTGTGTGTTGAACGCCAGAGCTTCGTACACTAGTGTTGACTACTACTCAGAGTCGGGTGTGATGGCGTCAGTACAATGATCTCTCTCCCCCAGGTTTTCAAATTAGATAAGAGGCTGAAACAAAGACGTGAGTGTCATCTTACCTTATCTGTTGACTGCTGAGGTCCCCTGTGGAAAAAAGTCAAAATTTTAGGAAAGATGATCATAATAATAATGATGATGATGATGATGATGATGATGATGATGATGATGATGATGATGATGATGATGATGATGATGATGATGATAATAATAATAAAAATAATAAATATAATAATAATAAATATAATAAAAATAAATATAATAATAATAAATATAATAATAATAATAATAATAATAATAATAATAATAATAATAATAATAATAATAATAATAGTATTAATAATATTAATACTAATAATAATAACAATAATAATAATAAATATTAATAATAATAATAACAATAATAATAATATAATAATAATAATAATAACGATGATGATGATGAGGATGATACTACTATTACTACTACTTTTCCTTTTTTATATTTATTACTTTTTTTTAACGTGGCCTCCAGCCTCCCCCAATAGCCACACTTCGCCGCCATTTTATTACCTTAAAATTAAATTATTAAATATCCTAATACATAAGTAGCTACCCTAGCTGTGTTTAGTTAGCTGAGCTGCAGATCTATGCGGCATACAGTGATTGTTGCCTCATAGTCAATATCTGCAACTGTTGTCTGCTTTGGGGCCAATGCTCTCGTTCCCCTGAGGCAGAGCAAAGCAGACCTAAGGAGAGAGAAGGAAAGTCGACATCTCATCCAGGCTGTAACATAACTTCTGGACTGCTGCTTCTGTTCAGATAACACCTCCACGAATCTGGCGTAAAAGGATCTTGCACTTGGACCCATCCCACCAGAGGTTGTGAACACCAGAGGAGTGAAGTTGCCTTAATCAACGTTCTGAATTCTCTCCCCTTATTTTGTCTTTCTCGTTCCTCCTGTGTGCCGCATCGAGAGCTAAGTTACGGTGACATGCGGCCATGGGATCAAAAATCCTGATGTCGAAGAAGGCTTGCTGTCCCCCCGTCCAGAATCCTCGAGCACTGACGTCAACACGGGCTTCGTTGGATGTGTTTGAAGTTCTATGTTGGAAGATCTCACTGTCCAATGGAAGGAGGGTCGGTTCTACCATGACATCACGGCAGATTTCCTTCAACGTATTTGCTGTGAGATCCCTTACTTCGTCATGCCTCATGCATATGAAGCCACCTTTCTTGCACACCATGGCGTGATCGACGTCATAGGAAGAGCCACACACGCATTGGGAGGGCAAGCTTTCCACTGGCCTACCGTGCCTTTGAGCATTAGCATCTGTAAATTCTTGTTTATTGAGACTGAAACCATTTGCCCTTATCGGTAACGTAGTTAACCAGTTCGAGGCGCCCACCTCCTGCGCTATAACTACTTTTTTTTTTCTTCAAATTCTCTGGTACTTGCAACAACAGTTGCTGCAACTTATCACTTTGGTTGTGCTGTCGTTCTGTCGTAATGGACCTTCGAATCCTGTTTACTTCGCTGGTATCCACCTCCCCTGTTGCGTTCTGAGCTATTTTGTGGTCCGTGAGGGCTGCAGTGTTTATTTTATTACCACTGTTCCCATTAAACCTGTTTTACCCAAAACATAGCTTTAAAATTACAACAAAATATATTTAACAACAAAATATAATAAATATGCGTTCTCCATCCATGTGCATACAAAAGGCCACAAATCAATTTACTCAGAATAATGTTATCTCCACCAAATGCAGTGCTCTCTCACTACTACAATACTCTTTACACTATAATGAACATATTACTCTTTAGTTAACACCATAATTATCCATGATTGCCCAGATAATAATAGATAAATGTGCACCACACAAGCTTGACCATCCAATACTCCTCAACCAATCTACCAAGAGTGTCGCCAAAACCAAAACAATGTTCCAATACTTTCTTGTTTCATCAACATATAATGCCTAATTCTTTTTATACTTCACACCTGCTTCTTACAGTCTTTCATAACTGTATAAAAAATAAAAATACATTCTACAAACTTCACATACTGAAACAAATACAAGTATACATACTTATATAAAATAATCAAAACTTTTTTTAAAGTCTTTACCATAAGCTTGGAATTTCATTTCTAAAGAAAAATGGGAAACAACAGAAACTAAATACAATGGGTAACTGAAACAAATATTGAGGAATAGGGGAGATGACCGTGACAACTAACATTAAACGATAACTAACATAAACTAACATGAATTGAATACAAACATTACTTGGAAATTAACAGCAGTACAGTACAGTGTTAATCATAAATTTACAACAGGTTGCTTTTACTAACTTTAAGCCACTTAAAATTAAACAAAAAATACCTACGGAACGTAAATGTATGACGTAGGAATGGAGAATTTGAAGCTGTAAAGGCGATACTGTACACGCGTAGCAACAGTAATCCCTTGATAAGGTCAGAAGCCCAGGAAAGTCATTACTTAAAGCGGATATTTCTACAAACAGATGGCGTTTCTGACTACTATTGTTTGGACTATAACATTTATTTACTTCATCTCCAGTTAATACTAGAATAATATAGTGAAATAATAGTATTTGCGTCATGACGAGCGTTGGTGCCTCCATCTGATGTGTGGTATACTGGGTGATCCTCTGGGAAGGTGTGTGTTTCCAGAAGGATGTGGTTTTGTTGATGAGTCGTTGAGTATAGTATGAATGATAAATGCTGTCAAGTAAGGCCATGATGAAAACTCTACTACAGGGCTATAAACAATGAGATGGCTTTTGTCTGGAAGCCTACCCAGGATTTTTGTCCTGACCCAAAATTCTTGGTTAAAGTTTTTTTCTCTGTTGTTTATTTATCTTTGGGGTGTATATAATGATATCCAGGGTGTCGAGTTTACACCCATGGATAATTTGAGATATTCAAGATGGCCACCAGGGATGCGACAGTATCCCCGAGAATCACTTTTCATCATATCTTCTCAACCATAAATCCTGCAAATACAAATAATAAACGTTTTTATATGTTTCAGGTTATGGCAAATCTAATTTCATGATCATTAATATTAAGATTGATAAAAAATTTTATTTCGGTCATATTTACAGCAAAGTGGTCTCTAATACCTACATATAACTTGAATAAAACATTTATTAGAAAATAGTGACATCGTTCAGTATCGACTTATGATAAAAGAGATTTACATATATATATATACAACATTATATCCATTCTCGTTGATTGCCATTCATTACAGAAACATTGATATAGCAAAAACTCTCAATTATTAATTAACAATACAAACGTACACAAATGCAGATTGCAACAGTAGCATCTGATGAAACCCATATAATCATGAAATTACAAATTACAGTGTTTATTATCCATTAGTCACTGTTATCATGTTCATCATTCTCAATTTGTTGTATCTATATAGCGTACCCGTTGTAACACGCGTTGCCTCCTTGGGAATCACAGAATATTGTACACGGTAAGTCATTGTTCTTGCAGCCATATCGCTGACTGCTGCAGGCTTGTTCACTGCTACACGAACACTTGAGGAGTTTCAGTAACTGCTGGGGCCAGAGGTGTGTCATTGGGCACTGTTGATGGGGTCAGACAGATACAGCCGTCTTCCTTTGACCAGCCGTGTGCAGTTGGGTCGAGAACGGGTGGGTCCAACTCAAGCGCGTTGCGTCATATAGCAACTTGGAGATGCGCTCGTGCCACATTCTCCAGGGATGTCTCATTGGTGGAAGGCAGTGTCATAGACTGACATCGCAATTGCCCATAGCAAGCCAAAATGAACTGCTCAACCTGGTCTACAACATTGGACATGGTCTTGGTTGTGTCCCCTATAGGTAGTTGTGGCGATGAACGCCAAAACGCAGAGCATTCAAGGCTACACACCCTTACGTTTTCCGAAGAATAGGCATGGTGCTTAAGTGCTGTGGTATTGATGTCAGTCACAGACCGGCCTTGTATGGGAGACATCATCATGACAGACCAAGTAATATCCCCACTACACACAAAGTATAAAAAGAGAACGAAGATGTCTGTATTATGCCACCACAATAGTTGGCTGACCACCTGCTTTAACCACTTGTACGATTATCGTGTAAGCTTCCTCTTGGGTTGTCGTCATGTAATGTCGTCTTATCACAATACCACTGGCGATCTCTGTAGGCACAGAATCACTTCTGTTATGACAAGCTTGTTGGGTACGATGTCATCTGTGTGCAAAATGATGTTTCTTATAGATGAGATTCATGAATTAAAATGATCATGAAATTAGATTTGTCATGGCCCAAAAAATAGAAAAGCGTGTATTATTTGTATTTTCATGGTGTGTATTTGAGAAGAAATGCCGAAAAGTGATTTTCGGGTATATTTTCGAATTATTGGCGGCCATCTTGTACATCTCAAATTGTTCAAGGGTGTAAACTCCACATCCCTGGATCTCATCATATACACCCGAAAGATAAATAATCAGCAGAAAAAAAAAAGAAATAAAAATTTTGGGTCATGACATCCGGCGTAAAGACTGTACTGTACTGCACACTGTTCATCGTGTCTTATGATCATTCATTCTCCACACAATTATGTCTTCCTAAATATATTTGGGACTCGGTCCATAATATTTCCTTCACTCTTAGCTTAAATGAGGAAATTTTGACAGTTTCTCCCATTGTTACACGTGCTGATCGAGTCCTTTGAATAGTGATAATGGTTGAAATGGGGATGCCCTGGGTTGAATCAGCGACCCTTAAAGACGGCGACACATTGGGCACTTTCCTTCAAACATGTTGCCCATTTTGCTGGCCACTGGCCTCAGGCCCAGCAAGCAGCAGGATTTCGGCTGTTGCCAGAAATGGACAACGGTTTGGCGGTGAGATTTGCTGGCCGGGTTAGTGCTCAAATGAGCTTCATATTAGGTGTTGAATATTCAAGTAAAATTTGAAATAAATCATAAAACAATAAAAATTTAAAATATAACACAAAACGGTGACATGTTTCTATTTATTCGTCACTTTGAAACTGTTCTAGTTTTATTAAATCATTATCCAGTCTTCTTTAGCCAGCCAGCCGCCGCCACTTGTAAAGACGCACCCATTGTCTTTTCTTCAGCTTTTGCAGACGCCTCACTTGCTTCGGTAATTAAAAACTGTAACGTAATCCTTGCAAGGCCTCAACTGTAGAAGCGGGATCCATCCCGAAGAAGGGTGACCATTCTAATCCCTCTAACTATCGCCCCATTGTCCTAACTTCATCCCTCTCTAAGATTTTCTAAACTATCTTGAACTCCAATTTTCTCCGTCACTTTGAACGCCTTTCTCTTTTGTCGGATCACCAGTATGGCTTTCACCAGGCGAGATCTACTGGTAATATGCTCTCCTATTGCACCCATCTTTGGTCTTCCTCTCTTAGGGATTGTAGGGAAACTTTCGTTGTGGCCCTCGACATCTCCAAAACATTTGACAGGGTATGGCACAAGTCTTTGCTATCTAAACTTCCCTCTCTTGGTTTCTCTCCCCCACTTTGTATTCTCATCTCTAGCTTCCTTGAGAACCGATCCATGGCAGTTGTTGTCGAGGGATCGCTCTCTCGGTCTTTCTCTACCAGTAGTAGTGTCCCACAGGGTTCTGTTCTTTCACCTACCCTCTTCCTTCTTTTTATCAATGATTTTTCTTCACACTACAACTAATTCTATCCATTCTTACGCTGATGATTCTACTCTTCACTCTTCTTCACATTTTTCCCCTTCCTCCTAACTCTCATACTAGATCTGTTTCTAGAACTGTTCTCATTACTTCTATCAATGCGGATCTGTGTAGCATCTCTGAATGGGGAGGAACAAACTTGGTGAAGTTCAACAGTAATAAAACTCAATATTTACCAATTACAATTTATAAATTAGACGATCTCCCATCAATTACATTTCAGGACGCTATCATCCTCCCAAATTCTGAAATAAATATGTTAGGCCTCACCATTTCTTCCAATATGCCCTGGAAATCACACATCCTTTATATAGCTAAAGCTGCCTCCCGAAAGTTGAGAATGCTGTACACATGCCGTAGCTACTTCACTCCTGAGCAGTTGCTCCAAGTATATAAGGGATTCATTCATCCTAACTTGGAGTACTGCTCTCATATCTGGGGTGGCTCTTCTTCTGTCCATCTATTAGATAGGGTGGAGTCAAAGGCATTTCGTCTTATTAACTCTCCTCCTTTAGTCGACAATCTCTCTTCTCTTTCTCTTCGCCGCAATGTTGCTTCACTCTCTCTCTTTTACATGTACTTTAACGGGCAATGTTCGGTGGATTTGGCATCCTGTGTACCGCCGGCAAGGCCGTGGGCTCGTAACACACGTCTTGCCCGCGGTGCCCACCGTTTCTCTGTGGATGTCGGTCACACGAGAATAACCCGTTATAGTACCTCCTTCTTTCCTCACACAGCCAAAATGTGGAATTCTCTGCCCTTTTCTGTGTTTCCATACTTATACAATCTGTCTCACTTTAAAAATATGGTTTTCCGGCATCTTCGTATTGTAGATTAACACAGTATAACCTTTTTCTTTTGTATTTTCAATTTCTTTCTGTTCTCTTTTTTTCGCCCCCTAGGCCCCGTTGTGGGTCGTTTGACCTGTGCCCGGGTGGGCTAATTCCCGTAAAAAAAAAGGGGGGGGGGCCTTTGATAGGGCAAATGAAGAAGTCATACTTGAGGAACTAATTAATTTAGGGGTTTCTGGGAAGTTGCTGAAATGGATTGCGGATTACTTGAGTAACAGAATGGCTAGAGTATAGTTTTAGGGTTGGCACTCAGAAGATAGAGATGGAGTTGGGGACTCCACAAGGAGGTGTACTTAGCCCCACTCTTTTTAACATATTGGTGAACATAATGACTCGCTACGAATTTCCTGGAGAGAAACAAGTTATAATATATGCTGATGATATAGTTTTACTATGCAAATGTATGAGAAATATGCCAGAGGTTTTAGATGCATTGAGTAACACTTTGTTGTAGAATGGGCCTTGTAATTAACAATGAAAAAACTAAATATCAGGTCAGAAAATTATGAAGAAGGGGATTTATTTTTGAATGGATTAAGGCTAGAAAAAGTTGATGTTTACAAATACCTTGGGATGCACATTGGGTATAAGTCCAACAGTAAAGTACGTGAGATTCAATGCCTGGAGACTGAATGTAAAGGACGTTTAAGACCTTTAAGAGCTTTGGCACGGAAGGGATATGGCGCAGGTATTCATATTTTAAGAATAGTTTATATCAGTACTATACGTTCAGTTATTGACTATGCAGCTCCCATCCTTATAATGTATAGTAAGAAAGTTATTCAAATGCTTGAAGTGATATAAAACGAGGCTATGAGAATCGTTTTAGGTTGTCAACGGAACACTGGAACTGAAATAATGAAAATGAAGTTCGATCTACCAAGTATAGAACATAGAGTAAAGGAACTTGCTGTAGACGCTACTCTTAGGACCATTCGGAGAGGAGGAGATAATAGGTTGTCCCGTACAATAATGTGCTTATATGAGCTAAAAAACCTTGGCAATGTGTCCAAGTATGTAAGGCTGCTGTATAATATTATGATGGAGTATGGAGTAGATAAATATTGCATATCATTACAAACTTATTTAAGGTTTAGACCATGGCATGAAGGATGAATTAAAGTAGATATTTTACAGCTTGGGGGGAAAAAAGATGATCGGCATCCCAGTTATTTAGGAAATGTCTTTTTAGAGAAAATAAATAGTTTTACCAGGCGAAACACTGATGGATCAGTATTAAGTATCGGTCAAGCGGGATGTGATGTTTTTATAAGGGAATATTTTATCAATGAGTGTTATAAAGACAAAACAGTTTGTAAAAGAATTAGTACCAACACCTCATCCACGCTGGTTGAATTACACGCAATATGTGAAGGACTCCAGGTTGCTATAGAGAAATGTAAAGAAACATATATTTTTGTTGATAGTAAAAGTACATTGGAAGCTTTGAAGAGTAAAATCCATGTAACTTTTATATTGTTAATATCGGCAAACGACTTAGGGATGCACATACACTATAACATTAGGATGTGAAAAAATCCAACCATACAGGAACAGTGAGATCACCACTTTAAAGAAACAAGTTTGTTGGATGATTAATAATGAAAAAATTAATATAATTCTTGCAATGTATAAAAATTTTGCTCCAAGGATATGACATTTAACTTTGTATAAGATTACATTCTCTGTTCTTTTAATGTAGTACAGTGTTCAATGTTCATGTCAAAATGAACTATTTCATTGATGTCAAAATAATTATTGTATTAACATTTGCAACTTTTTGTAAACCCCACAAGGGGATGGTGAGGGTGGGAGTAGTATACTACCCTGTCCTATTGACGTATTAGTTGTATTGTCAATAAAGTATTTAAATTTCAAATGTCTTTGTAGGTGTCTTTCTTTGGGGGGGGGGGTGTAGAGTATATCAGTCGGGAGAGATTACAATGCAGAATAACGCTTTGACAATACGGAGTTTCCTCAGCGGAATGTAATCGTCTAACGCTAGCCAGATGGAAATACTAAATTTACAATAAGATGAAAGGGGAATTAATTCATGTTTGAAGTAAGGTGTACCTTTGCTAAAGCGGGCATTTGTGAATAAATGGATTATGGATATATTTGAATCTATATCTTGTAAGGACGGCGAAGTTTTGTTTAACTCCTTGACTACGAGATGGAATTTCCCTGGCAGAATAAAATCGTCTGCCGGTAACCAGAATAAAATAGATAAGAAGACGTCGTAGTGAAGGGATTAATTAGCACTCAAAACAATTAAGAAGTGGGCACCACATATTTATTGTAATACAAACTTGATGTGAACAAAAGTAGTTCAGTTGGCAGCTGTCCAGTATAGAATCAGCAAACCACAAAGTTTAATATTATTGTGCCAAACAGTTACGGTACATGTATAAAATATGACATTATTTATATTATATTGTTATTAATATCAAATGTGAAATTTGTGATGCAAAGCTGTTGCTTCAAGATGTTAAATAATAAAGCTCTATATTATACACTGGACGAAGGTGCAGAAGGAACCTTCGACTACCCATCCACTCCCTCACCCTCCCTGTCTTCACTACCCAGTTCCTAGTCTAGTAGTAGAATCACTGCAGACAATTTACGGGGTAAAATAATATTGTATCCTCTCATTTCGATAAGGCAATTATTATGCGAACACAAATGTAAGTGATACCCAACATTTCAAGCAACGGTCACGAATTTAAGAAGTAAAATCATATTTGTTTGATTTTCTATTATCTGGTCTGCTGATGGTCAGAGACAACTCACGTCAGTGTGAGGAAATGTGCACAACCAATACAAACTGATCCTCACTAGCTCAATCACTCCTGCTCCTCGTGGTAGAAAGTGAAGTAGACATTATCAAAACTACCACAGCCAGCCCTCTCTGTTTTCCCCATCCGCTTCACACCCTTGTTCACCTATCATCCTCCTGCACGTCAAAGCCGGTGAAACAGTCAGTTTCATTCCACCTCTTCCTGAGACTACCTCTCCCCTTTGTCCTCCTTACCTCTGATTTGTGAGCCCTCTTCACATCTCTTGTCACTTATCCTGTATTGTATCCAAGATCCAAATTTATTATAAGGTTCAATATTTACAGGAACTCTCATTGTTATCCATGTCTACTAACCTAATCCCAAGACTATCTTCTACTCAGATATGATCACCGTAATATTTATGAGGAGGTGCGGAGTGACAGAGTCAAGGTAAATATTTAGGGTTACATGACTCTGAATGGGTTAAGTGACGTGATGCATATCGACGGCCGCTTCACTGCACAAAAATAACTCAATACATTAGAGTTTTTCCTTCCATCCCTTAGAGACAGAAATTTTCCATTCCCTCTCGGCCCCATAATTTTGGTTCAAGATCGTTGCCCAATCCATATGGCCAGGATAGTCCAGAAGTAGTTTGCTACTAAGGATAACTTACAGGTGCTAGACTGGCCGAGCAGGGGCTGTGATATGAATCCCGTAACACCGGTCTGCTTTTTATGAAAAGTTGAATAATGTTTTAAAACTGAGACGTGATTCTGATTCGTTTTTTATGAAGGACTTTTCAAAAATAAACTTTGTTTTGCTCTATCACGTCACAACATTACCAATAAGACAATATAACTTATGAATATACAAATACAACATACAAATATCACAAGATAATACAAATAAGACGATTCAGTAGGTTTCAAAGTTAACTAAACTTAAAGATTATTGTGATTAAGGCTATTTGTCTGGAAATACAGAAACAAATTACATATATGAATATGCATGAACATAATATTAGGCTTCTAGGATGGGTGAAACTCTTTTTTTTTCGATTTTCTGGCAATCTTTTCACTGGCACAATCTCTCTTCAGCATCCAGCAGTAGTCTGCCGTCATGTTCACATTCCACCTTCCTTGATACCTCTTTTCCATTTTCTTAATGTCCTGGTGAAATCTTTCACCTTGCTCTTCACCTACAGTATACAACCTAAATTTTCAGGAAAATACTCAATATGGGAATGGAAGAAATGCACTTTTACACTCATATTGCAACCCATGTTTTTAAATTTATTCAACATACCTTCAACAATGTTTTGAAAGTTTAGATCTTTTTTATTGCCTAAAAAACTATACACAACATTTTTGAAACTATTCCATGCTCCTTTCTCACACTGGTTCATCGATTCTTCAAATTAGTGGTCCAACATTAACTTTTGGAATTGAGGGCCCACAAAATGGAAATTCCCTGCATATGTACCGGAAACAATCACTTTCCTTATCTAGGGCTTTTACAAATTGTTTCATTAACCCTAATTTAATATGCAGAGGAGGCAAAAGCACTTTCTTAGGGTCATTCAATGGTTCATGTAGAATATTTTTTGAACCTGGCACAAGAGCCTGTCTAGGTGGCCAGTGTTTTTTGTCCCAATATTCACGTCTTGCTCTGCTGTCCCACTGGCACAAAAAACATGGCATTTTCGTGTATCCACTCTGTTGACCAAGCACCAAAGCATTGACTTTGAAATCTTCACAACCCAACCAACCATGATCTTTATAATTAACTTTCTCTAGAAGTATCTGCAAATTGTCATAAGTTTCCTTAAGATGAACAGTGAGCCACAGGAATTGATGAAAATACATTTCCATTATGAAGTAAAACTCCTTTGAGACTTGGTATTGACAAATCAATGAACAACCTCCATTCAGTAGCTGTATAGGTAATGCCAAAATAGTTAATTAAAGCAGACACATTATTACAATAAACCAAGGAGCCTTCCTCTGAAAAAAATTGAACTAGTTCTTGTTCACGTTGCTTATACCATGAAAAATATGTCCCTTTGCTCAATAAATTCTTTGATTTCAACCTAGATCCTTAAAGTTCAGCTAACTCCTTTGGTAAATTCAAATCCTTAACCAGATCGACAAGTTCACTCTGGGTAAACACCTCCGGTACATCACTAATATCTTCATGTTGATAAACATCACTTCCGTTACCTGACGATGAATCACGGTCAGATTCTGATGACACGGACTGCAACACATCTGGCGGAATGAGGACTGGCACCTCAGGACCATGTGGCACTGGTTCAAGGCAGATGGAATCTTGGGATAAATGATTCCTTGTTTATTTTTTGCATTATATCCCTCTATCTTCACAGAGCAAAAATAACAATCATCACCATGATTTTTAGGCTCCCGCCATACAATAGGGACTCCAAATGGCATAACCTTTTTCTTACCATATTTCCATTGTCATAAACCTTCAACACAAGTGCGACATACTTTATGTGGCGCCCATGGTTTATCAAATCTAAATCACCTATTTTCACTCCAAAGTAGGCAAAATATGCATTTTTCACGAATGCGGTAATTCTTGTTGTTGCTTATGCACAACAAAGCACCCACATATGTAGCAGAATACGTTTGGATTGTTAAAACATCCACGAGAAGACATATTTACAACAGGAATAGTATCTTAGTAGAGCAAAACAAGGAGATTTAACACTACAGCTGCTGAGGGTTAGTCAAAATTGTATACCCAATTAAGGAGAAAAATTAATTAAAGTGTGGGAGTTATTCGTTTCAGCTACTCATTCACATTATTGTTATTTAGAATAAATGTCCTTTTCCATACATTCTAAGTATTTTAATTGTACCTTGTACCACTTGTCTGCTATCTCTATATTCTGTGCTCGGCTCACCCTGACGTGACATATACGACATGCGCACCGCGCAACGTCAACAAAGGCTGTGAGTCTCGCCCACCCTACAATTCCCAATTCTGACGAATCTAGTGAGTCAACTACCTCCAGTCTGTGCAGAGAACTACAGTAAGACCCAGTTATCATCACAGTTTCACTTTGTGAAATTTCAAGTTGCTGGACAGAATTTATGATAAAATATCTGGACTTTCTGCCTGGACCCTCTAGTCGGTTGTTTTCGCGTCTGCGCATGTGCAGCGCGAAGAGTGTGACGTAGTAGTGAAGTATTTACAAACTACCCAACCACCCTCAGCCACTTGAGAACTGAACCTCGGCGAGGTAGGATCTTTCTGCTCCCGAGGTACCACGTGAACCAGACAATGTTCACCTGTAACCAGGCGAAGGTCGTCAGACTGTATCCAGTCAAGCGCCCTTCGCGCAAGCAACTGAACCTCCTTGTCCTGAGGAAGTTTTTTGACTCCTCGGGAATCACGGAGGTGACAAGGGTCGTCCGCAGAGACAGCGGTGACCTTATCGTCACCTTCGTGGAATGGGGAGAGGCCCAGCAACTAGAAAACCTAAGAGAAATCAACGGGATCCAGATCCTAGTTGAAGCCTGCATAGAAGACAACTTGGTTTTGGGAGTCATCTCCCACACAGAAATTGAACATCTAGAAAAAGAAGAACTGGCCGAGCTGATCGGAGACCAGCTCTCAATAGTTCGGAAGCTGACCAGTACAACTGCACTGGTTGGCTACCCAAAGAAACTACCAAGCACCGTTTTGCTGGGAAGGGAGAAGATCCCAGTAAGACCGTTTCAACGAAGGCCTACAAGATGCTACAAATGCCAGAGGTACGGCCATCTGGCGCGGAAGTGTCGTGCTCGGGAGGTGTGTTCCAGTTGCGGGACACCCGGGGACCAGGACACCAACTGCTCGGCGGCCGCCAAGAAGTGCGCAGCTTGTGGTGGCCCTCACTCCTCCTCCGACCGGGAGTGTCCCAAGTGGAGGGAGGAGTGCAGGGTGGCCAAGCTGCGAAGTAAGGAAAGACTGAGCTACAAGGAGGCTCTCCTTGTAGTGAAATCTGAAGAAAAGACCAATGAAGACCCGAACAAGACCACAACAAATAAAAATCATGACCCCAAGAAGTCCACGGAAAAAAAAGAAGCCAAAATTAAACCCGATTTTATAACACTATCATTAATACCGTTTATAGACGTGTATGAGAATATTCCAGAACAAGACCAAGAAGAAGAATGGAAATTGAAAAGTAAAAGAAGAAACAAGAAAAGGAAGAAGTCCAAAGAAAATGACTCTACAAACAAACAGCTTCGGCCGAAATAGCCTAACGGCGAAGTGGCCAGTAATCCCCAATACAAGACAAGACCCTCAGCATCTCTACCCTGCTCCACCACTCTGTGTGACGGGTGAGGCGACGCTGTGGTGACGTTGCCGCCACCGCTCCGTGCGCTTCCTGTCGTGGTGTCCAAGGGCGTTACCCTTGCCGACCTGGAGACCGGCCTAGCACTAAGCGACAAGGATATGCCACCAGGCCTCTACCGCCACCAAACGCCCCTTGGAGTCCACCTCAGACAGTGACAGTAAATCTCCGTCTCCTGCTTCCAAAACTCCTAAGAATACAAAGACGTCTGCTTCTTAGCACGTGGGTTCTTTGTGCACTACAGCGCGGGAACCCGCCGAACTGAGAACACGCAACTTACCCGACCACATACAGGTTCCAGCCCATGGGCATCCCATTTCTAGAGCAACTTCCTCTCTGACCACTTCCCAGCCCTCTCCTATACTTCCAGCTTTTGCCTCCGAGCTGACTACATCAAACTCCTCTTCAAAGGAAACCCCTCGGTTGATTCACCCGACAGGCCCCGCAAATTCTCTAGCTACCTCCTCACTCGCTACACTATATGCATTTAACCTTTCCTTGCCGAAGAAATTTCCGGTATCTACTCTGCTCGTCGTTTCCATCAGAATGGAAAACCCATCAACAGGTTTGTTGTTGTCTGGAGTCTCCCAGACCTTCCCCCACCAGCTATCGTCTTCAGCATCTTCCCGTCTCCCATCTTGTGAACTAAGCAAAATGAAGACCAAACAACCATGGTGCTTCAAGTGCTGGGGACTCGGTCATATATCCCACTACTACTCTGCTTCTGAGAAATGTGCCTAGTGCGCTGAGGCCCATGACTCGTTCATGCCCTCACCGGACCTCTTCATCACCCACTACCTCCGATGCCTCTACTTCGAGGCTACCTCCCCCAACTGCGTCAGATACCTATCACTGGAAATTTCCTCGCTGTCAAGAACGAGGAGTCAATGTCTGGCACAGTTGCCCCAGACGCCAGCCCGCCGCTCCACCCTCGCCACCACCGTCGCCTTATGTGTCGCTGGTGGGTCCTGGTGCATCCGCATCTTTGTCACAGGACGCCACGTCACCTATCACCTCTACTAATCCTGATTCTGTCGAAGTTGTTGCCCTCCGTGATCCTGCCAACTCTCTGATGTTTCGGTATACCGCACTTCCAGCTCGTCTTGAAGCCATTGAAGCTCGCATTGATGGTTTGAGAAGCAGGCACACTGCTACTGAAAACACTCTCGCCTCTCGTAGAAACTCAACAGGTCGTCATTACGTCTGTCACCACCCTTACTGTGAAGCTAGACGCTCTCACCTCGAGGGGACCATTGGTCTCCTGCCCCCCCTCACGTGGCGCACCACAAAGCATAAGCGTAAACGTCAAGTTCGATAACAGGACACCGCTTCACATCATCTCATGGAATATCTGTGAAATCAGAAACGATACGAAACTCGCTGCACTTAAAGGTTATGTTTATCACCATCATCCGGATGTTATATTCATCCAGGAAGCCTTTGCTGCCTGATCTCTATTTCGAGGGAAGGTTCCTCCGCTTACTGGCTACATTTCTTATGTTCATCTTATCAGGAATGGTCTCATCAGCTACGTCTTCTCTTCCATACCACATTGACTTGTTCGCGTTTCTGAAGATGACAATATGACTTTACAGCTTCTTGACATAACAGTGGGTGACGGCAAGATCCGTCTATGCAACGTTTACTCCGCCCCTCCCAGAATAAATCTCTCTGTCCTCCCTACTCTTCCGATCTCTGGCATGATCTACATGGGCGATTTCAACGCTCGACACCCTGAGCTTGGGGAACTCTCTCCTAATCCCAACCAAAGTGGGATTCGTCTTCTTGAGTACATCCGCTGTCACCAGCTGTTTCGCTAGGAGACTGGTGGTGCCATTCACTTTCGTGGAGGTGCCATTGATCACACCTTTACTTCTGGACTTGTGGCATCCCATGTGAGATCCTCATCCATCCCTACACTCTTCTCCGACCACGTCAACATCAGCCTTCATTACTCACTCCCAGCTGGACCTCCCCCCATCCAGAGTCGTACCCGTATTACCATCCGTCCGAAGTACTGTCTTACCTACATCTCGTACATGTCTAACCTTCTCCCCACATTCAATTTAAAGTCGCCGGAGAAGTTATACTCCTTCCTCACACATCAAATGTCGCTCCGAAGCCTACGCCTGGACCCTTGATGAACGTATCCTTCAGGCGGAAAAGAAGGCGGTGAAGGATGGTACCTCATTCCAAGGTGAACCGACTCTTGACCGTCTCCACCAGTACCACTCGTCCGTCAATGTGTTCGGACTGAATCCTGGCGTAATCTCACAGACAGCATTAACCATCAGATTAGCGTGGGAGCCATGTGGCACCTCATCAACAAGGTGGTCAAGAAAAATTCCTCTAGTGCCGTTCACCACAGCCCAGCAGAGTACACACAATATTTTGTCGAAACATGGTCTGAACAACCACAGCCGGTAATCTCCCGGAGCACATTCAAGAGGCTTTCTCCTCCCAGTCAAATCCCTCGCCCTCCGTCTCATGACAACATTGCTGAAGGTCGATGAAGAGGATACGCTGGAGATAACCGAGGAGGAACTGCGGCGTGCCCTCATTCGGGGTAAGGAAACTGCCCCCGGTGATGATGGTGCCACCTACTCAGTTCTCCGTTTGCTCCTGAAAGTACCTGGCAACCCTCTCCTCCTTATTTACAATCTCTGTCTCCGCACGGGGTGTGTGCCTAATGCATGAACCACCAGCCCAATAGTACCCATTCCAAAATGTGGCACTGCCAAATAATGGACCCATTTACCTCACCTCTTGCTTCAGCAAGGTGAGGGAACGCATTCACCCTACCCGTCTTATGTTTCGGCTGGAGGACAAACTCTTACCCAGCTTGTATGGTTTCCTACCACAACGGAATACGCATCACTGTCTCATGATGCTCTACTGTATACTCGCTTCTCCTCCATGAGTGTCGTGGCCGTCATCGACCTTAGAAGCGCATTTGATGTTGTAAATAGAGATATTATCCTTTATCAGCTAGGACACTTCGGTGTTTGGTAATTCCTTAAGATGGATTCGTGGATACCTCCGGAACAGAATCTCCCGTGTCTTCTTTAAAGGAGCATGGTACTCCACAGGGTGGTGTTCTTAACCCCATTCTTTGTAATGTCCTTATGCATCACCAACTTTCTCTTCTCCCTGACATTCCTGGTACCACAGTTACCTGTTATGCAGATGATACTTGCATTCAGCCTAAGTCGCCGGAAGATCTTCAACGCTTCCTCAATTCATTCTCAGCGTCGTCTTCTGCTTGTGGCCTCATCCTCTCCCCAGACAAGAGTAGGATCTTCTCTCCTCGTAACCCGGGGACACTCCCAGAATTCACTGAGGGAGATAGCGTCATCCTTCCGTGTACGAAGTACATCTACCTGGGTGTACCTGTACGCATTACTCCAGCTACACCGGTACGACAACGTGTCAATCCCATCGTCCGGGACCTCGTAGATCGACTGCAACAGCGTCTACCCCCTCTCATGTGGCACACCAACAATGCTGCAAGGATTTCTATCCCTGTAGCCAGAACTGTTAATATCATGTTTGCCCAATCTGTTGTCGACTACCTTTCTCTTGCCCTATCTCAACTCCCTCCAAAATCCCTAGATCCGCTTGAAAGTTTCAAAACAAAGTCATGAGATTTATCCTAGGTTGTCCCACCTCCACCAGGATAATCAACATGCAAACTGAACTCAATCTTCTTTCCCTTGTTGAGAGAATATACGCCAATGTCTCCTGCTTCAGTGTCAAATGCCTTCACTCTCCCCACCTTCTCTCAATTATTCTCATGTCATTAGAACCTTCCTTGACCCAAATTGACCTCAGCCCCAACTTTGGCCGGGTGGTCTCACCCCCATTAAAATAATTTTTTTCTGTGCTTCAGAACTTCGATATTGATGTACCCATAACAGAGGTTGATCATGGTCCTCCACCCTGGAGGATTCCCTGTCCAGAAGTCATCTTTACTTACACCTCAAAGGCGGACCCTCCTTTGCGTCAGAAACAATTAGCTCTGGAGATCTTACACTGAGTCTCTACCTTGATCCCTGCCGTACACCATCTATACGCCGGCGGTTGCCTACAGGCAGACAGGAGAGCGAGGTGCGCTCTCTTCTCACTGATGTGGACCCACCGGCGGGAGGTTGGGTCGGCTGTAGACTTCCGAACTGGTCGAGCTAAACCTACAGTGAATTACATGGATGGACACTTAGATGCAGTTGATCTCTTCCTTCAGAGGAGATTGAACGGTATAATCCTTTGTGGTTCTCAATCTGCCCTCCAGGCCCTCTCCTCCTTTAAACCTTTATGCCTCCTTTTAATTCAACAGTTGTTACGTCTATTTGCTTTAGCCTATGATAATTCTCTTGTCATACATTTTTTGTGGTTTCCATCTCATGTTGGAATAACAATGACACTGTTGACCGTCTCGCGAAGAATCCTGTGGACTGGCCCTTCCTGCAGCTGGGGCTACATCCTCCCTCCTCTGCTACCAAAAGAAAATACGTTCAGACGCTCTTCTCCCTACACTCCATCACAGGGATAGTGAACAGGCTGAGAGTATATCCATCGAAAAATATGATCACTTTCTTCCATATCCACACAAGTATCGTCGACGTGTCTCAGCTCGTATCTGAGCAAGTATCTAAGGCGGGGGACGTCCCGCACTTCTCTTCTTGTAATCTCTGTAACTGTCCCAACGCTAACACCCTTCAACCCTATTGTCTTGACTGCCCCACTGTCAGGGACCTTCTACCACTTTGATGGATGCGAAATCCCATTGTGCTCAACTCACATCAATGTTACTATATCACAAGGCATAGCGTGTCCTGCGAGACACGCGTACCACTGTATTAGTGTCTGACCGCATGGTCTTGTGACTAGGCTTGTCGCCCCCTGGAGGGTAATAAAATAATTAGATAATAATACCCTGACGTGAGTCCGCCTTTCCGATAGTTACCAGGTAATGGATTATCAAACAAATGTGATTTTACTTCATAAGATCGTGAGCGTTGCTTGAAATACTGGGCATCACTTGTATTTGTATTCTCATATAACTGCCTCGTGGAAATGAGAGGACACAATATTATTCTATCCTGTAAATTGTCTGCACCAGCAACCAGAGTAGGAGTTGGGTGGTGGAGGCAGGGCAGGTGAGTCGAAGGTTCCCTCTCGTGCACAACAAAGAAACTTCATTACGTTTAAGACCTTTAAGCAACAGCTATATCGCTTTGCATCATAAATTGCTCACTTGATAAAAATAATAATAATAATAACACTGTCAAAATTTATGACCCATTTAACGTAACTGTTTGGCACAATTAAAGTATGTGGTTTGCTGTTTCTATACTGGACAGCTGCCAACTGAACTATTTTTGTTCACATCAAGTTTATATACAATAAATATGTGGTGCCCACTACCTGATTGTTTTGCTTGATAATTAATTCCTTCACTACGACGTCGTCTTATCTACTATATTCTGGCTACCGCCAGACGACTTTTTTCAGCTCCCTTTTGCAAAGGAACACCTTACTTAGAACATGAATTCATCCCCCCATATTCTATTCTACAGTAACTATAGTATTTTCATCTGGCTAGCGCTAGACGATCACACTCAGCTGACGAAACCCCTATTGTCAGAGCGTTATTCTGCATTGTAATCTCTCCTAACTGATATACACTTTCCTTCCTCACCAGCTTAGTACGTACTCCGCCTCACCACATAATAAGACACCAACCTCGGCACCCCTCCCTCCCGGTCACTAGTGAATGAATCAGTTCCACACTTTAGGGTTCGGGGGTTCACACCTCAAGGGGAGAGAGGATTTGCAATGCTAAGTGGTAAAGTCAGGAGTGGAGCCAACTGTACTTCTGGCATTATAACCATCAAGCAGATGTGAACAAGACTAAATGTAAAATTTGTGGCCAGACATATGGTCACATACTCGAACACTACGTCCTCGACTGTGTGAAGATAGAACCTTTCAGGGACAAGTCTAAGCACACTGTGTGCGAAATGACACAACACTAAATCTCTAATGGCAAGATAGCTGACATATTAAGATTGTATGTTTGAAATACTGTCTAACATTCAATGCCATAATATCCTGACCACGGGGATTAGTTACACTGACCCTTTGTGAATTCTACTCTGTAATCCTTTTGCGCTACAGTTCACAAGATGAGCATGGGATACACAACAAACTAGCAGCTGTAAGTGGCAAAATTAAAAAAAAAAGGCAGGCAAAACAACCACGGAGGCAACACGCTGAAATTCCACAAACATTAATAACTTCAACCCGCGGTGTTTTCAAGGTGGACATGACAGTTATTACAATGCCTGTCCCGCGCCACACGAGACCACGCTTATGAACTGAAAGATTAACTACAAACTATAAAAATGCAAGCCCCCCACCCCCTCCATCTCCCTGTACTTTACCCTGCACTCCCTTAGCTCCCGCTTTTCCTTGAATAAATATGCACACTTCCAACCCCAAGGCGACCCCATCATCACACTTGCACCTACTAAACTTCACCCTTAGACTTATTCAATCTCACCCGTGAATCTACTCGGCCTCACCCTTGGACTTATTCAATCTCACCCATGAATCTACTCAGCCCCACCCTTGGACTTACTCAGCCTCACCCTTGGACTTACTTACCCTCACCCTTGGACTTACTCACCCTTGGACATACTTAACCTCACCCTTGAATCTAGTCTACCCCACCCTTGGACTTATTCAATCTCACCCTTGGACCTACTTAACCTCACCCTTGAACCTACTCAGCCTCACGCTTGGATCTAATCAACCTCACCCTTGGACCTACTTAACCTCACCCTGGGACCTACTCAATCTCACCCTTGGACCTACTCAACATCACCCTTGAACCTACTCAGGCTCACGCTTGGATCTAATCAACCTCACCGTTGGAGATAATCAACCTCACCCTTGGACCTACTTAACCTCACACTTGGACCTACTCAACAACCTCACCCTTGGACCTACACAACCTCACCCTTGGACCTACTCAATCCTCACCCTTGGACTTACTCATCCTCACCCTTACCTATTCATCCACCCTTGGACCTCCTTATCCTCATCCACACACCCCTTGGACACTCCTTATCCTCACCCTTGGACTATTCCTCCTCACCTTGGACCTTCTCAGCCTCACCCCTTGAACCTCTCATCCTCATCCTTGTAACCTCACCCTCGGACATCCTCATCCTCACCCTTGGACATCCTCAGCCTCACCCTTGGACATACTCAGCCCCTCACCGCGGACCTACTCAGCCTCGGACCTCCCTCATCCTCACCCCTTGAACCTAGAAATCCTCACCCTGGGACCTCCTCCCAGCCTCACCTTGGACATACTCAGCCTCACCATTGGACCTACTCAGCCTGCCCTTGAACCTCTCATCCTCACCCTTGGCCTCCTCAGCCTCGTCCTTGGACATACTCAGCCTCACCATTGGACCTACTCAACCTCATCAGCAGGACTTACTCACCCTCGCCCTTGGACCTCCTCAGCCTCGTTTGTTCTTGGACATGCTCAGTCTCACCATTGGACCTGCTCAGCCTCACCCTTGAACCTACTCATCCTCTTGGACCTCCTCAGCCTCGTCCTTGGACATACTCAGCCTCACCATTGGACCTACTCAGCCTCACCATGGACTTACTCACCCTCGCCTTGGTTCCTCAGCCTCGTCCTTGGACATACTCAGTCTCACCATTGGACCTACTCAACCTCACCCTTGGACTTACACACCTCGCCCTTGGACCTCCTCAGCCTCGCCCTTGGACATACTCAGTCTCACCATTGGACTTACTCACCCTCGCTCTTGGACCTCCTCAGCCTCGTCCTTGGACATACTCAGCCTCACCCTTGGACCTACTCAGCCTCGGACCTCCTCATCCTCACCCTTGAACCTAGTCATCCTCACCCTTGAACCTAGTCATCCTCACCCTTGGACCTCCTCAGCCTCACCCTTGGACATACTCAGCCTCACCCTTGGACATACTCAGCCTCACCATTGGGCCTACTCAACCTCACCCTTGAACCTAGAAATCCTCACCCTGGGACCTCCTCAGCCTCACCCTTGGACATACTCAGCCTCACCATTGGACCTACTCAACCTCACCCTTGAACCTACTCATCCTCACCCTTGAACCTAGTCATCCTCACCCTTGAACCTAGTCATCCTCACCCTTGGACCTCCTCAGCCTCACCCTTGGACATACTCAGCTCACCATTGGACTTACTCAACCTCACCCTTGAACTTACTCATCCTCACCCCTTGGACCTCCTCAGCCTGATCGCCCAGACATACTCCTTCCTGTGGACCTCAACCTCACCTTGGACTTTTCACCTCGCCTTGGACCTCTCAGCCTCACCCTTGGACATACTCAGGCTCACCATTGGACCTACTCAGCCTCACCCATGGACCTCCTCAGCTCAATCCTTGGACATACTCAGCCTCACCATTGGACCTACTCAGCCTCACCCTTGGACCTCCTCAGCGTCGTCCTTGGACATACTCAGCCTCGGACCTCCTCATCCTCACCCTTGAACCTCCTCATCCTCACCCTTGAACCTCCTCATCCTCACCCTTGAACCTAGTCATTCTCGCCCTTGGACCTCCTCAGCCTCACCATTGGACATACTCAGTCTCACCATTGGACATACTCAGCCTGACCATTGGACCTACTGATCCTCACCCTTGGACTTACTCACCCTCGCCCTTGGACCTCCTCAGCCTCACCCTTGGACATACTCAGCCTCACCATTGGACCTACTCAGCCTCACCCTTGGACCTCCTCAGCCTCGTCCTTGGACATACTCAGCCTCACCATTGGACCTACTCATTAAAGGACAGACGTGCCCATAGGTGCTCTTGACTTCCCGCAAAGGTCCCCTCCTCAGACCCGACTCCCCTCAGCCGGCAAGTTTTGCCAGCATGGGGAGTCAACGTAAGGGCAAGCGCAAGCGCTTCCGAAGAGGTAGCCCCTCTCTCAATAATCCCATCGCCAACTCGCCTGACTATACTGAATCCAACACCCATCAAGAGTCAGATCCCAGTGATAATGACAGTGACGATAATGTGTCTATGGGAAACACTAGCCAATGTGGAAACACTCTCCAGGGTGGAAACTCCGAGGCCACTGACCCTAGCACCCTCCCCTCTGCCAACCAGCCAAGTAAGCTGAATCTACACTTTCCCAAGGGCCCATTGAAATCAGTCGAAGACCTGTTTAATTGGATGATGAAGTACTGCAAAGAGCACGGCCGCGACATTGAATTCCGGCAAGGTAAGAACTGGAACTTTATCAAGTGTCAGACTCTCGAAGTCTATAAAACCCTTAGTACTGTCGGCTTCAACGGGGTGGTCATGGTGCCACCCCCCAGCAGACGCTGAGGAATGTTGTCACATCCTAGTGAAACGTTTTTCCTTATACGCTGGCATCGAAGATGCGCGTGAATGCAATCCCAACATACTGAGTATACGTCGCCATTATCGGGGGAAATATCCACAAGCATCTGTTATTGTCAAGTGGAAGGGAAAGGAATGCCCAGCCACTGTGAAAGCCCATCCAATCCTTCCACCATTATATGCAGAACCTTATCACCCTGAGCCTGCATTTTGTGTCTGCTGCTCTCATTGGGGGCACATTTTCACTGCCTGCTGCCGACGGGATTGCCCCAGATGTCGATTCTGTTCGCGAAACCACAACTCCGCCGTCTGTGGCCAGAAAATAAAAGACCACATCAATACAGGTGGCGTGGGCTATGTAATTGTTCCCAGGTGCTGTAATTGTGGCGGCCGCCACAATGCTGACTCGCGGCAGTGCCCCCGTCGCCCGTCTGTCCCAGGGGAGAGGCCTCCCCGAGGGCCGCGTCGACCACAACGCTCCCCCCAGTCTACTGGGACACCTGGCTCTGCCTGGCTTCACCAGGCTACACCACAACAACGGCACTTGCCGTTCCCTAACTCAACCACAACTGAGCCTCGTCCCTGTCTCTATCCTGACTGACTCTGTCAAGCCTCGTGATCCCACCAGTGCCCCCCCTCAACTCAGCCTCTACTCTCACGTTGTCCAGCCTCGTGCTCCCACCAGTGCCCCCCCACAACCCCCCCTTACCCCCACGCTGTCAAGCCTCGTGCTCCCACCAGTGCCCCCCCCTAGCCCCCCCAGTGACATGACACAGATCATGTCCCTCTTCCAAGAATTTGCCAGTCATGTTGAGCAACTCTTCTCTACACTCTGTACCGCCATCTCCGACCGACACAACCAACTCTTGCCCGAGGCTGCCACACTGTCACTCCCCTCTTTTGGTTTGACACAAACTGGTAGCCCCCCCTGCTCACTGCCTGTGCGTCCTGCTGCCCCCGCGCCAAGCCCTGCCTTATCTTCACGTCACGTGGTGGCTCAACCCGTCAACCCACCGCAAGCCACGTCCGCTCCTGTGCTGTCTCCACCAGGGCTCCCTACCGGACCTGACGACTCTACTCCCGGCTACCCAAGCTCCACCGACATGCCTGCACCTAAGGCCCATCCGTCCACGTCAGGGGTACACATGTACGCAACCGGCCAGCCTGTAATCAGTCTAATACACCACAATGGATAGCAACGCTACAGGACTGCAGGTGCCCTCAAAACCTACGCCTACACTGAAAATAACGACGTGTTGTGCCTCCAAGAAACGCGGTGTGCTGCTGGTACCCATGTGCTCAGTGGCTATACATGTGTTGAGAGCCCATCCACCCTTGTTCTTCGCATCGATGGACTACCACGAGATCATGCACGTGGACTGCGGATCTACGTCAAGAAGGATGTCCCCCATCAACCTCTCGACGTCCCCCTTGATGACGACACCGACGCACACGCCATCACAATCACACTAAAAGGTATGTCCCTCAATAGTGTCAATGTCTATGTGCCTCCCTCCACCCCTACTGTACCTGTCCTACCACACCATATCACCTCCACCCCCACCCTCCTTGTGGGGGACCTCAATGCCCGACACCCCAGTCTCGGCTCCTAGGGGCCCCACTCAAACTCCCGGGGTAACTCCTGGCTCTCCTACCTACAAACCACTGATGACCCTGTACGTCTTCTCTGCCCTCCTTCACCCACCCACATCGGGGGAGGGAAACTTGACTGAGACGCCCCCACTTCCAGCACTCACCTGGGCCCAAGGCCCACCCCGGGCATCCTCCACTCTCACAGTGAGACCATTTCTCATCCACACTACCTCCAGGATGTGAGAGAATACCCCCCCACCCACCCAAGGGCCCTAGGCTCAGCCTACCCCTTGCCAAGATACCTACCTCCTTCATCACTACCATTGCTGATCGGTTTCCAGGATTGAAGACTATCACCACTGCAGATCAATCCCCACCTTGATCTGGTCCAAACATGCACTACCCTCTCTCCGCTCCCTGCCCCAAAATGCCTGCCCTAACCGCCAGCCCAGGAGTCATTGGAATTAACCATGACCCTTATAAGAAAGTTCATCCATATGGTGGCACCGACTAGCAGTCGAGAGACCAGTGGAAGAAATATCCCGCTCCCCTTGACGTCACAGCCTGAAGCGCACAACAGAGCTCCACCCACATCACTCGCACGAGAGAAGCAGTGGTTTGACTTGCTTCTTCTATTGACCAGTCTATCTATAGGTGATATATGGCGCACTATTAACCGTGCCTGGAGCATCAACGCTTAGACCCGCGCTCACCCCCAGACCAGCTGTCGGTTGGTGCGCTTCCCCAGACGTGGTGAGGCCGCTCCATTGATGCAGTACCACCTGGCTGTACGGATCTCACCTCGCACTGCAACCACAACGCGACAGCGCATCTCGAGTACCAAGATCTATCTGCAGACACTGACGTGCCTTCACACAGTGTGAACTACTAAATGCCAGTTGGGAGCGCGGCCGGTCCACCGCCCCAGGCGACATTTATGTCATGATATGAAAATGCCCTTATTGCCAATTCTGGTAACCCCTCCTCTGTCGATGAACCGCTGCATGATACTGGTCATTGCCTCACTTATGGGAAGACTACGAACACCATCCGAAAGTCCAAACATTGTCCAATCTCCCTCATCTCCTGCTTCTCACAAAGATGATGAGCACATACGCCACCGCCTCCACTCTGGAAAATCAGAAGCCCACCTGCACCCCTGCTGGGACCGGCTATGGTTTCCGCCCCCGAGAGACTGCATCGTGATAAGAACACTGCTCAAAACCTCCTCTTCGTCGACTTCAAGGGTGTTGAGCCACGCAGAAGCATCCCGAGGGCTCCCATGATGTAAAAACTCTATTACACTACCTCTCCTGTCGACAGCCTGTGTCTGGTTTCTGAAATACTACTACTTACGATCAGACCTTGATCTTGGCATGCCTCTAGGGAGGTGTATCACTCAGCCTTCTACACCTTAATACTCATGAACTCCACCATGTCTCAACTGACATCTTTGCTGAGCTATGCCCCAGACGGTCATACATCATGCCACATGATTCTCCTCCAAATCATTACAGTGCAAACATGCACAACCATACTTACTTTCTGCTCCCCACCCTGTCAAACACTAAGCTATTGTCATCTCACACACTAAAACAAAAGTTCATCTCACACTTCCTGGCATCAGACCTGCTGACTATGGAAGGACAAGACATCGATCAAGTAAGCAACTCACAGGTACCTTGTCTACCCGTGTGAGCTCACTACCAGGCGCCACCACCCATGCATCGCCTCCCACGTCATCTCCCACAGTGCCGCTAACGAACGAGGCCCCTCCAGTCCCTACCCACGGCCTCAAAGGAACCAATACAGAGCCATGATTATGCCTCTCAACCCCAGCTGCTCCCAACGCAAGAAACAAAAAAGAACAGAGAAAACCAAAACAGAAAGTAGAGACTCCATCCTAGCTGCTTCAAGACCACTGCCAGAATAGCGTGGAACTGATCCTGCTTCCAGCCCACATCAAACTTATCGTTTCAATGCCATCCTTGAAGTTAACTTCTTTCGCAGTGAGCAAACCCACCTCTCAAGTCCTGCTCACTGAATCACATCTGACCCCTCCCTGCGCTACCTGCCCCTATTACTCTCTCCCTCTCTCTCAACACTGCCTGTCCACATCACATCCCTGCAATATCACTCCTGGCCAATCTCTCTTGGACCTTCTCCTTCCCTGAGTACCTCACTCCACCTCTACCGGGTTGTGGACTCTGCAAGGTATAGTGTCCCATTGACCTTCCCTGGTCAAATCCACCAACTGCGGTATATGCTCAAACTGAACTGCCTTGAGCAGGATTGGGATGATGTCTCTTTCACGACCCTCCTCCCTCCAGTCCCTGTCCACTGTGATAGTCTGTCACCGACAAGCAGCGCTACAGCTGTATGGATTCCTGGAGCGCCAGGCCCGCAGAAATCAGTCTCCACTGACATTGAAAGATAGCTAAATTTTGATGTACTGCACAGAAGGCTCAAATTACCCTCCCTCCTCCCCTGCCACCAGAAGGCTGCTTGCCAGAAATAAACTGATGACCAAAGGTTTTGCTGGATCCCGTCATATATAGGAATAACTGCTCGTGGTTAAAAGGCATCTGACTGCCAAAGAAGCGACACAAGAAGGAAGATATTGAAGCCAATTCTCGCCCCTCCCTGAATCATCATCTCAACTTTACGCCACAATAAACGAGAAGCATCTGACGCAAAATGGACACACCTGAAACAGGCGCAGCACACTATGCCACACTATGACGCCAAACTGCTGACTCAACAGCCACTACAAAGAGTATCACTTCTGACCTGATCTCAACAGATTATAGAGCATGAGACTGTGCCGCCTAGGGTACAGTACCTAAGTGGAGTACATTGCAACTCCTGAGCCTGGCTGCACTGTTTGCAAACTTTGTACAACCCTGACCTCACACCTCTCTCACTCACATCCCTCACGGGTTCCCATGACCTCCCTCCCACAGGTCCCCAGCCGTTACCAACACCTCTTCCCCTCCTCAGTCGGCGTGGCCCCACCCAAGGGAACAGACGCCCATAGGTGCCTGGCTTCCCCTGATCGTCCCACATGTCCCTCTGCCATCTGTTTTAGTTGCATGGGGGCTCGTTACATAAACGTCCCAGACTAGGCTTCTCATAGACGCAGACGAGATATTCCCCTGATACTTGATGTCAGCCATTTATCTCGACTGGTCGATAATACGAAACCAACACCTTCAAGAGTCAGAATCTTCAGTGATTATGACAGTGACGCTTGTATCGTTTTTATGGGAAACGCGAGCCACAGTGGAAACACTAATGCCATGGACCCTATCACCATGCCTCTGCCAAACAATGGCGAAGCAGAATTCCATTTCAAGGACTCTCTAAAAATCAGAGGAAATCGCTTAACTGGATGATGAAGTACAGACAAAAATGGTTTCAGCATTGGAATTCTGTAAGAAAACTGAAACTTTATCAAGTGTCGACCCTGAGGCCTATAAAACACTGGGGTACTGTTGCTTTGATTGCTCGTCCTGGCTGCCCCCCCTGTAGACGCACGCGGATGAACACAGCCATCCTAGCAGGAACGTTTTCCTTATACGCCATTAACGAAGATTCTTTAACTCTAGTAGATACTAAGATACGTCGCCATTACTGGGAGAGTCTGCACAACCCGCTGTCATTAGTCAAGTGGAAGGAAGGAGTGCCCAACCACTGTGAACGCCCACCCACCTTGACCACTGTGGCGTGCAGAAGCCTCATCATCCTGAGCCTGCATTTTGTTGTCTGTTCTCATTAAATGCGCTAACTTACCTGCCTGTTGTCGTCGCATCGGTTGATATGTCGTTTGTCTGAACCACAACCCCACAGCTCAGCCCAGAAATTGCTTAATTCACCTTATTAGTGGTGTGGGCTATGTAACAACCCAGATAGCAGAACTGTGGCGGCCAGCACAATGCTGACTCACACGGTAATGCCTCAATCGCCCGTGTCTGTCCCAGGGGAAAAGCTTCCTGAAGGCCAAGTCACCACAACGCCTCTCTAGTCTGGCCACACCCCTCAGGTACTTGTGTCTCCAGCAATGGCTTCTTCACCAACATTCTGCCTCCTGCCTGGCCTCACATCTGGCTGCCAACACAGTGCAGGTCCCGCCCAGTTCCCCAACTCAACTACTACTGGCCTCCCTGTCTCTACTCTGAGGCTCAGGCTCTAAAGCCCCCACCGGTGCCCCCCCATAACCCCCCCGCCAGTGACATGACATAGATCATACATCCCTTCCAAGAATTCAACTGTATTGAACAACCTCTGCTCCACTGTACCACCATCTCCCACCTACTGCTGCCCTCTGTTGCCACCCAGTCACTCCTCTCTCTGCTGGTTTGACACAAGCTGCTGTTGGTCCTGTGAGCCCCCCCTGCTCACGGCCTTACTCCACTGCCATGGCCTTCACCACTGATGTAGCGCCTACCGGGCCTGCCCTGGTGTGCTGTCCTGCTGCCCCTGAGCGAAGTCCTGCCCTCATCCTCACAACACTTGGTGCCCCAAACCTGCCCCACTCCACTGGTAAGCTGCGCCTGTGTCTGAGCTTGCCCACCAGGGTTACCTGGACCTGAGGACACCACCCCGGCTACCTGGTAATTCACCACTGTATTCCCAAGTCTAAAGATAGAAAATAAACACTATTGGACTATGTTTCTTCTTTAAATATTCTATGTTTCATCCTTTAGGTCTTCACACAAATAGCTGCTTAACCCAAGCACGTACTGACAGACTGAGACCTCAAGTGTAGCGGGGTACAGCTGCACTATGGTGCTATTATTAGAATTATGTAAAACAATGTAATTTAGGCTATATAAGATCTCTGATAGATTACTACGCACCAGCCCTGGTCATTCCAGACGTACACAAGCTCGAGAAATGCAAAAATAAAGCCCCTGTGAATTATCCTAGGATGTCCCATGAGCACCAAAGTACTTAATATGAGAAAGAACTAGGCTACCCAGTAAAGATAGAACAATTGAAGTCAACCTCATGATAGTCCCTCTGAGGTCAGCAAGATCCTTGATAACATTGTTTCCTTAAAATTGCTAGAATGTATGAACCATGGGACTACTGAGTCTAAAATGGATCCAAACTACAGCCATACACATAAGAAGATATTTGGACTAACTTACCCACAGTTGAGACACAACAGTGCTTTCCCACACCCTGGCGGATGCCAACAGTTCTTCGATATCATTAAATACCAACGTATCCGCCTAAAAAATTAATTATACAAAAGGCCTTTTATCTCCAACACACTGCCAAATTGAGAGCCCTTTAATATTACACACTCTACAGACTGATGATATTGGTCACACAGACCATCTACACTGATGGATTCCCAAACACCGCCTGTGGGAGGGCTGGAAGTGCTATTGTTGTGACTCAACCTGACGGTAATATAACGAGGCGGAGTTAGAATTAACAACTGGCATCACTCTACAAACTGAAATTAGGTTGCTATATCACAGTTATTAAATTCATTGAAACCACTGTTACTTACAGTCTCAACATCACTGACTCCTCTATCTCACTTGCCCTGGTACCTCGACTAGGTTGTCACTGACTTTGTCTTCTAGCCAGACAAATATGCGTGCCTTGTTGACCGGGGGTGTCAAGGCTCAAACTGTTGTGGATCCTCTCACATAGGCCCCCAAAACATGACAGAGTTGATGCCTCGCCAAACTCGCTGCGTTCTAACAAAGACACTGTTGAATAAGTAATTAGTCTGTCAAAAGAACCCTAAAAACCTACCAGGAAAGAACTTATTGATGAGTTTGACGCAAGTAGACAAGTGCAAATAGGCACTAGTCGATCCATAGTTTATCACGATAGAGGCAAAATATCATGAAACATGTATATGGAGCAAGTAACAAGATCACTAGATTACAGATGTTGTAACCAAGCAGATTACATAGATGGTAAGTACCTCTGGCAGCATGTTCCTCAAGCAGATAAAATAAAATTGAAGAAAGTGTGTATTATACATAAGGGTCATTAACTTGAACACTACGTCTTGACTGTGTGAAGGATAGAACCTTTTTAGGATAGGGTCCAAGCACACTGTAGGTAATGGCACAAATGACTTCATCTTCTAATGGCGTATAGCCGACACATTCAGATTATATCCACTTTTTAAAAATTCAGTAACTATATCAGTTCTCATAAAGAAGAACCAAATACGGCCGTGCTTGAATACTCTCCCACGTAAATGTGGACACGCAGCGTGAGCCGCATTATACTGCCTTTCACACGCCTGTTCTCACGCATTTGTAACAAGTTACCCTAGAACCAAAATAATTTTAAATGAAAGAGTCAGTAGAACTTTGGTGCCATATAATATCCTAATAACCAAGCACTTTATTATGATTCCCTTGTAACCCCATCAGGTCCCTTTCAGTCACCGCTCACAGGATGAGTGTGGGGTGCACATTAAAGAAGCTGCTGCAAGCGGTGCAAATCAAAATCAACTTGTACCCCAATCAGACATGTCGACGAACACACCATCACAATAACATCAAAAGGTTTGTCCTCAACGTTGCTCACGCTTGCGCCTCCTCCAGTTCCTTTCACTGTACTAGTCTTGACCACACCATATCACCTCCACCCCTCTACTGTACTCTGCTTCACGCCTACACAAGAAGAACTCCTGGAACCTGCTAGCCGCAACTGTTTGTAAACTTAGGGTCAATAGATTCACACCTCTTCTTCACTAGCATCCTCACTTTACCCAAGTGACCTCCTCCAACGGGGTGGCACCTCTTCCTCCTCCTCCTGAAAAGGACAGGCCTGGCATTTGACACATAGGGACCCAAGCACACTTTGCCATAAACAGATAAATTGTACTGGGAATTTTCTCCCCACACACTCATTTGTTCTGTCAGCTTCTTATGTAACTTGCTATTAAAATCATGACCCTTCCAGCTCTCCAAGACCCTAATGCATAGAGTCATAAAGGCAAGCATGAACTCCGCATGCCTCCCAGTTAAAATTCCTGTAAACGCTTTCTGCGCTTCCACCTTGCACAGGATGTATAAGCTCCACAAACTAGTTCTCCGGGGGCACCTGTAATCTGTAACCCTTCCTCACACCCAACGTCAAATTTCCAGAGACCTCAGATTCATGCATTATCACCCAGGCGGTGATAATGTATAACCATGATGGTGACTGGAGGATAAAGTGACCCAGGCGAGATAATATATAAATTAAGAATGTAGACTGAGGATGGTAATCTACGTAGATAACTAAGTAACCATATGATGGTGACTTGATGGTGACCCAGGCGGTGATAATGTACAATTAAGGATGGTGATCGAGGATGGTGACCCAGGCAGATAATGTATAATTACGATGGCATTTTATATGCACCTGCTATGATAATGTATAACCAAGATGGTGACTGAGGATGGTGACCCAGGCAGATAATGTATAACTGGCGATGGTGACTGAGGATGGTGACCCAGGCGGTGATAATGTATAACCATGATGGTGACTGAGGATGGTGACCCAGGCGGTGATAATGTATAACTAAGGATGACTGGAGGATTATGACCGGTAAGGTGATAATGTATAACTAAGGATGGTGACTGGAGGATGGTGACCCAGGCGGTGATAAATGGAATCATGATGGTGATTCGAGGATGGTGACCCAGGCGGTGATAATGTATAATTAAGGATGGTGACTGAGGATGGTGACCCAGGCGGTGATAATGTATCATAACTAAGGATGATGACATGATAGTGACAAAGGCGATGATAATGTATTATGACTGAGGATGGTGACGGATGATAATGGTATACATCATACACAAATACTGACAGCTCACCTGCCTTACAACATTAGTTTCATGTGATCATTTACTCAGATGTTTTACAATACATTCTAAAAAGTTTTCCATTTCTACGTCTATTCTAAACACTAACGTTGATCTCAAAGTCCCGTTAAAATAGAGACGTATACTGAGCACGGCGTTGTGTTTCATCCCCTGCTGGTTGAACCGGTGCATAGAGTGCATGTTTTAGACCGAGACTGTAGCTGTAGTGATTGCGTGGGTGATTTATTGACTGTAGCTGTAGTGATTGCGTGGGTGATTTGTTGACTGTAGCTGTAGTGTTTGAGTGGGTGATTTATTGACTGCAGCTGTGGTGTTTGGGTGAGTGATTTGCTGACTGTAGTTGTAGTGTTTGAGTGGGTGGTTTACTGACTGTAGATGTAGTGGTTGAGTGGGTGATTTACTGACTGTAGCTGTAGTGGTTGAGTGGGTGGTTTATTGACTGCAGCTGTGGTGTTTGGGTGAGTGATTTGCTGACTGTAGCTGTAGTGTTTGAGTGGGTGGTTTACTGACTGTAGCTGTAGTGGTTGAGTGGGTGGTTTATTGACTATAGCTGTAGTGATTGAGTGGGTGATTTATTGACTGTAGTTGTAGTGTTTCAGTGGGTGGTTTATGGACTGTAGCTGTAGAGTTTGAGTGGGTGGTTTATTGACTGTAGCTGTAGTGTTTGAGTGGGTGGTTTATTGACTGTAGCTGTAGTGTTTGAGTGGGTGGTTTATTGACTGTAGCTGTAGTGTTTGAGTGGGTGATTTATTGATTGTAGCTGTAGTGTTTGAGTGGGTGGTTTATTGATTGTAGCTGTAGTGTTTCAGTGGGTGATTTATGGACTGTAGCTGTAGTGTTTGAGTGGGTGGTTTATTGATTGTAGCTGTAGTGTTTCAGTGGGTGATTTATGGACTGTAGCTGTAGAGTTTGATGGTGGTTTATTGATGTAACTGTAGTGTTTGAGTGGGTCTATTGACTGATGTTGTAGTGTTTGAGTGGGTGGTTATTGATTGTAGCTGTAGTAGTTTCAGTGGGTGATTTATGGACTGTAGCTGTAGTGTTTGAGTGGGTGGTTTATTGACTGTAGCTGTAGTGTTTCAGTGGTTTTGTTGACTGCAGCTGTAGTGTTTAGTGGGTGATTGTGACTGTAGTGTTTGGTGGGTGGTTTGTCTGACTGTAGCTGTAGTGTTTGAGTGGGTGATTTATTGACTATGGCTGTAGTGTTTGAGTGGGTGGTTTATTAATTGTAGCTGTAGTGTTTCAGTGGGTGGTTTATTAATTGTAGCTGTAGTGTTTCAGTGGGTGGTTTATTGATTGTAGCTGTAGTGTTTCAGTGGGTGGTTTATTGACTGCAGCTGTAGTGTTTGAGTGGGTGGTTTATTGATTGTAGCTGTAGTATTTGAGTGGGTGGTTTATTGATTGTAGCTGTAGTGTTTCAGTGGGTGATTTACTGACTGTAGCTGTAGTGTTTGAGTGGGTGGTTTATTGACTGTAGCTGTAGTGTTTGAGTGGGTGATTTACTGACTGAAGCTGTAGAGTTTGAGTGGGTGGTTTATTGACTGTAGCATTCTTGGTTGAGTGCGTGATTCACTGTCAGTAGCGGTAGTGGCTGAGTGGACGATTCACTGACTGTAGCAGTCTTGGTTGAGTGCGTGATTCACTGCCTGTAACTGTAGTGGTTGTTAATTCATTGCCTGTATCTGTTGAGGCTGAGTCGGTGATTCACTGACTGTAGTGGTTGTGGTTGAGTGGGTGATTCATTGACTGTAGCAGTAGTGTTTGTGCGGGTGATTAACTGACTGTAGCTGGAATGTTTAAGTGGGTGATTCACTGCCTGTAGTTGTAATGTTTGAGTGGGTGATTCACTAACTGTAGCTGTAATGTTTGAGTGGGTGATTCACTGCCTGTAGCTGTAGTGTTTGAGTGGATGATTCACTGCCCGTAGCTTTAGTGGCTGAGTGTGTGATTCACTGACTGTAGCTGTAATTTTTGAGAGGGTGATTCACTGACTGTAGCTGTAGTGGCCGATTGGGTGATTCACTGGTTGTAGCTGTAGTGTCTTAGTGGGTGATTCACTGGTAATCTTTTATTTAACGGGTGTAAAATGACTAGCGCCGTTGTTGGCATTCGGTGAGTCTGGGAAGTTTCTAAATATTATGTGCTGCTACATTATATAATTTGTCGTTCATAAAATGAACCAAACTAACCAACCTAAGCTCTACCTTCACGGAAACATTATTATATTACTAAGGTTACGTTAGATTAGGTTCGGTTAGGTTAGTTCATCTGATGAACGATAAATTATACAGTGTGTTTATAAAGTTCCTATCTATTTCAGTGAAATATCGGTTTTTATTTATTTTTATTGCAGAGCTCCATGAAGATGAATGTGCAAGAACGTGTGCTGGTGGTAAAATTGCGTATTCAAGGGAAAGAAATGCAAAGAAATTAGAGTGAAGTTTCAAAGAAAATTTCATAAGCCAGGTCCTACAGACAAGACAATACGCGAATGGTCGAATAAATTCAAAAGAACGGGATCTGTTAATGATGACCAAGATCTGGACGTTCACATGTTGCAGAAGATGCTGTAAATGCACTGCGAAATAATATCGTTTTATAATTGAATTTAACACAGTTACCCGTTATTTCACTGAAATACTGTAGACAGGGAATTCATAAACACCCTGTAAAATGTATCAATGTCTGATAACACTGGTCTGCATGATTTTTTTTATTGACTGTATTTCATCTTTTTCGAAATATATATAAAAAATAGTGATTCACTGTGTTTTTTTATTCATCTCTATCACATCAGGTTCTGTGACAGTCTGTGACGTTGACTTTTCATTTTTTATATAACATAAGTAAATGCTAAAGTATAATACCAATTAAAATACTTACCTTATATTGACTTAAATGTTAAATCTAATATATTTTTCTTTATTTTCAATTCTTTGAGAAAAAAGATGCTCTTGTTTTCTGTTCAAATATTTGTGGCCTTATCGAGCACATGGGGATGTCGTACAAAGCAGATGAATGGAGGCTCTTCATTGATTCTTCTAACAAAAGTTTAAAGGCTGTTCTTCTCTACAATGGCAACGCAGCTGCATCTGTGCCGATTGGCCATAGTGTCCAAATGTCAGAAACTTACGAAAATATGAAGACACTTTTAACTGCAATCAAGTACCATAATCACAATTTTCTCATTTGTGGTGATTTAAAAGTTATTGCTCTCCTACTAGGTCTTCAAGGGGGATACACCAAGTATCCCTGTTTTCTGTGTCTCTGGGATAGTAGGGCAGACAGCCAGCACTATGAACAAAAATACTGGCCACCAAGAACCAGCTTCTTACCCGGAGATCACAACGTAAAAGCTGTGCCACTAGTTGACCCCAAGAAAATTCTGCTACCGCCACTCCACATCAAATTAGGGCTTATGAAAAATTTGGTGAAGGCCCTGAACAAGAATGGAGCTGCTTTCAAGTACCTGGAGTCAAAGTTTCCTCGTATAAGTGAAGGCAAGCTAAAGGCAGGAATCTTTGTTGGCCCTCAGATTCGGGAATTGATGAAGGACATGCATTTTGAGGAAGCATTAGCTGGTGTCGAGGTGAATGCCTGGTTTTCCTTCAAACAGATTGTCCAAAACTTCTTGGGAAACAGCCGCTCTCCAGAATATGAAAAACTGATCCAAGACCTGATTTCAAGTTTCCGGCAACTTGGGTCTAGAATGAGTGTGAAGATGCACTTTCTGCAATCACATCTTGACTATTTTCCCAAGAATTGTGGGGACTACAGTGAGGAACAGGGAGAGCGGTTCCATCAGGTTATATGCACCATGGAAACTCGATACCAGAGCAAATGGAATGTCAGCATGATGGCGGATTACTGCTGGTCATTGAAACGTGATGGTCCCGATGCACAGCACAAGCGGAAATCAAAGCGGTCCTCCTTCCTTTGAATCAATATGTAGGCTAACTATTAGGAGCATATTTTTGTTTACATTCATTAGATTTTATGTTGATTATTCTGCTTCATTTCATGATAAACGTAATTAATTTCATGGTTATTTGGAATACATTAATAATTAATTATATATTATTATATTATATCATATTTAAAAATCATTAATTTGTATTTTATTAAAAATCCTTACGTGATAGAGCAAAATGGTGGAGATATTTAAAATCAGCAACCCAAGAATATGTAAGATCACATACATGAATAAAAATAAAAATAAAAAAGATCCCAAATGCAGACCAGTGTAATACATCATGGAGTTCCCAGTCTTGCCGAATGTCGTCAACAGCACTTGTGTGGGTATATATGTATATATATATATATATATATATATATATATATATATATATATATATATATATATATATATATATATATATATTTTTACCGTGTCGTATTTTTCTATTTTATATATATATATATATATATATATATATATATATATATATATATATATATATATATATATATATATATATATATATATATATATATATATATATATATATATATATATATATATATATAACATGCTTCCATGTTGCTCCATATTATTCCTGTAATGATGTGTTATATTTACTATTATATAATCTAGTCACCTAACCCTGTGCTGTTAAGGTTTTAACTGTTATTATTTGTTCAAGCCCATCTTATTTCTTCATTTAGTATTGTAACAAGCATTCTTTCTCTCTAACGACCATCTGCATCGTTAAACGACCCATTTAACGACCCACCGGCGGGTTTTGGGAGGGAATTAGCCCTATCTATCTATAGTGGTCCACCAACTGACCGTGTTGAGTTCAGTCCTCTTGTCATACAATTCACATCCTTTGAGTGACTCTCGTCTCCTGTTACTTATACCTAATTTATTTGTGTTGTTCCTGTCGCCACCAATGTGGTATATCTGTGTGAGTACCTGTTTACAGGGTATGTCTCTATTTATGTCCATCAGTATTTGCTTAGTTACATTTAAGTATTTCAGTGTTGTTTCACGTAAGTTAATTTCAGTGTTAGTTTTTATATGTTTATGCAGTGTTAACGTAATCCAATGCTTATTTGTATTCTTTTGATGTTTCGATGTTTAGTATCACTTGTGTCTTAAAAGTTTCGATGGTGAATCAATTTGTTGTGACAGCCTACGAGGCTCTTTATTGTGTTAATATTTAATTAATTAAATTCTTAAAGGTTTACTTTATTTATTTTTATTCCCTTTTAATTTACTTCACTTTTTTGTTTGGTTACGCCTAGAACCTGGATATTTAAGTACAGTATATGCCCCGCTCAATTTTAGCGACCTTGGTAACCGTATCAATCCGTCGATGATTGGTTGCTGGATAAGTGACTAGCGTGGCGGTAAAACTCTGTTAGTAATCACCAACCAATCAATTTCCAAGATGATTAATGTGGTTGTGAAACTTATTAGCAACCTTTCAGCTGCCAAGCATATGACTTTTATATGTAGCCAGTTTTTCATTGGCCAACCGAGGTAAATAATGGTACTAGACAACAAGAGATTCAAGAGTGGCAGACTTACAGCAAGTCTTCCATCCACTATATTCTTGAAGTTTTCCGCAAGTGAAACAAAGCAGGAGATCCAAACCCGAGATTTCAATGAGGAGACCTTCTGTGAGGAACAGTGTGTAAAATTTCACCAAGATAAAGTCAAATTTAAAAGAATGGTAAGTGAAGCCACACAAGTTTAGTTTATCAGTGAGAGACAGAACAACTTTCTATTAATGTACTTAAGTGACCTAAAGAGTTCTTGCTCACCCTTTCTCTTTACCAACTCTCATCTCGTTAAGGGCAGACGAACTGTGTTTACAACTGACAATAAAACTTTCATATTATACATCTTACAACTGACAGGATCAGATAAGTAGAGAGTGTTAACTGATCACTCTGGTCTCCATGACAGACTCATCAACTCCAGCTTACACTATAAATGGAAGGATGTGGGAAAGGAAAATGGAAAAGAATGCTTGGTCCTTAGGGAAGATTTTTTTCAAGTCCAGTTGCAAACAATATTAATAACAGTTCACTAATTACATTACGTGAGGTGAAGCTCAATAGTACTGTAGGTATCCTGTACACGTTGTTCATCTCGCCAATGAAAAGTTACTGACAGCTTGTAATGTGAAAACAGGAAGATCTTCTTACCACCAGGCGTTCTACAGTTGGTTACAACGCTGGCTTGGATGCTTAGTAAGATTTTCTTGTAAATAAATTTCCTGTATTATTAAACATGACTATTTTCCTATGGGAATAAAAGTTTTCAGACTTAAAAACACGCGGAAAAATCAATAAACCTTACCTTTATGCTCACTGTTTTCGCGCGCTTTATGCACTCCGGCAAATTGAAACAAACCATCACTATAACCGATTTTAGCCGAAATGGACCACAGTGTAGCAGTGCTCAAGATATATTTCACTGACGGTCATTTTATCCCACTGGAGCAGCGACGTAAATTCTAACATTAATGTTAAGTGGAAATCTTAAATTGTCCACAAATATTTCTATCTGCACCCACTGTTGTATGTCTGAGTTAGTGTTCACAAGTCCAACACCCACCCACTGTTGTATGTCTGAGTTAGTGTTCACAAGTCCATCACCCACCCACTGTTGTATGTCTGAGTTAGTGTTCACAAGTCCATCACCCACCCACTGTTGTATGTCCGACATGGTATTCACAAGTCAAAAAACACACACACACACACACACACACACACACACACACACACACACACACACGGCAATAACTAAAAACGATGGTCCTGAACACCACGGAAATCTTGAATGGTCACAACCACCAAAATCATTTACTTTTTGTTCGAAAGTTCACGTTTACAGTTATGCACAGAGGAACCCTAGTACAGCGACGTCACGATGATGAGAAAAGAATCTGATGTTACCTACTGCACACATTCATCATTAGGAGCCTACACTGCCTTTTCGCCTCCATTCTCAGCAGTACACCGCCATCACCTTTACTGACCCCGCCACACACACACACACACACACGCACTTACCTGATGGAAGATCCCCTCGTCAAGCCTCAGTCTCAGGTGAAGCTGTAACCCTTGTCATGCCATTCTGCCAGTCTGTAAATGGACAAAATTATATTACTTAATAATCAACATTCCTCCAATACAAAATTCTTGATCACCTATTTTAAAATGTAATACTGTGTGTAGATCATCACACAGACATTTCAGCAAGAATATTAAAATTTAAACTTAATGCAGCGAAAATATGACCTTTTAATTCCACGTAATCCAGACATATAATAACATTAATGGTGATGTATTATTAGGCGTTTTTGTTCCTGAGCTAGACGCCTTACCGGGAGGGGGCGGTAACAGACCCCACCGACTCAAACGGGTTGTTCACTTAAATTCATGATCATGGTAAGCATATTGCTCCTTCAATATTCAGCATTACTCAGGTATTCTATATTACTATAGCGGAGGAGAAGTAAAGGCTATGTTAGAATGTACAATATATTTGCTAAGAAACACCAACAACCAACAAGAATTATCAAACATTGACAATCGCCACACTTATACAACATACAGTTACATAAATATTCTACATTACACTAACAATCACCACAATTCTACCACATATAAAGGCATATAAATATTACAAACTTACATTACATTCTAAGCCAGAGTAACACAATTTGCTATCAACCACAACCAATTCCGCCGACCACCAACCAGCGTCCACCAGCTCCACACCCTTGTCCATCCAGGAACGCTCAGCTCTCTTCCCTCATGTTCTGCTTCCTTACTGTACACCTCCGTTTGAGATCTGAGCAACACAGACACGGGGCTCCGGAATACCTAACCATGAACCCAAGCTAGGACCATCCCATGAAATTGAAAATTAAATATTTTATTTACATTAAAAAACAAATATATCAAAAGGATAAAGTAGTATAACTACTGCCACCCTCACCTTTGCCATCCATCCCCTTCTGGTGTTTACAAAAAGTTATAAATGTTTTAAAAAGCTATTTTTACATCAATGAAATATTTCATTTTGACATGAACATTGAACACTGTACTGTAACTGTATATTTTCAGCCTTCTGGCTGCCAAGCTCTTTCAATAAACCGTTAATTATTATTATTATTATTATTATTATTATCATTATTATTATTATTATTACATTAAAAGAACAGATAATGTAATATTATACAAAGATAAATGTTATAACCTTGGAGCAAAATACATTGCAAGAATTTTTTTAATCTTTCCATTATTTCCATTTTTTATCATACACCAAACTTGTTTCTTTAAAGTAGTGATCTCACCGTTCCTGTATGGTTGAAGTCTTTCACAACCTAATACATAATGTTGTAGTGTATGTGCATCCCTAAGATGACACAGTTGACTTGGTTGACCCGCCCCTCCACTTATCTGCCAGTAATATTTATATCCCAATCTTAGTCTCATTATAACAGTATCAACAGATTGTAAGTTAGTCTCGTAAGTTACACTGGTGTTTCGTAAAACATACAAATAATGTTGAAAACTCTTGCTACAGATGGCAATCTTGCTTTTTACCACTCCTCTCTTTTTCTTTTAATTTCCTCTTTATCGTTCTAATACTTACATTGCTAACAATATCTCTGTACATTTTTTTTGCAGTTTTTTGGCCAATTTGTCAGCCATTTCATTTAAATGAATCCTCACGTGATGGAATCCAACAAACTGCACAGTACACTCCATTTCTTGTATTACTATGACCAGTCGCTTACAAATATTAACAATATGAAAGTTACAGGAATTTTTACTCTGCAAGGCTTCCAATGCACTTTTACTATCAACAAAAATATATGTTACTTTACATTTGTCTATAACAACCTGATACCTTCACAAATTGCGCGTAGCTCAACCATCGTGGATGAGGTGTTGTTACTAATTCTTTTACAAACTGTTTCATCTGTATAACACTCATTGATAAAATATTCCCTTATAAAAACACTACATCCCGCTTGACCGTTACTTAATACTGATCTATCACAATATATATGTACAGTGTTTTGCCTGGTAAAACTATTTATTTTCTCTAAAAAGACATTTCGTAAATAACTGGGTTGCCAATCTTTTTTTTTTCAAAAGCTGTAAAATATCTACTGTAATTCATCCTTCATGCCATGGTCTAAACCTTAAATAAGTTTGTAATGATATGCAATATTTATCTACTCCATACTCCATCATAATAATCTATAGCAGCTTTACATACTTGGACACATTGCCAAGGTTTTTTAGCTCATATAAGCACATTATTGTACGGGACAACCTATTATCTCCTCCTCTCCGAATGGTCCTAATAGTAGCGGCTACAGCAAGTTCCTTTACTCTATGTTCTATACTTGGTAGATCTAACTTCATTCTCATTATTTCAGTCCCAGTGTTCCGTTGACAACCTGAAACGATTCTCATGGCATAGTTTTGTATCACTTCAATCTTTTGAATAACTTTCTTACTATAATTTATAAGGACCATCCCATAACTCCACGATCCACGACAAGCTCCAGAACATCGAGTCGGGAGATGAGTAACGGGGTGGAGCAGTGGTCGGGCAGGCACCAGTTGGGTTTTCAAGTTTGTTCTCCAATATTCAGCTTCATAATACATTTCACAGTATATGCTTCAAAATTAGAATATATATATATATATATATATATATATATATATATATATATATATATATATATATATATATATATATATATATATATATATTATCTTACAGATTTAGTTACATGTACTATAATGAGTTCTTAATGCATAATATATCTATGTTTTACTCGTAAGGGTCTTTTTTTTCTGAACGTGCGTTTGTATAACATCCCGCCAGGTGTGAAAACTGAACGTGTGTTTGTACAGTATCCCGCTTGGCGTGAAAACTGAACGTGTGTTTGTACAGCATCCCACCAGGCGTGAAAACTGAACGTGTGTTTGTACAGTATCCCGCCAGGCGTGAAAACTGAACGTGTGTTTGTACAGCATCCCACCAGGCGTGAAAACTGAACGTGCGTCTGTAACACCATCCCGCCAGGCGTGAAAACTGAACGTGCGTCTGTACACCATCCCGCCAGGCCTTGAGCTCTGACTTTCAACACCTTTGACATGCTGTTTCATAAAATATAATCAGGTCCTCACGAAAGCGTATCCCTGGTGTCAGCACCTTTCCCTCAGAAGGAAGGTAAGACCCATTTCACACTCACACTTATTGCTCCTGGAAGTTCTCGATTACTCGATATGACGTCACACTGTAGGCTGCCAGGGATCTCACTTGTAGTGGATGCAATCCTAGACAAGGTTCTTGAAACTCCAGAGCACGAGCAGTAGGTATATTCAATAAGTGTACAAGACTTGGCGTGATAGCCGACCGATACAGGAGCGAGCACAAGGGACCCCGGACCGTAGGTAGGCCGGAGCCGATCTGAGGGAAATTAGCTAGCTAGGCAAGGAGAGTTGCTAGACATTACTAGGACAATCAATGAGGTCTTCTAATTACTTGACTAGCGCGGTACAGACATAGTACATCAGGACATAATAAATGGACATAGGCATTAGACATAAGCATAGATATCAGACATGCTATAATAATATGTAGTAATACAGACATGTGAATAAATGGTACAATGAATGGTAACAGAGTCCTGGCGTCAGGCGTGTTCACATATCTATACACCTCCCTTCCCCTTTACGCTCGTAGTGCAATCTCGAGCGGCTACGGACGCTTTTTCCATGAGTCGGGGGGAGCGGCGAGGGACAATGGGAGGATCAACTGACGACCTTCGTTCCTGGTCTGGGCAAGGGGACACAGGGGACGGGGAGGAAGGTTCGTCACTAGAGGATGGCACTGGGCGGAGATGGCGTCTGTTTCGCCACCACACACGACCACTGGGGAGGCGGACTTGGTACGAACGAGACTCGCCACGGCCCATGACGACCCCGACCTTGTCCCAGCGGTGTGACGTCGGGTCCTGGATTCGTACTTGCTGGCCGACGGCCAACCTGGGAAGGGGGCGGGCGTGGGCGTCATAGTGGCTTGTCACTTGGGCCATCCGGGCAGCCTCACGGCGGTCACACTCGTCCGCCTTGATCTGCCATTCATCTAAGAAGGACTGGGGGTGGGCAGGCACACAAGTACGAAGGGGGCGGCCATACAACACCTGGGCAGGAGAGCGTCCGGCAGGGGTAGGGGTGTTACGGAGTTCCAGTAGGCCCCTGTCGAACTCCTCGCAGTCCAGGTTCCCCGTCGGTGCTGTCTTGAGGATGAGGTATTTTACGGACTTTACCGCTGCCTCGGCGTGGCCATTCGCCTGCGGGTAATGAGGGGAGGTGACGATGTGGTGGACGCCCCAGCGTTCGGCGAAGCTCTTGAACTCGTGGCTATTGAACGGGGGCCCACCGTCGGTTCGGAGGCGGAGAGGCACTCCGACTTCCCGGAAGAAGCAACAAAACATCCGGATGACCCTGGAAGAGGTGGTGTCCCGACCACAGGGAACTACCACGGGCCATCCAGAGAGCCTGTCGGCGACCACCAGGAAAGACTTTCCGGCCACATTAAAGAAGTCGGCGGACACGGACTCAAAGGGCCGCTTTGGGAGGTCATTGCACAGGTACGGCTCTTGTTGCTGGCTGGGCTGGAGTTGCTGGCAAGGCTCACAGGCCTCAACCGTGCTCTTAATATCGGCGTCAATACCAGGCCAGAAGACGGTCTGACGGGCTCTGCGCCTGGTGGCTTCAACGCCGCGGTGGCTGTCATGGAGGCGGGATAAGGTGCGCCGGCGGAGGGCAGCGGGAACGACGATCCTGGGGCCGTACAACACCAGCTCTCCGTCCGCATAGAGGCTATCCCTTAGCTTCCAGAAGGGGAGGGCGGAGGCGTGAATGTCGTAGCGGTTGGTGGGGAATCCAGCGGAGACGTAGTCGAGGAGTTGGACGTATGCCGGGTCTTGAGCGGCGGCGATGCGAAGCTCCTGGAGAGTCCTATCGTCTTCGATGGAGGGCGTCGTCGTCGTCTTGTCAGCAAGAGAAGTGGCTGTGTGTGTCACTAAAGACCGAACGTGAGCAGCGGCCGTGGTACAGTCGACTTCATCTTCAGGTGTGGGGCGACTAACAGGGGCTCGGGAGAGGGCGTCTGGTATGCACAGAAGCTTCCCGGCGCGCCACACAGCTGTAAAGACGTAAGGGGCGGTCTTCTCTTTGAGACGTTGGAGGCGAGGATTTTCGATGGCGTCCAACGTGTAGTGATTGAGGATGGGTATGAGCGGGCGATGGTCCGTCATGAGGGTGAAATGCCCAAGGCCGAACAGGTAAAGGCGGCACTTGGCCATAGCCCAGGCGACTGCCAGCATCTCTAGTTCGATGGTGGCGTATCTGGTCTCCGTGTCCGTCAAAAACCTGGAGCCACACTGAACTAAGCGCAGTCTACCCTGGCCGTGGTCTTGAAGGAGGGCATATCCGAGGCCGTATAGACGGGAGGCGTCGGTCTGGAGGACCACTGGTAAGGACGGGTCGAAGGGTGCCAAGGCTGGTGGTGACAGCAACGCCTTCTTAACATTCCTGAACGCTAGGTCGTGGTCAGGAGTCCAGAGGAAAGAGCGCTTGGGGCTCATGAGGGGGCGTAGAGGTTGGGCTGATGTGGCGATTTTAGGGGAGAAGTCGGCCAGCTGATTTACCAGGCCCATAAATGAGCGAAGGTCGGTCAGGTTCGCTGGAGTAGGGAAGTCCCTGATGGCCTTGACCTTCTCCTCATCAGCTGAGATCCCCTCTGGCGAGATGTTGTAGCCGCAGTAGTTAACTTGGGAGGCGGCGACCACAAATTTATCTTTGTTCAGGGTGATACCATGGGCACGACATCTTGTGAGCATCAGATGAACTCGGTTCAAGTGGGCCGGGAGATCATCGTCGAAGAGCAGGATGTCATCTACGACCTTCACGCAGTTGGTGACACCCTGCAGAGCCATATCCCCACGGAGGCAGTACGCATCCCCCGTTGCTGCGAAGCCCATGGGTCCGCGGCAGTGTTGGAAGCGGCCGTAGGGCGTGATGAATGTAGTGAGGTGGCGATCTTCTTCCGCCAGGTCGACTTGCCAGTACCCATGTAGTGCATCCGCCGTGGTAAAGAACTTTGCAGACGGGGTGACGCTGCGGACTGCTTGGATGGGCGTAGGCGATGGATGGGCGGGACGGGAGACCTGCGAGTTGAGATGGGTGAGGTCCACTGTGATGCGAACACCTACAGGCTTGGGTGCCAAGACCATAGGGTGGCACCACTCGGAGGGCTCCTCACCGGCGTGTCTGATGATCCCCTGCTGCACCAGAGAATCGAGCTCCGCCTTCACCTTGTCCCGTATGGCAAAGGGGATAGGCCTGGGTGTGTGGATGGCGAAAGGCGTCGCGCCAGGCTTGAGGTGGATTCTCATCGGGGGGCCTGTCATCTTCTTGAGCGGCGTCTTCTGGAGGTCGGACTTGGAGACAAGGACGTCGCTGAACTGACGAAAAAAGAACTCCCGGGCGGCAGCAGGTGTGGTCATGGCTGAAACAGGTATCTCTGCACACCTGTTGAGGTGTGTCACGGCGAGGATGGGCTTTGGGAACTCGGATGAGACGATGGCCAAGTCCTGACAATGGCCACATGACAAGAGAGGGGTTTGGATGCCCTCATGGACGTGGACTGTGGCAAGGCAAGACTTGGGACCGAGCTGTAGTGTTGCCTTGAAGCAACCCAAAGGTGGAGCCATCGGGGACCCGTCCGCTGTGAGCACGTCGTTCATGGCTGTGGGTGACAGGCTACTCCTGGGAATGTTGAGGGCGTCCAGGTGTGTTGGTCCAATCACCGTGATGTCCGCGCCCGTGTCAGGTATCATCAGGAGGTTGGAAGAGTTGGTACCGTAGGACAGACGAACATTGACGGGCTTGGGGGACCTGTCACTCGAGGTATCATCCACGCGTCGGCATCCTTTGTTGTTCTTGGGAGACGGTGGTGTGGACGTTCTGTCGGGCTGTGAAGAGACGTTTTGACCTGGAGATGGAGGCTTCTTGGTGGACCTGCAACACTTGGCGAAGTGTCCTTGCTTGTTGCAAGCGTTGCATGAGACCTTGTTGGCAGGACATCGACTTGTGCGGGGCCAATGGCCTTGAAACCCGCAGTTTCGACATGTACTATCAGCCGCAGGGCACTTTCCTGGACCGTGCTGGCGCTGACAGCTTCTGCAGGATTCGGGAGAAAACACTGGTGACTGTGACGGGGGCTGTGGAGAGGACGCCGTCTGCATCTGGCGTTGATTCCTCTTGTAGGTGGAGACGGCGTGGACTTGAGATGGCGATGAGTGTATAGCTGAGGCAGCCTCTCTTGTGGCCTCATACGACCTGCAACAGGTGACGAAGTCGGTGAGGGAAGAGGCGGCGTCGAGGGTGAGGAGTTTCTGAAGCAGGTCCTCGTCACGTACACCCATCAGCAAGATCATCTTGAGCTGGATCTCAGCACAGGTTACAGGATCGCCTGTACATAGGTCCACCTCGGCTGTTAGGTCCTTAAGTCGTGCATAGAAGTCTGAGAATGATTCCCCAGAAGCTTGTTTGCAGGATAGCAGTTCCCTACGACGCAGAGCTTCATTGCGGAGGCCACGGAAATGACTCTGCAAGGCGTTTAAAACCTCTGTCACTGACCTGGGGGAGTCAGGGGGGATGGCTAGCGTGTGCTCTAGGAGGCGTTGAACATCGAGGGAAATGCACGATCTTAATTGGATGAGTTGTTTATGAGGGGGCATTCGGTTGAGGTCAGACATGACAGCAAAGTCTTCGAAACGACGTCGCCATTGACGGTATACTTGATATGTTGCATCAGGTTGAAGAGGTGGGGGACTGGGAACTGAAGACTTGCTGTGCAGGGGTGTACTCGAGACGGCAGGCGGTGGAGGAGGCACGGAGAGGTCGACGAGAGTTGAGACTGGAGCAGGTGGTTGAGAGGGCACTGAGGTATACCCAAGGGGGATAGGTGACGTGTGAGGGGGCGTTGTCTGAAGGATAGATGAAGAGGCTGAAGCTGGCGAATTGGTTGTGGCAGCTGGTGAAGTCGTCCTCGTTGCCAGCAATTCCAATAGTCGCAGGAGTTTGTGGTTATCAGCTTGGTGTTGTTGTTGAAGTTGAAGGCGGTAAGCTGATGCCTCTGACTGTCTTGACAATTCCTCTTGACGTCTTGACCATTCCTCTTGACGTCGTTTTTCCTCCTCTAATTGACGTCTTTGGGCTTCCTTCTCTTGAGAAACTTGTAGGAAGTGGATTAACCGACGTATATCCTGGCTCCCATCCTTTGAATTTGGCGCGCCCGGCGTGTGAGGCGTGAGGGGGGGTGGGAGGGTCTGTGAGGCGTCGTCTTCCTCATAATCCTCATCTAAATTTCCCGGCAAATCGTCGTGGTCAGACATCTCGTGTTTGGTATGGTTGCGATGGGAAAGACAAGGAGAATAAGGTGAAGTGCTATGTTTTCGTCAATGGACTTGCTTAAGTGCAGGAACTGGCGGGCAAGTAAAAGTGTACTGACTGTAATATTTGTGAAGTGAGAGGAGGCGGCTGGCGGCTGGCGGCGGTGGTGGTGCTTGTATTCCTCCGCGCGCGGGCGAGCTGGCTCAGTAGGAGGGGGACGCAGGCAGTGGCCTGCTGGCCGGTGTAGATGAAGGATGTATGCCGGAAGTGCTGTCTTGGAAACTGGGCTGAAGGCGTGTCTGCTACCTGTAGGGCCGCAGAAACATAGCAAAGAGACATAAAAGGCACTGCACTTCACTTAGGGCACTTCACAAGGTCACAAAGCACTTTAAATCCAGGGGCACTGTGGAGTATATCTTCTGGGCGGGAAACAGACGAGGCCGGCTCTTGCGACTTGTCAACTGTCGTGTTGGAGCTACTCAAACTGCGCCATGTAGTGGATGCAATCCTAGACAAGGTTCTTGAAACTCCAGAGCACGAGCAGTAGGTATATTCAATAAGTGTACAAGACTTGGCGTGATAGCCGACCGATACAGGAGCGAGCACAAGGGACCCCGGACCGTAGGTAGGCCGGAGCCGATCTGAGGGAAATTAGCTAGCTAGGCAAGGAGAGTTGCTAGACATTACTAGGACAATCAATGAGGTCTTCTAATTACTCGACTAGCGCGGTACAGACATAGTACATCGGGACATAATAAATGGACATAGGCATTAGACATAAGCATAGATATCAGACATGCTATAATAATATGTAGTAATACAGACATGTGAATAAATGGTACAATGAATGGTAACAGAGTCCTGGCGTCAGGCGTGTTCACATATCTATACATCACTTACTGGTTATTATTATATCGGTATTTTCCTTATTTTCCTTGCTTGAAATTTATATTGGTCATAATCCTTGTTTCCCTAAACTGTGGGAATCATTGTCCGACTCAACGCTTCCCATTGATTAGTTTGTCCTGATCGTGTCCCCTTTCCCTCCCCTCCTTCACTACTTTCATAACTCCCTGCCATCTCCTAACCTCCTGGGCTACTCTACCTGCTTGTTTATCTTACTCCTCTACCCCCGCTTATTAATATTACACTCCTCATCTATATATGCCTACTTTCCCTTGCTACGTCATGCTCCTCTCCCCCCTCTCTCATCTACACCAGGCTGTTCTCCCTCTTGACGGTGTTTTCACTTACACACTCGCTAACTTGTCTCTTTATGGGTTACAGCAGGAAGACCACCATCAACACCACTATACACTCGTATATGTACAGTATATGTCGTGTGTCGGCAAGATCCATATGTACGAACTCTCACCAAATATCTCGTGTTTATGTGTGTGTGTGTGTGTGTGTGTGTGTGTGTGTGTGTGTGTGTGTGTGTGTGTGTGTGTATACCGAGTCCCTCGCAAGGTTAACAGAGACAAATTAATAAATACCAATGCGTGACTTCTCTCATACTTAATAATATTAGTGTTAGTTTAGATCAATTTCGATTAAAATAATCCAAACACCAAAACAATTGCATTACAAAGATCTACCTAAGATTGAGATGTTTGGTTTTAACTTCAATAGGGATTAAAACCTCAGTGTTTCCTAAGTTATGGTAAAAAAACATCCAACTTTCATTCATGCGTAGATAATAATAGCCACACTATCATAAAGTATGAGAAAAACTTGGCATTGGTGTCTCCCCAGGGTGTGCAGTGGTGCTGTTGTGAGTCACTCCTGACACCGTGTACCTGTATTCAGGGACAAGGACAACCAGTCGGGAAAACAGACACTGTCTTGAAAGAGAAATGCAAGTGAAAAGTCGAGTTTTATAAGGGCTGAAGACAGAAGAAGAAGCACACCAACGTGTTTGAGTCACATTCTATCCTGTAAAAGCTCAAGGGAACAAAACTCCCTAGGTCACTTTTAAGGTTGCCTCTCCAACACTTCGCACTTCACTTCTCTCTGATCTTTATCATAAATGTAAATTCTCAAGGTGAACTTTAACGAAACTAAAAGTGCTAACTCTTTCATTGTCGAGAGATATCAAAGAAACTTCGATGTACATTCATAAGACGTTATATATTTTACATGACAATAAATTTATGCAGTCTTCTTTGACCCAGACAACCTTATGACTGTCGGCCTACAATATATGACAATCCAGCAGTGTCGTCTATCAAAATATACAAGTGAAGGAGTCCTCGTGCGTCATATTATGTGGAAGGAATAACAAGCGGCAGTTTGACAAATGCGTGGGAGTGCATCTGTGGTAGTGGTGGGAGTGAGTGTGTGGGAGGTATACTGGAGTGAATGGGCGGTATGTGGGAGCGGTGGGAAGTGTGTGGAAGTGGTGGTAAATTTATGGATGGTGGAGTGCATGTGGTGGGTGTGTGTGTGTGTGTGTGTGTGTGTGTGTGTGGTAGTGGCCCTGGAGACGAGATTCATCCAATGGACGCACGATCACTTTTCCTTTTCTGGCTACAGTATCTCCCAAATCCCCCCACCTCCAAGACCACTCACCTCTCACACCACCCTCTCTCCGACCACTCTCACTACCTCACCTCCCACGCCCTCCCTCCATGACCACTCACACTACCTCACCTCCAACACCCTCCTGCCTCCCTCCCTCCATGACCACTCACACCTTCAACTCTTACACCCTCCTTCCTCCGACCACTCACACTACCTCTCCTTCCACCCTCCCTCCCTTCCTCCGACCACTCACACTACCTCTCCTTCCACACCCTCCCTCCTCCACGACCACTCACACGCTTCACCTCTCACACACTACCTCACTTCTCACACCCTCCCTTCCTCCACGACCACTCACACTACTTCACCTCCCACACATTACCTCGCTTCTCACACCCTCCCTCCCTTCAAGACCACTACCTCACTTCTCACACCCTCCCTTCCTCCACGACCACTCACACTACTTCACCTCCCACACATTGCCTCACTTCTCACACCCTCCCTCCCTCCACGACCACTCGCACTACCTTACCTCTTACACACATTGACTGACTTGAAGAAAAAACTGAGTTATACTGTAGCGTACAATACCAAAGCCAGGTAAAAGACAACAGACACAAGTGAACCACGTGAAACATCAACAACTCTCCATCACCCATAAAATAATCCTCTCTGTTGTTTTACCCATAAAAAACTGTCAAGAAAAATAAAAGCATAAAATAGAAAGTCGATCTTCTTAACAGGTTCCTCCCACTCGCAAACGGAAAAAAAATGCCAGTCTCAATATGGATCCATGATTTCATTCCCAAAATAGGTTGCCAAAAACAGTCAGACGGTTGCAAGAATTTGTGGATGTGGAGATGCAAGTTTGTACCACCGCTCAGCGACAGGCCAGCCCCACGGCTGCTTCAACTCCCACCTTCCCCCGCCTGTCAATCACGCTACTCTTATTCATCAATGACATCACTGCTGCTCACTAATGCCATCATCTACACCCCGTAATGACGTCCCTGGAACTCATTAAGTACCGCAATCAACACTCAGAAATGCATCACCAACACAGACTAAAATAATTTTCAAGCAATCAAGAACGACGTTAACAGTTTCCATTTTACGAAAAGAGACGAGATAGTGCCATAACCCGCCACACTTTTCGACGAACACGTGGGGCCGACACTCAAACTTGCAACATGCAACCATTACCTTAGCGAGCGACACAAGGCGGCTCAGATGATGATAAAATTTTAATGAGAAGGCACAAAATACACACACACACACAAATATATATATAAGAGTACATAAACACGCACGCACATTAATACACACGCATATACATAATAATAATAATAATAATAATAATAATGGTTTCCCCTCGTGTAACGAGGATGGCCAACCCAAGGGCCACCTAGGCGTGAATTTGTTTAAGGTGAAGAAGCTGTCGCCAACACAACAACCACACCCTAAGTTAACGAGTTGCACGACCCAGTGTCAAGGAATAGTCAGAGAAGACCGGATAAATCGCCAACTGCACTGGCTAACCATTACCCCGGAACACGATCCGCAGATCGATTAACATCAAGGTTCCCAATTACTGCTGGGTAAACAGAGGCAAATGGCGTAAAGATACTTGCCCACAGTTTCACCCTCGCCTCGCTTGCGAGACGACCATGCAGACCATTACACCAGAGGTCGCCACGCATATACAGTACATAAGCACACACACATTCGATGTCTCCATGACCACGTGAAGTCCTTCGTATCAACACCTAAGGACGAGTTACTGCACCACGTGAACACCATCCCACGCCACAACCACTGTATTCCAAGCCACGCCACAGTACCCCACGCCACTTCACAGTATCCCACGCCACTCCACGATACTCCACTTCATTCCCTGGTATCCCACATAATCCACAGCATCCCACGCCACTCCATGGTATCCCACACCACTCCATGGTATCCCATGCTGTAATAATAATAAAATAAAAATGATTTTATTTTTTCCTTTTCTATTCTTTTATGTCTTATTTACTTTTCTTTTACTTCTTAAATTTCTTTTACTTACTTTTACTCTTTCTTTATTTTCTAATTCTCTTTTCTTCTGTGTTTGTTATACTTGTATACATATGAGGTGGGGAAGGTTAGGGGTGGAGGCTGGAAGAGGGGTGTTAAGGATTGTGGGTATGATGAGGCCTACAGCAGGCCCTCACACCAGAGGTAAGCTGATATGAGGGGAGAGAGAGAGGGAGAGAGAATAACTGGGAATAATGGCATAACCGGCGATAACTGAGGGAACAGGGATACCAGGCGTTAGTTTATTATTGACGTTACTCAAAATGAACAGTTAATCTTCAAAACAATATCCTATCTACCTAGCTAGCTAGCCAGAGGTCACATAAAACTTAATAAGTGCTCACATTATACCCCGCCATGTGAGGGGATGACACCCACACGCACCCACTCTTCACTCTCTCCAAAAACAGACCTGGGTTCTTCAAACTGTGTCGCCCACAAGAGACGCTACATTTTCATGACGTCACGTCCTACAGGTTCTCATCTTGGTCCAAGCCTAAGGCATTCACTCTCACAGGTCCCTGCCATTGGCTCGAACCCTCAGGCGGGAAACACTCATGACATTGTTACAATGCCACTCCACGGTATCACCGGCCACTGTATCGCACGCCACTCCATGGTATCCCACGTCACGCCACTGTATCCCACTCCACGGTATCCCATGCCGATGTATCCCACGCCACGGTATCCCATGCCACTGTATCCCACCCCACTCCAAGGTATCCCATGCCATTCCACGGTATCCCACGGTATCCCACGCCACTCCACTGTATCCTACACTACTCCATGGTATCCCACGCCACTACACGTTATCCCACGTCACTCCACGTTATCCCACGTCACTTAACGGTATCCCACGCCATTCTACTGTATCCCACGCCACGCAACTATATCCCACGCCACGGTATTCCACGCCACGGCATTCCACGCCACTCCACTGTATCCCATGCCACTCCATTGTATCCCATGCCACTCCACTGTATCCCATGCCACTCAACGGTATCCCACGGTATCCCATGCCACCCACGGGTATCCCACGCCATGCCACACTGTATCCCACTACACGGTATCCCACGCCACTCCACCGTATCCCATGCCAATCCACTGTATCCCATGCCACTCCACGGTATCCCACACCATGCCACACTGCATCCCACCCACGGTATCCCACGCCACCCACTGTATCCCATGCCACCCAGTGTATCCCATGCCACCCCACGGTATCCTGCCACTGCATCCTATGCCACTCCACTGTATCCCATGCCAGTGCACGATATCCCATGCCACCTACCCAAATCCCATGCCACTGCATTCCATGCCATTCTACTGTATCCCATGCCATTCTACTGTATCCCATGCCAGTCCATTTCATCCAATGCCAATTCATCGGTATCCCATGCCATGGCATCCTAACCACGGTATCCCACGCCACTCCACTGCATCCCATGCCACCACGGCATCCCACAGCGGTATCCCAATCCACGGTATCCCACGCCACCACTGTACCCCATGCCACTCACGGTGTCCCATGCCATGGCATCCCAACCACGGTATCCCACGCCACCCACTGTATCCCATGCCACTGCATCCCATGCCACTGTATCCCAAGCCACTGCACTGTATCCCATGCTAGTCCACGGCATCCCATGGCACCCACGGCATCCCATGCCACTGTATCCCACCCACGGCATCCCATGCCACTGCATCCCATGCCACCCACTGCATCCCATGCCACCTACACGGTATCCCACACCATTTATATCCCATGCCATGGCATCCCACCCACTGTATCCCACGCCACTCCACTGCATCACATGCCACTGCATCCCCAAGCACCACTGCATCCCATGCCACTGCATCCCATGCTAGTCCACGGTATCCCATGCCACTCCACGTATCCCATGCCACTGTATCCCACTCCACGGTATCCCATGCCACTGTATCCCATGCCACTCCACTGTATCCCATGCCACTCCACGGTATCCCATGCTACTGTATCCCATGCCACTCCACGGTATCCCATGCCACTGTATCCCATGCCACTCCACTGTATCCCATGCCACTCCACGGTATCCAATCCCACTCCACGGTATCCCATGCCGCTGTATCCCACACCACTCCACGGCATCCCACACCACTCCACTGTATCCCATGCCACTCCACGGTATCCCACGCCAATCCACGGTATCTCACGCCACTCCACGGTATCCCACGCCACTCCACGGTATCCCACGCCACTCCACGGTATCCCACGCCACTCCAAGGTATCCCACGCCACTCCAAGGTATCCCACGCCACTCCACGGTATCCCACGCCACTCCACGGTATTCCACGCCCCGTTGCAGTATCTCACGCCACTCCACGGTATCCCATACCACTCCACTGTATCCCACGCCACGTCGCAGTACCTCACGCCACTCCACTGTAATCCGCACCACACCACGTCACAGTATCCAACGGCACTCCATGGTATTGTAATGATTGTTTATCAGACCACAGCTTACAGCCCAGAGAATTACAACACATATAACAGTAAGTAGATGCCCTCGTGGTAATCCACATACCAAGTTGACACACCCTACAGGAGGCCGGGGCCACAGAGTACTTGAGTTAACCGTGTGATATGACCTACAACCACACCTGGGCAATCGGCTGTCCAGACCTGTCCCAAGGAGGTCAAGTTCACAAGGGAATCAGAATTCTCACCGCCACTTGATCAACTCACACCCGGTCAAGACACACCCAGCTTAGTATTAATTGGGAGGGGTCATCTGCCGGCTGATGACCGCCAATATATAGGACCAGCACCCCCTTCCACCGGGATTCCTGATTCAAATTCCATTGAGAGGACTTTCATAACACTATCGACGGAAGACGGAGTCACGCTCGTCACTAGTTGAGGGTGGGAGGGAGACTTCCCTCCCCAGCATCCAGAGTCCAGCACTCCCTTCAACAGCAACTGCTGGGCCTCCCTCAGGTCACGTGAGTCTTGTCAGAGCTATCCATAGGGTGAGTTATTTACGGTGGGAATTGTATTCATTTCATGTTTGCAAATATAATGTTCGAGTAACTTATATATAATGTTCTGTTAATGTGTCCATGCCATTCAGTTGATTGATAAATAGTTGTATTAAAATTGGTGTTTAGAGAAAGATGTCCCTTAAAAACGTTTATTAACAATTAAATAACTAACCGGCCACGCTACCAAACTTCCTCTCTTTATTAGCCTACGACTAAATATTCTATCTATACTTTCTATCTCTAAATCCCACCATTACAGTATCCTATGCCACTGTATCCCATGCCACGCCACGATATCCTACGCCCACTCACCACACAACAACGCTTTAACCGCCCACCATCAACACCCAATTCAACCACCCACCACCAACACCACTTTAACCACCCACCACCCACTCACTACTGTACCAACACCACTTTAACCACCCACCCACCACCAACACCACTTTAGCCACCCACCACCCACTCTCTACCAACACCCAATTCAACCACCCACCACCAACACCACTTTAACCACCCACTCACTACCAACACCACTTTAACCACCCACCACCCACTCACTACTGTACCAACACCACTTTAACCACCCACCCACCACCAACACCACTTTAGCCACCCACCACCCACTCTCCAACACCCAATTCAACCACCCACCACCAACACCAACCACCCACTCACCACCAACACCACTTTAACCACCCACCACCCACTCACTACTGTACCAACACCACTTTAACCCCACCCACCACCAACACCACTTTAACCACCCACTCCTACCAACACCACTTTAACCACCCACCACCCACTCGCCACCAACACCACCCATCACCGACTCACCACCAGAACCACTTTAACCATCCACCACGCACTCTCTACCGACACCAATTTAACCACCAACCACCAACACCACTTTAACCACCACCATCCACTCACTACCAACACCACTTTAACCACCCACTCACCATCACTTATCCTACCACCACTCACTCATCCCAGGCACGTATGTAATTACAGCCATATATATATATATATATATATATATATATATATATATATATATATATATATATATATATATATATATATATATATATATATATATATATAAAAGACGAAGCTAAGGTACTCCGTTGTTTCCATCTTCCCGTGTGATTTTATCAAGATTTATCTTATCCACGTTGTCATTGTGGATCTACATGAAATATATATATATATATATATATATATATATATATATATATATATATATATATATATATATATATATATATATATATATATATATATATATATAAGTTGTACGGACACAAAGACTCAGAAAGCCAGAGAGATATATTACCCTGTTTACTGGTTTGTATACTTAACACCTCCGCCAAGTAGAGCTACACCGTGGTCTAGTATGGATCCTAATATTTTCACAACACATAGGATCATTTATTCTACCAAATCAATCGTTCTGTAGCCTACATAAAATTTAAATTTCCATAATTATATGAAAATTCTATTTTATTTTTATTTTTAAAATCACCGAAACACCGCCACGAATTTTAACGACTTTTGAAAGGTTTCCATTTGAAAATGCACATTTTTCGACGTCATATAAGTCAGTGATATTGGACACGCGAAATGCATCGTGACAAAAAATACAGCATACACGATTTTCTCTATATATTAAATTTTTAAATCATTAGAAAATTAAAATATTTCCCGATTCTCAAATTATTGTTACTAGCTTGGACAGATTTCATTCATTTATATCAACGACTCTAAAAAAGCACATCAATCAGGATTTCGTTTATTTCTGAGAGTTCCAATTTACAAGCTTTCTCAATTATCATTACTAGACCAGAATCTGGCATCAATTCTCAATACATTACGAAACTTCTGAACTAAAGTATAATTTTTTGCATCTGTCTTACGTGAGTATGGTTAGTATCATACTATACTCGCAGAATAGGGTGTGTGTGTGTGTGTGTGTGTGTGTGTGTGTGTGTGTGTGTCCATTGCCTATTACTCACCATAGTTCTACCATGAGCGAGTGGGAAGCAACAGGTGAGGCAGGAGGAACTGTACCGACGCTGTCTTCAGGAAACCTTATACTTGGCGAGGATGAACCCCCCCCCCCCTCTTTTATCCCCCTAGCAACGGGGGATACAGTGGGGGGGGCTGGAAACTGAAGGTGGGTGAGGGGGTGGCAGACAGAGGACGGGATCAAGGGGATTAGGTTATGTAAGCCTACAGGTTCTTCGTGTCATCAAAGTCTCCAGGAATTTTACTGCAGTTGAGCCTCATCTTGAGGACTAATTTTTCTCAAAATCGTCAAGTTGCTTATCATCGACAAGATTTAAAAACCCAAAGTCCCTTACTTTTTCATCAAAGTATATAAAATTATAATCAGGTTTACCGTTTGTATTACCCCTCATTCGACACTGTATCACAAATAATAAATTTACTGTTCTGAACAAACGATCGTTTTGTTTTAGTAACTTGTCAATTTTGTACATCTTCTGTAACACACACACACACTACTACTACTACTTTGCTGTCACTCGGAATCGAGTATGAAGATCATCCAGCTATGATAAAATGATATGGGTTATTAGGGATGTCACCTAGGTTAGTGAGTTTTGAGGTGACTAAAGAGCCCGATACGGGACCGGCAGCACCGTCCACATTCGTTGCACATGTGGAGGGCTCCATCTACTGTGGGAGGGGCGGTGGCAGCGTCTTTCCGACGTTGGCGCTTATCTGACGCGGTTTGCAGTCGGCCTAAGTCGAAAGTATTGACACCTTCCCGTGTGGTGCTCCTCCAAGCATTACGATGTGGAGTAATCGACTCCCAGGTGAAGGGGTCGATTTGGCACCTTTTCAGGTTTGTCTTAAGACTATCCTTATACCTTTTCAATTGCCCGCCAGCATTACATTTACTATTCGTTTAGTGACTGTAAAGTAGCTGCTTTGGCAGTCTACTGTCGTCCATGCGGGTAACATGGCCAGTCCAACGTAGTTGTTCATGGATAATGGTAGCCTCGATGCTCCTACAGTTGATGTCAGCAAGAATGCTGGAATTTGTTCTCTTGTTTCCCAGCGAACTCGGAGGATGGAACTTAGTTGGCCCCCATCTGGGAGCCGGGACTCACTGATGGCTGCTATGTAGGTTATACCTAGCCAGCTCTTTTGCCACAAGGGCTGTTCTTCTTTCAGGACGCGCATTTGTGCCAGTATCCAGAAGGGTCCTGACGTTCCTTGCAGCGACGATTAGAGGTTGTATGGTTTGTTTTTGCTTGGATCTGTGATTTTGATTGTGTTTTCGGCCGCATAAGGATGACCTTACTGGGTGTGGTTGCAGTCAGGTTGGGTTTTTAGGCCGTCTATGTTTAGGGCAACTTTTCTAGCCCCCTCCCCGTGTGGGGTGAGCAGAGTGGCTCCTCTTAAGGGCTGCTCAGTCGCACAGACAGGACCGAATTGCACTGCTGCCTATAGCCCAGTGCATAAGCGACCATCTGATATGTGCCGCCCATGTGCAGAGTTGTGACTGGAGAACTCCCGGTAGTCATTTCTGCCTGTCCCCGTCGCCACTCGTCCATCGCCATAGGACTTTTGGGGGGTGTAAGGGGTTTGATGATGATGAGTGGTATGATGAGCTGGGTGATGGCTGTGAGTGAGTTGATTTATGTGGAGAGGCAGGAGTGCAGGCTGCAACCACACATCTTGGCTCTCCTTTTTCCTGATCCAGTAATGCAAGAGGGAGAGTTGCAATAGACTGCCGATAGCCCAGTTTGTAGGGTTTCGCATTAGTAGTCTGTCCATCAGGTATTGCCTTCGTCCGCCGGTGTACAGTAGTTGTTGGGTTTTCATGGTGGTCACCTCTTCCATCTACATCGCCGTTGGGGTCTTGTTGGAGCTCTGTAAGCATGTCTGCCTGATGCGGGGCTCCACCGCAGATTTTTCGTTCGGGGTTTACTCCCGTAGCCTTATACCTGCCAAGGTTAATCCACAAGGCAGCAGGGCAGTGGTTGGTAGGTACCAGGACGTCTCCACATGAGCCTGTGCCCCATCCCACTGGGGCCCACTGCTAGCTACTCCGAGATCCCCTGCTAATTTAACCTGGGCCCACGAGGCTCCCAGTTATTATGTGCTGTCACGAGGAGGCACAGCAGGAGTCTTGAAGGTGAGGAGGCTGTGTACTGGCAGGGTAAGACTTATGCAAGTTGCTTCCCTGTTCGCCACTAGGGCTAGCCAGCGGCGCCAGCTGAAAGCGAGAGGGAGCAAGCAGTGCTTGCACCTTAACACTAACATAATGCTGCCACACTTGACGCATTTCACCACCCTGTGTAGTGTGTGTGCGCGCGCGCACACACACACACACACACACACACACACACACACACACACACACACACACACACACTTTTTTTCACCCAACATAATTTCAACGCTGTATATTAAAAACCTTGGGATAAAAGTGTTCATCAATCATGTTTTACATCTATGAGGGTGTGTTGATGTCTGTGTATTACATAAATAATATTGTTAATTTAGTATTGCGTAACGTGTTGCCTTATTGCTGTTAGCTGTTTGAAGTGTTTTCATCTGCTCATGTTATTATTGTTACTTTGTAAGTCTTCATATTGTTTTATGTTACTTTCGTTGCTAGTTTTTATAAGTTACTTTCTATTATGTTTGTGTTTACTTATTAACTTCTGTTATTAATTATGGTATGCTGATGTATCAACACTCCTCTATATCAACATTAATCTATTGTAGCTCTTGAACTTTTTGTACATTGTTTCATCACAAAAAAAAATAATCCAGAACAACGAAACTAAAGAGACTGACACATTGGGCGGAGCTCCGGCTTCCACCATCAATAACTATATCGGGGCTGGTGGCGCGACGTTATCTGGAAATTGCATCTAAATTCCAAAGCCACTTTCCATAAACATTAGATTGATCGTGATCCAGGCGACGACTCCACACACGCAGTGCACTAGAGAAACCTATTATATAATGACAAACGAGGAGAAAATAATGACAACAATAATGAAAAGTAGCAAATTATAAATTATAAACATTTTTAAACTACTACTACTACAAATAATAATAATAATAATAATAATAATAATAATAATAATAATAATAATAATAATAGTAGAGGTATTGTGTGTTACTGCTCCGGTACGTCAAGGACACTGTTCTATACAGTATTAAAATAAAAAAATTAAATCACATTCAATCGCTAAGAAATAAATATTATCACACGTTGTGTATCATAGCAGTGTGAAGAAATTTGAAGAAATTAAACAAATTAAATGACAATAAAAAATAATGAGTAAAAAGTAAAAGAAATTGTACACAAAGGTATGCGGCAATAATCAGCATAACATATAAGAATATCAGTTTAAATGTTCCAATATTCTTGACATAAAAAGTGTACAATCTAGCTGCTATATCTTTCTTTCAATGAAAATTCTCACATTCCAGCCCAAAAGCTAGACATAAATGAATTCAGAAATGTGCAAAGGATAAAAAAAGCCAAGTCAAACGCCAAGTGTTACAAGCCAACAGTCATAAAATAAACGAGGCAATTCAACGTTTCTGACACAAGAAAAAAAGTGAGGCAGGTGAGGCAGGTGAGGTATATGGCGCCTCAGCCGGGAAGTGACGATGGAGTACCTAAATATTATGTTGGTGACTTGTGATGTGACCACCACCTGCCAAGTGTTGTGACCACCACCTGCATAGTGCTGTAACCACCACCACCACCACCACCACCACCACCTGCCGAGTGCTGTAACCAGCACACCACCTGCCTAGTGCTGTGACCAGCACACCACCTGCCTAGTGCTGTGACCACCACCTGGTTAGTGCTGTGACCACCACCACCTGCCTGTGCTCTGACCACCACCACCTGCCGAGTGCTGTAACCAGCACACCACCTGCCTAGTGCTGTGACCAGCACACCACCTGCCTAGTGCTGTGACCACCACCTGGTTAGTGCTGTGACCACCACCACCTGCCTGTGCTCTGACCACCACCACCTGCCGAGTGCTGTAACCAGCACACCACCTGCTAGTGCGTGACCAGCACACCACCTGCCTAGTGCTGTGACCACCACCACCTACCGAGTGCTGTAACCAGCACACCACCTGCCTAGTGCTGTGCCACCACCTGGTTAGTGCTCTGACCACCACCACCTGCCAGTGCTGTGACCAGCACACCACCTGCCTAGTGCTGTGACCACCACCACCTACCAGTGCTGTAACCAGCACGCCACCTGCCTAGTGCTGTGACTACCACCACCACCTACCGAGTGTTGTGATCACAACCTGCCTAGTGCTGACCACCACCACCACCTGCCTAGTGCTATGGCCACCACCACCTACAGTATTTGTGATCACCACCACCTGCCAGAGTGCTGTGACCACCACCTACCGAGTGCTGTAACCAGCACACCACCTGCCTAGTGCTGTGACTACCACCACCACCTCCAGTGTTGTGATCACAACCACCTGCCTGTGCTGTGACCCACCACCACCTGCCTAATGCTATGACCACCACCACCACCTACCGAGTGTTGTGATCACCACCACCTGCCTAGTGCTGTGACCACCACCTGCAAGTGCTGTAACCAGCACACCACCTGCCTGGTGCTGTGACCACCACCACCACCTACCGAGTGTTGTGATCACAACCACCTGCCTAGTGCTGTGACCACCACCACCACCTGCCTATTACTGCACCACCACCACCTACCGAGTGTTGATCACCACCACCTGCCTAGTGCTGACCACCACCACCTAGCCAGTGCTGTGATCACCACCTGCCTAGTGCTGTGACCACCACCACCTGCCTAGTGTTGTGACCACCACCACCACCTGCCTAGTGCTGTGACCACCACCACCACCTACCGGTGTGATCACAACCACCTGCTAGTGCTGTGACCACCACCACCACCTGCCTAGTGCTATGACCACCACCACCACCTACCGAGTGTTGTGATCACCACCACCTGCCTAGTGCTGTGACCACCACACCCCTAATGAGTGCTGTGATCACCACCACCTGCCTAGTGCTGTGACCACCACCACCTGCCTAGTGTTGTGACCACCACCACCTACCGAGTGTTGTGACCACCACCACCTACCAAGTGTTGTGATCACCACCTGCCTAGTGCTGTGACCACCACCCGCCTAGTGCTGTGACCACCACCACCTGCCTAGTGCTGTGACCACCACCACCACCTACCGAGTGTTGTGATCACAACCACCTGCCCTAGTGCTGTGACCACCACCACCTGCCTAGTGTTGTGACCACCACCACCACCTACCGAGTGTTGAGTCACAATCACCTGCCTCGTGTTGTGACCACCACCACCTGCCTAGTGCTGTGACCACCACCACCTGCCTGAGTGTGCCCACCACCACCACCGATTGTGTGATCACAACACTGCCTAGTGTTGTGACCACCACCACCTGCCTACTGTTGTGACCACCACCACCTACCGAGTGTTGTGATCACACCACCTGCCTAGTCTGTGACCACCACACCTGCCTTGACCACACCACCTGAGTGTTTGACCACCACCACCTGCCTACTGTTGTGACCACCACCACCTACTGAGTGTTGTGATCACAACCACCTGCCTAGTGCTGTGACTACCACCACCTGTCTAGTGTTGTGACCACCACCACCACCACCTGCCTAGTGCTGTGACCACCACCACCTGCCTAGTGTTGTGACCACCACCACCTGCCTAGTGGTGTGATCACCCACCACAACCTAGGCCGGTTTGTTAATTCCTTACCTGTCTAGTGTTGTGACTACCACCACCACCACCTGCCTAGTGCTGTGACCACCACCACCTGCCTAGTGTCAGGACCACCACCACCTGCCTAGGGGTGGCAGTGTGATCACCACCACCTTGGAGCCGGCTTCCAGCTAATTCCTAATTAACCAGGTTGGTTCACATATATTATATTGGGCTTTAGTAACGAAACCTAATGCAGTTTTGTTTTATTAGAAAAGTATTCTGTTTATATAATTCCTGGAGTGTAAATCAACAATAAATTCCACTATTATTTATGAGTGTGATGAGAAAGGACGACGTTTATGTAATATAAACGTGAATCAACGTCTGCTCGATATTAGAAGGTGAGGACTGCCTGAAGGCGCCGCCTTGGTGCACGCTTACATAGATGCTGACATATGGGCTTCTCCTCTGGGAAAGGTACTGTTCACGTGTGTTCAGTCTATGTCCTCACAGATAGTGGAAAATTACATAGGATGAATCTGAATATAAATCAGATGTAAATAACCATTTTATATAATAATACTTGCTGATGCATTAGGGGCCATTACATCGCTCGGTCACCACAGGCCAAGCTCCGTGAGGCCTAAATAAGCTCACAGAGCTTATCCTATACAACCCTAACCATGTTATAAACATAGGTGTATATACTAAGCTGGGGATTCAACGACTGTAGGGATTTTTATCTACTACAGGGGCCCTATACTTTAGTGTCTTCCGGGTTAAAATGTTATGCACAACTTTCATTTTGGATGACACTGACTTATAATAACAAAACAGAAACATGATTGCCAAAATCAACATAATAGTGGGAATTGTGAGACCTGGTATAGCAAATTCCCATGATAAATAAAATGGTAAAATATTATTCAAATCAGCAAATTTTGTCTCCATCAAGAATGCAATTTCTCTGAAACAATCTGAATATCCTTTACAGTGAAATTCATGACAGGAAGTGGAATTAAAGCAGACTTGAGTTTTAAATTTAAGGCAAAGTGCTGATGAGTAGGTAAGGTCCGTAATGAACCACAAGTGATTTCACAATAATCCGGATCCTTGTAATGACATTTCACAACTATTGCTTAACACCATCATGGCATTTTAAAATAACAGTAGTTGTATTTGGAAAGAATAAATACTGCACATTGTGGAGATGAGCGTGAAACACAGTTTTGACACTAAGTGGCCTATATCTGCATTGCGTAAGTGCTGTGCGTACATTTGTTTGTATGACTGCCAATTCGCATATTCCCTCTGCAGCAGGAATAAACGCGAACATATAGGCTGGACATGCGTGTAGGTGTAGATATGACGACTTACACCGTGACAGTATCTCAGGATCCTCTAATGCCAATAAAGAATAATCTTAATCTATAAGGAAAAGTTCTTTAGGCCTATCCAGAGTATACAGTGTGTCGTTAACAAACCAGGGGAAGGGTTCTAAATGCCATGCATTAAACTGATGTTGCCCTCGCATAGGGATGTGGATGAGAATAGCACTGTGCGTGAGAGTCTACTCCAACAGAGGGTAATAATACTCTACCTCATTATCATTAAAAATAGGAGTTAAGTGATACTGCAACTTGGCAATCTGTAAAGCATCAAGAAGCGTCTGCACAGGGACAAGCTTTGCGTCCACACGCCCTATCCCTGCATCTATTATGCTGTCAATTAGTTCGGTATTACAGGTAACAACCTTCTGAACTGAAATTTCCGCAGCATGCAAATATTCTGTGAAATAAAGGAGCCACTCTAACGTCGGGATTGATTTCTGTAACTTATTAACAACCCTCGATACATGGTTAGACTCCGATATTATCGCATTAACTTTTGACTCTAAAGCAGTAATCGCATGAAATGTTTGAGAGATAACGCGATTCTCCTGAGATACAGCTTGATCGACAATGTTCATTCGGCCCCCCAATTTAGCTACATCGTCGGCCGGTGCCGTGCCAAATAGAGAGCTTTGGATAAGACCCACAAAATTAAATAAACCCCTTTTTCGTCGTGTCTGAGAATGCACTTCTTTTGCAAGATCAACCTCAGACGCTGGTATGCTTTTTCCAACAACAACGAGAAGAGACGAAAGTGTAGAAGTTCAATAGTTTGTGAAGCCATCGTCGATATGTTAGTAGCTGAACTGAGACTCTGTAGGATGTCCAATGCTGATTGTAGTTGCATGTCGACGTTTTCCATCTGACGGGGAAGTTGGAGCAGTCCATGTAACTCATACTTGATGTTCACCACGTCCTCAACTATGAGAACGCGTGCAAGGGGTGCAACAAGCGCACCTGGTTTGAGGACTGATGTGGACATGTCTGTCAACACAACGGTGCCACAACACAGTAGAAGCAACACAATGATGTTCCAAGCCATTCTGTAAGAGTTTACACAAGTGTTAATATCTACTTGTAGAACGAAGTTTCATACAATAGTCATTTGGCACACTCTGCTTCTGTACAGTCTGGAAAGAGGTGTCTATCACATCACCATTAACTGTGGGCAATAAATTCTCATGGGTCTTCTTAAGACGGTCCGCACGCACGACATCTGCAATCTGTGCGTTAGGCTTCCAAATTTTAAATTTGTTGCCTGTTTCTTTGGCAATAATGCGGAATGGACCCGAAAATTTAGCCGAAAGCTTGGAGTTCCTTTCAGGTTCTCGTACCATAACAGCATCTCCTACATTTAACACGACAGGTTTAGCATGTTTATGTTGCTTGACCATCATTTCAGCGCGGGACGCTGCTAAATGTGATCGTACTTGGGTATGAATATCCGTAAAAACACGGATTTGTTTTGCCGCGAAATCATCCATATTATAAACAGGGTTGGGCGTATCCGTAAGTACATCATAAGGTAGACGTTTATCTGTACCATATACAATGTAGTAGGGTGATTTGCCCGTAGAGCTATTAATCGACCCATTAATGGACGGTGCAACCTGCGGTAACCAATCTTCCCATGTGTATTGCAAATCACTCACAATCGGGCGAAGTATCTCCAGGATCTTGCGATTGGTTCTCTCAACAAGGCCATTACCCTTTGGATGATAAGCTGTCATTAACTTTGCTTAATTCCATATTGCGCACATATTTGCGCCACTAGCTGATTCTTGAACTCTGTCCCATTGTCAGAGAGAAGAAATTTAGGCGTAGTATATTGACATATAAGATTCATCACTAATGCATAGGCCACCGAATCGGCCGTTTTATCTTTTCGTGGGACCAAGACCACGAATCTAGAAAAATGATCCATACACACTAAGACAAACGCTGATCCCTTATGACCCCTCGGGAGTTGTAACAAGTCAATAGCGACTGTGTCAAACGGACGGTCTGGTGTAGGATATTGTAGAATAGGGGCAGGTGATCCTGTAGAACCTTTATGTTCAGCACACGCCAAACATTTAGCGATGTGTAATTCTATGTTTTTCTTCATTGTATTCCAGAAATACTTCTTTCTTAATTCCGTCAAGCATTTGTCACGTCCCTTTTTCGGGACGAGGAATAAGGGGCTATTAAAAGGGGACTTAGAATGTTTAATAAAATTCTCATCCAATATATCTTGGACCATATCTTGGACTACAGCGCGCTGGCTATGAGGTAGTCTGTAAACTGGTATATAGATAAGATTTGTTCCCTCCTTTAATGCTATATGATGGGATGTTAAGTCTGTCTGACCTAGCTTTTCCCCTGGCAAGGCTACAATATTTCTGTAGTCAGCAAGCAGCTCTAAAAGGTGTGTCTTGCCCTGCGGATGATCGATCACCTTAACATGTGGCGCTATTTGATCTTTCCTCTCCTGCCTAGTCTGTTGGGATTGCGTAACAATACTACCAATTGGGAAGTGTGTAGACTGTACTTTGACATTGTTGTGATATACTAGAAAATCACACAAATAACATCCTTTCTTTAATATACGCTGAAAGCCTGTTCTATTCAGAATCAGTATGTCTGTCAAACCACTAGGGCGTATCGTGCTTAACATCGATTCGCACGACAACACTTTTACCTTGCACGTTTCCGGGAGACATACTACATCAGTGCCCGTTGTTATATATATGTATGTTTATATGCTGCCTTTAGGTTAACTGTTTTTGTATGTTTATTTGCTGCCTTTATTGATTATATAAATTATATATTATGTTACTTCTTACCAAAGTCAGAAAGTGTTTAGGCTTGTGTAAACACGAAATGTGTTAGGCACGTTGTAACCAAGAACAGAGAATAAACGCCCAGCCAGACCGACCATGTGACTCGTCATTCTCCCATTAAATAACGCAAGATACTACACTGGCGACGAGGATGGGATTCACAAAGTGTTGGTGAAGTCCTTGAAGAGAGGATAGTGACCACTGAAGGGAAGGCTACTCTGAACCTGGAGAATTTAAGTGAAGAGAGCAACCATGGCTGGCGTCAGTGGATACATCAGACGAGTGGGGGAGTATGATGCAGACAAGAAGATTTCACATCATATTGTGAGAGAATGGACTTCTTCTTTCTGGCAATTCAATTAATGGACAATGGACGACGGTGGTGATGCTCAGAAGAAGAAAGCCCTTCAAGAGAAAAGGAAAGCAATCTTTTTGACAGAGGTAGGAGCTAATGTTTATTCTACTCTGGTCAATCTGCTTACTCCAGACAAACCCAAGGACTCCTCACTGATTCAGATTACCAAGATTCTGAAGCAACATTTTGATCCTGCTCCACTTGAGATCGCTGAAAGTTTCAGATTTGGCACCAGAGATAGAGGTAAAGATGAATCAGTAAGTAATTATATAGTAGCTTTGAAGAAGTTATCCATTCACTGTAACTTTGGACAGTTCTTGAACCGAGCTCTAAGAGACAGGTTTGTAATAGGCCTGAATTATGAAAAAATACAGAATAAGTTAATGAACACCACAAACTTAACTTTTGAAAGTGCATGTCAGATAGCTACAAGCATGGAATTGACCGAGAAAAACACCAGAGAATTTGTTCCCAATGCTGGTAGTGAAACAGTTAGCAGTAGTGGCATAGTCGGCATATGACTATGAGATACAGTACAGACGTTCAGATGATCATTCCAATGCAGATGCTTTGTCAAGGTTGTCATGTAGTGGATCAAATGATGGAGTAGAGCCTAAGGTTTATGCTGTAACCATGATAGCAGAAGATTTTCCAGTTATCTCCGGAATGATTGCTCATGAAACTAGGAAAGATGTTGTATTAGGAAGAGTCCTGGAGTATACACTAAATGGATGGCCAGAGATTTGCCCATCCTTAGACTTTCAACCGTATCATTTAAGGAGATGTCAATTATCAGTAGAACAGGGATGTGTGTTGTGGGGTATGAGTGTTAATTCCACAATGTTTTAGAGGGCAAATTTTGAATGAACTGCATTTTGAACATCCAGGTATATGTGCTATGAAAGCACTGGCCAGAAGTTTTGTGTGGTGGCCTAAACTGGATGGTGAAATAGAAATGATGGTACGTGAGTGCTCTGTTTGTCAGAATGTTAGGAGTATGCCACCCAGCACACCTTTGAAAACCTGGAAATGGCCTACCCGTCCCTTCCAAAGAGTACACATTGACTTCTGTGATAAGGGAACAGACAAATTTCTTGTATTAATTGATAGTCATTCAAAGTGGATTGATGTTAAGCACATGTACAGTACTAATGCTGGTAGCACCATTGATGAATTAAGATTAATATTTGCCGAACATGGAATACCAGAAGAGGTAGTTTCTGACAATGGTCCTCCATTCCAATCATCAGAGTTTAAAAACTTCATGAGATTCAACGGTGTAAAGCATGTACTGACCCCACCCTATCATCCTGCCTCTAATGGTGCAGCTGAGATATTAGTTAGATATCAGTTCCAAGCAGGTAATTCAAGGAACTGTAGGAAAATCAATGAAACACAGACTAGCAAATTTCTTACTCAGATACAGAACCACGCCACATAGTGTGACAGGATGTACTCCTGCAGAGTTAATGGTGAAGAGACAGTTGAGAACAAGAATAAGTTTAGTTAAGCCAAGTCTGTTTGAAGTTGTAGAGAGGAAACAAGCTCAACAAAAAATGTATCATGATAAGAGTTCCAGTGAAAGAGTGTTCAAGGTAAATGATAGGGTGAGAGTTAGGAATATGGCTAAAGGTTATGGTACTGTACATGCAAAGTGGATAATTGGTGTCATTGACAAGGTATGTGGATCTAGGACATATTTAGTGAAATGTGGTAACCCTTTGAGATATGTTCATGTGGATCACATCATTCAGGCACATGACGAGATGAATGTAGCACCAGGACATGATGATAAACTTGACACAGTTTCAGATGATCATCATCATGATGATGTCAAAGATGATGTTTCCCAGCATCCACTCACTGTGTCAACTGATTGTAGTGATGATATGTCTGTCACTGATAATGCACAGAGTGCAAGTGAAACCCCTGTAAAACTTGATGGAGGGAATAGTCCTAGAAGATCAAACAGAGTTAGGAGACCTGTAATTAAATTAGACCTCTAATTATCTGACTTGTGAACAGGCCTTTCAAAACTGTTTAGTTAGGAAGTTATATTTGTTGTGTTCTATTCCCTTCTTCCCTGCCATATGTAATTCTGTAAGTTTTGTTTATTTAGGATTTGTAGCAGCCATGCTGCCTTTATTGAATATATATATTATATATTATGTTACTTCTTACCAAAGTCAGAAAGTGTTTAGGCTTGTGTAAACACGAAATGTGTTAGGCACGTAGTAACCAAGAACAGAGAATAAACGCCCCAGCCAGACCGACCATGTGCTTGTCATTCTCCCATTAAATAACGCAAGATACTACACCTCCGAAAGGGAATGGTGGACAACACTTTCGACCTTGCGGAGAGCAATGATGCAGAATTACGCATAGCATTGTAGGAAACAACCTTAAATATAATAGCATTATTACGTGGACGAACATCTATACAATTCATTCTTAGTGTTGGTAGACCTATCAACCCATCAGCTGGCAAATTAAATTGCTGGACTACATAAAAGTCTGCACAGAAGAGAATACCATGTCTCGAAAATCGTAGCAGTAAAGTCACCATTCCTGCAATGCTCAGCTGCGTGCCGGATACTCCTTCGAGATCGGCGTCAGTAGGGAATCTACTTTGTAACTCCTGATACGATGCCAAAGCTAAGACATTTGCGCTTGCACCCGTATCGATATCCAGAGCCAATCTGATATCTCCAACTCTCACCGGAACGGACAACACTTCCGCTTTACTGAGCATCTCTATTAAAGAGGCTGCCACAGAAGTGTTGTTAGAAGTAGGTACCAATGTACCTATCCTTCCTCGTTTTTTGACTTTCGCTGGCCTTCCCCCGACTTCTTATATGTGCCTTACTTATTTTCATATATACTGACTTAATATATTTTCCAGTATTTAATATCAGTTTACTGTAAATGAGAGGCAAGAGTATTGTTATTTGTGTAACTCTTAGTGTGACCCAATAGACGTTTTATGGATAAATTTTTGAAGTCATCGTCTTGGGACATTGCTGATTTGACAGAGCGTTATGTTGATGATTCATGTGTAGATGATAACGTTAAGGTTGCTACTTCAGTAGATGAGCCAGAAACACAGGCGCAGACGCAGTTCGACAATTCTGTCAAAAGTAGTGAGGATATAATAGACCATTCATTTGGCGACTTAAACCGTCGAACCCAATGATCAGGTAAACAGTATAGTACCTCGCCTGATTATACACAGGTTATTCTTCCTCCTCTTCCAGGTTACAGTGTGTCAAATACATTAGCATTACCTCTCCCATTGACAGATCCTTCAGTTAGGAGTAAGTTTGTTGGCATGGCTGCTTCTAACAATAACATGTCGACTAATCCCGCGAATATTGTTCACGTGATACCACGTGGGGATGAGGTTCGTGATTTTACGGGACAAGACGATTACAGGATAACGCATTTCATAAGGGCATGTGAAGATACTGTGGGGATGGGATGTTTGTGTTCACACTCAGGATGGGATGGAGAAAGGAAACTCACAATGTGCTCTCTGTATACATGTTGTATTGGATGTACAATGCAGCTTGGTGCTGGGAAGTGGCAGCGTGGTTACAAGCGTGATGTAGAGAGAGCTGGTTGGTGAGGATGCTCAGAGGAGGACAGCTTGTGGGTCGCCATGCTCGCCGGCGGGAGCGAGGGCCGCCAGGCAGCGGCGGAGGAGGAGGTGTAGCTTGCTGCGGCTGTAGCTAGAAGAAGAGAGAGCTAGCTGGTTGGTGAGGATGCTCAGAGAAGGACCAGCTGGTGGGTCGCCATGCTCTCCGGCAGAGCGAGGACCGCCAGGCAGGCAGAGGAGGAGGAGGTGTTGCTGGCTGGTTGGTGTAGGTAGAAAAGAGAGAGATCACCACGAGGTCAGGTCTTAAATAGCGGGGGGTAGGCGTGGCTTAGTAGTTGACCTCCGTGATGTATGGCGGCGCTGGTTGACCCAGACCACAAGGCATACACTGGGGAATTCGAGGGGTCGACTACGCAGCGACAAACAGCGTTTGTAGGGGAGAAATCCACTACAATACTCCCTCCTTCCCTCCAGGCGGTGTAGGAGACTTATTGTCTGCAGGGTTGCATGGCACATGTGAGGCAGAACGGGCGGTGCATGCCTCATGTGAAACATAACGGCGATGGCATGGATGAGCCGGCCGCTAGTGGAGGCAACTGTCTAGACACACAAGATCTGTGGGAGAAGAGAGGGAGAGAGAGGGTTGTGGAGGCGATGAATGTTGTGCTTTCCTCACGGCAGGTACAGAGTCGTCAGATACACCTGCTGGGGTGTGTGGGCCTGGGTCAGGAGCAGGGGCTGCATCAGCAGAAGCGGATGAGGGCTCGTGACAGCAGCTGGGTCCACGACAGCAGCAGGGTGCAGGACAGTAGCAGGGAGTACCTGAGGGAGAAAAGAGGGGTGTGTGGGTCCGCACTCAGGCACATGGGCCGCGTTGGGAGCAGGGGCTGCATCAGGAGAAGCGGCAGGGGGTACTGCTGGGCCGGGGGCGGCGTCTGAGGCAGGATGGGTGTGTTGGTCCGCACTCAGGCGCATGGGCTGCGTCGGGAGCAGGGGCTGCATCAGGAGAAGCGGCAGGGGGTACTGCTGGGCAGGGGGCAGCATCTGAGGCAGGACGGGTGTGTTGGGGTCGGTAGGACGTGGTGCTTGAGGCAGGAATAGGAGCAGCTGTCTGCTTACAGTAGCAGAGCTGCTCTAGGGTGTCTAACCTGCGGTTTAGAGACAGTAGCTGTAGAGCCGATGAGAGCTGCTTCTGGGTGGATAAGCCAGTCTTCCATGTTGCTTGAAGACTGGGAGAGTGATCAGCTTCTCCTCCATCCTGTGTGAGTGGTCACTCCGGGGGTCACCATTTGTGGGGTATGGGTGGTTTGTTCACACTCAGGATGGGATGGAGAAAGGAAACTCACAATGTGCTCTCTGTATACATGTTGTATTGGATGTACAATGCAGCTTGGTGCTGGGAAGTGGCAGCGTGGTTACAAGCGTAATGTAGAGAGAGCTGGTTGGTGAGGATGCTCAGAGAAGGACAGCTTGTGGGTCGCCATGCTCGCCGGCGGGAGCGAGGGCCGCCAGGCAGCGGCGGAGGAGGAGGTGTAGCTTGCTGCGGCTGTAGCTAGAAGAAGAGAGAGCTAGCTGGTTGGTGAGGATGCTCAGAGGAGGACCAGCTTGTGGGTCGCCATGCTCTCTGGCGGGAGCGAGGACCGCCAGGCAGGCGGAGGAGGAGGAGGTGTTGCTGGCTGGTTGGTGTAGGTAGAAAAGAGAGAGATCACCACGAGGTCAGGTCTTAAATAGCGGGGGGTAGGCGTGCCTTAGTAGTTGACCTCCATGATGTCTGGCGGCGCTGGTTGACCCAGACCACGAGGCATACACTAGGGAATTCGCGGGGTCGGCTACGCAGCGACAAACAGCGTTTGTAAGGGAGAAATCCACTACAATACTATGCTCAATGTCCATAATACTGATTATTATGATAAAAAAGCGTTTGTTCGTTCTCATATCCCGCAGAATAGCTTTGCGAGTTTGCATCTAAATGCGTACGGACTGGCAGACCCTAAATATGAAATTTTCAAACGGGCTCTCATTGGTATTTTTGAGTCTGGGTCCCACTTAGGCCAGTTACATTGGATTTTTCGGTGGCTTGATAATTTAGCACCTGTGGTTCACGCAGAAACGCTGATGAGGGCTGTCTCAATTGCTGGTGAGGTCAAACAGGATATGGAAGCAACTTTCCGAGGATCGCAGTGGTATGATGACGATGATAAGATGTCACCGGACAATGTGGAAACCTTGATAGAACTCATTAGTCTTCTGATGACGGTTCGTGACCCCATATATTGTCGTGCCCAGGAGGTGGAGTTTGTACCGTCTACCCTGCTTATAGATTACGCAGACAAACTTGCACCAAAGACGGCTAGACCTCTAACGGCACGTACTCACCAAGCTACGACACCTGCACCGGTTGCACCAATGCAGCCATTTATTTAGCGCGAAGTTCAACATCAGGTTCTTTACGATCCAGGTAACAAACATCGACGGGCTTTGAGGTGTACCAATTGTAATAAGAGGGGTCATACAGTTGATGATTGTTACCAGCTACAGGGTGGTGTTGTTAGAGTTAAGGAGAGAATCCATCCCCCCACTGGCTCTCAGCAAAAACGGAGCACCCAAGACATACTCGGCGGCGGCCAAGACTACGTCTCCACCTGGACCAGCAACAGGTTTGTGGTGTGCATTCCATCAATCAGCAACTCACAACATGGATGAGTGTGACATAATGCTCAAGGCTAGGAGCGTGGACTCAGGAGTACCCCAGGTAACACAGCATAAGCAAATGTCTTAGCTTTGGCAGTGTATCAGGAGTTACAAAGTAGATTCCCTACTGACGCCGATCTCGAAGGAGTTGTCATGGTTATGTTGACTGCTGATCTATTTAACTAATGATTCTTATTAAACTCCACGACCGCAAAACATGAGTGAGTTAGCGACCCCTGAGAAGACGTGTTTTTCCCCATAGACGCTACACTTGTGTTTCCCTCCCAGAGTCCCGCCTTTGTGAAGACAGTTATCAATGCGTTGTTATTCCACTTTCTCCTGGCAAGCTCAATCTTAAATTAGTCTGTGTAAATCAACTCAAGTAATTCGCCAGAACTTTGTCAACTGAGGGTAATCCTTGAATAAGTAACAGTCAGAGTTGTTTGTAATTATTGTCATGGCGTGAGTAGCGATCACTGGCATCTCAGGGATATATATAACCAGGGATGAGGCAGGGAGAGCGTCCCCTGACGCCGCTGCAATGTTTCCCCAGGTATGTTTATGTGTAGCCATTCAGTTAATTCAGTCAATTGTAGTGAATATCAGTGTTCATCAGTGTTCATGCTTTAACAGTTGAATTGATATTCACCCAGTGTAGAAGTAATATAACGTAAATATGTCTGTCGTCTAGACAAGAGAGTTGTTTGTGTTGTCATGCTTCCCAGTCCGTCCCCTGACGCCGCCCCAACGTTTGTTCCAGATCCAATTGTGACTCGTGGATCATTCAACAACTGCTCCGGATGTAGTAGATACCCAGCAGGGATCATATGTGAAACGATGGCACCGATGTGGCCTGATTAATGTGCTCCACTGCCTCGTTGGGCCAGACCCCAGACTCGCCATGTGTCTGGCTACCACACACAATAACAACGGTCGTGAATCTCAGTGTTCTACCCTGGGACGCACCCTGGAAGTATATGTCCACAGAGAGTGTTGTAACATGTATGTTAGGGATAATTAGTTGGGAATAATCATCCCATGTTGGGTAGTGGACCCAGGTATCTGCTGATGTCATTATTAACGTGTATATTGAGTAAGGTCTTGTAACTGTACTGAGAAGTACCACTTGGATGTTGAGTAAAGTAATCTACAATGAGTGGCATGTACTATGTATTGTGAGTAGGGCCAAGGAACTGGTCCTACTATGCCATGTAATGTAACGCCAGTAAGGTTGTGTGCAGTAAGAGTGTAAGATCTGAGTCTTTACTGTTGAGTAAAGAAATAAGAAATAAGCAAATAAGAAAATAAGTAAATAAGAAAATAAGTAAAGAAGAAAGTACTGAGTCTGCAATAAGCCCAGGAGTTGAGCCTGGTAGTTATAATTAATAATATCTCTTTTTCCCTTTGATTTCATATCAATAAATTTGTTTTCAGAGTACTTTAGCTGTATTCATTTCTCCCACAGTATTTTACCTTTATTTCCTTCCAAGTGACTTGATACCAGAATTACCATTCCCATGTGCCTAGACCCTCGACCATGCTACCAAAAGAATGACCATGCTACCAAAAGAATGTCCATGCTACCAAAAGAATAGGTGACAGAACCAAGTAAGAGTAAGAACTAAGATAAGAGAAGAAAGTAAGATGAGGGTTGTGTAGAGGTGTTGGTGGAAAACACGCGCCCTCACAGAGTATCCGGCACACAGCTGAGCATTGCAGGAATGGTGACTTTACCGTTACGATTTTCGAGACGTGGTATTCCCTTCTATGCAGACTTTTATGTAGTCCAGCAATTTAATTTGCCAGCTGACGGGTTGATAGGTCTACCAACACTCAGAACGAATTGTGTAGATGTTCGTCCACGTAATAATGCTATTATGTTTAAGGTTGTTTCCTACAACGCTATGCGTAATTCTGCACCATTGCTCTCCATAAGGTCGAAAGTGTTGTCCACCATTCCCATTCGGAGGAAGGCGGATAATGTGTCGAAGCAAGTTCAAGACCTCACACACTCACTTTCCCAGTGTGATTATAGCAGCAAGAGTTGGAAGATTGTACCTGCAGTTATAAAGTGTACTCTCCATTATCAGAATGAGGAATTCACCAAGGCCACTGTAGTTTAACTGACGTGTATACGGGGACTGATGTAGTATGTCTACTGGAAACGTGAAAGGTTAAGGGTTTGTCGTGCGAATCGACGGTGAGCACGATTAGACCTGGTGGTTTAACAGACGTTCTCGATTTTAACAGAACAGGCGTTCCTAGGATATTGAAAGAGGGATGTTATTTGTGTGATTTTCTGATTCATCACAACAATGTTGTATCACAGCCTACGCAATTCTTAGTTGGTAGTATTGTTTCTCAATCTCAACAAACTAGGCAGGAGAGGATTGATCAAATAGCACCACAAGTTAAGGTGATTGATCATCCACAAGGCAAGACACGACTCTTGGAGCTGCTGTAGCATACTGTATGTGGCCAGTTGTCAATTCTCTTTGTATGGGCACACAAACGTACGTACATGTAGATATCTCACACTCAGGAATGAGGTAGGATAGAAACTCACAATGCACTTTCTGTATATATATTGTTGCACAGTGCAGTGCTTAGGAGTGACTAGGTGAGGAGAAACTTGCTCAGAGGTCCTGTAGGGCGAGGAGGTTTCTGAAGAAGCTGAGTGGTGAGGAGCTGTGAGAGATGTTGCTGGTCCAGTAGCCGAGTGTAGAATGGTCTCCCTCGACCGTATTTATACAATTTACGAGGATCAGGATTTGGGGTGAGCGTAGCGAGAGGGCCAATCACAGCGGCTTAAGCGTAAGGTGTGAAACGCTCTGATCCTGAACTGGAGGTTGAAGGTCGAGACTAGGTCGGCGATCGTACCCCTACGTCCTCTGCATAGACCTAGTCTCTCGGCGTAGCTGGCTGTACGCTGATTGGCTGGTAGGCCTT